>NC_092293.1:5006456-5050582 GCF_036320965.1 Panulirus ornatus
TGGAAATAAAAAGAGCGTGGTTGAGAGAGCAGAAGAGGGTGTTTTGAAATGGTTTGGGCACATGGAGAGAATGAGTGAGGAAAGATTGACCAAGAGGATATATGTGTCGGAGGTGGAGGGAACGAGAAGTGGGAGACCAAATTGGAGGTGGAAAGATGGAGTGAAAAAGATTTTGTGTGATCGGGGCCTGAACATGCAGGAGGGTGAAAGGAGGGCAAGGAATAGAGTGAATTGGATAGATGTGGTATACTGGGGTTGAGGTGCTGTCAGTGGATTGAATCAGGGCATGTGAAGCGTCTGGGGTAAACCATGGAAAGTTGTGTGGGGCCTGGATGTGGAAAGGGAGCTGTGGTTTCGGGCATTATTGCGTGGCAGCTAGAGACTGTGTGAACGAATGGGGCCTTTGTTGTCTTTTCCTAGTGCTACCTCGCACACACGAGGGGGGAGGGTGAAGGTATTCCATGTGTGGCGAGGTGGCGATGGGAGTGAATGGGGGCAGACAGTGTGAATTGTGTGCATGGGTATATATGTATGTGTCTGTGTACGTATATATATGTGTATATTGAGATGTATAGGTATGTATATTTGCGTGTGTGGACGTGTGTGTGTATACATTGTGTATGGGGTGGGTTGGGCCATTTCTTTCGTCTGTTTCCTTGCGCTACCTCGCAAACGCGGGAGACAGCGACAAAGCAAAATAATAAATAAATATAAATATATATATATATATATATATATATATATATATATATATATATATATATATATATATATATATATATATATATATATATATATATATATATGCTCAAATTGGGTCGAGCCAGACGTGAGCGTCGGTCGCCTCGCCTCGTTCTCAGGAGACGTACATTTCATTAAGAAAACGGCAGGTCGAGATCGCAGTGGCAATCATGATCTTCCATTTATAAAGGAAAAATTCATACTTGCTGCCTATATTGTCTTTGATATCAATACAGACTATATATTATCTTTCATATCAGTACATACGATACATTGGATTTGTACTGATATAGTTTTACTAAACATTATTTTGTTTTTCTTTCTTTATGTCAACGGCCGATGATCGAGCAACCATTACGTCTAAAATGGTGTCGGTCAAGAAGGCCTAATATTCTGCGTGTAATCTAATTAATTGAACTTATGTAACTGGATTTTTCTCATCTATAGCCTTTCTTCTTGAACTGCATGTTACATGATGAAAACAAGGTCGGGTTTATTAGGAACTGAAACAGCAGCAAAATATATAAAGATATTCATCCGATGATTACAGTTACAAACTGACACATGTAATATAGCAAAAAATATGAACAAAACAGTGAGTTGGTGACTTGTTTCATATGTTTGTAATACGACTCAGAAGTTAGTTCGTAAATCCTTACCGGGAATAAATGGTGGACAAATGGTGAAGGAAGATGCAAAAACGGGGCTATTTCAGTCCAAACTAGAATTCATTTGTTCACTACGACATTGATCTCAGGACATTTCAATGGCTGAGATTTACATGATACAGAAAATCTTCAAACAAGGACGATAGACAGATAGTTAGATGGTTGAATAAATAGGTAAACTGATAGATGTAGGTGGAATCAGAGTCGCCTATGATTTCGTTCACAGCGAATGAGATGATAAACGGGCGAGGCTATAACCATCGTCTATGATTATTGTAAATGACTAATAATGATTAATATTTATTGTTTTTGTGCGACTGCTGTTAGCCTTTGAAGGTTAATGTTCCCTCAAAGTTGCCCGGACCCTACCACTAGGAGGTCAGCAGTTCGACTTAGGGTCCATTTGTGCCATGTTTATGGCACCCAACAGAATGGATGTATTTTTCTTATTTTTTTTTTCATCCCTATGGATGGGACTCATAAATGTTAGGAACTTTTCTATGCCACGAGCGATTTATTCTCAGATTTCTTCTTAATATAATCAAGGAAACCCAGTCATGATTAAATCATTGTTTCCATCATAGACTACTATACAACAGTAGAATGTGTCTTACGTATGAGACTTTTATAGAACTAAATGTTTGAAGGGAAACATACAAGGGGATTGGCGCATAATGATTTATGAATCATCCCGAGTTCGCTTCTAGTATCCCCGACCCTTCCTATCCTCATCACTGCTGGTGGTTCCTTCGTCCCCGCCTCCTTCTCCTCCTCCTCCTCCTACGCCGCCGCCTCTTCTTCTTAGTGGCAGTCTCTCCGGGTTGTTCGGGTCTTCCTTGGTCGGTACTAGTCTGGATCTGATACACGCTGCCGTCCTCCGATCTAACGTACAAGGTGTTGGTATCGAAGTCGATGACTCCGTTATACTGGATCAGGAAGGACTTGCCGATGGTGATGTCAACACTGTCGTCTCCCGTGTAGACTTGCTCGAGGAGGGAGTGGCGGCCCTCCATGTGAATCTTAAGGGCGCTTATACCGTTGGCCCCACGTCTCCCGTGGGGCGCCAGGGAGCGAGCAAGTTTCTCGGAGATGTAGGAATCGTCGGCGCCAGTATCCACGTAGACCACAAGAGGAGGGTCCGTCAGGTCTGGGGTCAGGTGGCCGTGCAGTGTGAGCACATTGGCCAGCTTCTGGTCTGGGTCGGTTTCGGGTGGCTGCTGGTCCATCACGCTCTCGTCCTTGAAGAAGAACTCTGAGTGCGTCTTCTCGAACACCTGGACGGCCCTGAGTCGGCTCAACGTGACTCTGTCCACGATGAAGTCGTACTCGATTATGGGCGGCAAGTACCAGAGTTCGCAGTGGAACCGCAGGCCGTTCTCCAGCACGATGGGGACGCTGGGGATGACGCCGACGTTGCACGGGACGACACCGTTCCAGGTGAGGATCTCGTACTCTTCATAGCGGACCACATCACCAAGCAGGCCCAGTTCCATGGCCATGTCGTGGAAAACGTAGGCATGGTTGGACCCTGAGTCGACCAACAACTGGCACTGCTTGCCGTTGACTGTGACAGTGATGTAGCCCCTTTCGTCACACATGACGGAGGGGAGGCCGGAGAGGTCAGGCATGGTGCTTGCCACGGGAGGGTAGGCCAGGTAGAGGCTCACGACCCCATCCCTGGTCACGTGTGGCCGTGCCATTGTGTGCCGTCTGTCGCTTCTGTAAGGGTGAGCGCCCTTTGTGTAGTAGCTCTTAATGTGGACCCTGTTCAGCTAGCGGGTGAGGCAGCGAAACAATCCAAGAAAAACTTTTGGAGAGCCGGTGAGGCAGTGAAGCAATCCAAGAAAATATTTCTTGAGATATAACTGTACAGTAGATGATGGACCACTGAGGTAAACTTTATGGACTTGTTTATATTAAATATAGTGAAGTTATCTGAAGATCTTGACTCTAGCTCTCCCTGAACGTAGTGGAGATACGTGATGATATGTACCATGTAGGGAAGATAATGGTGTAAAGATCATGACGTGTCCAGTTGAGGGAATGGTAAATATATGCATAGGACCTGTAGGGGTATATTGAAGACAAGGAGCGTAGTGAAGATGACAGTGCTTCTGGTGGTGTCTCCTTCCGTAGTGAACATGACGGTGACAGATAATGGTGTCTCCCTCTGTAGTGAACATGATGGTGAGAGATAGTGGTGTCTCTCTGTAGTGAACATGATGGTGAGAGATAGTGGTATCTCTCTGTAGTGAACATGACGGTGGGAGATAGTGGTTTCTAACTCTGTAGTGAACATGACGGCGATAGTGGTGTCTCTGTTTTGAGCATGAAGGTGAGACATTTGTCTCTCCATCTGTAGTGAACATGATGGTGAGAGATAGTTGTGTCTCCCTCCGTAGTGAACATGACGGTAAGAGATAGTTTTCTCCTTCTGTAGTGAACATGACGGTGAGAGATAGCGGTTTCTCCCTCTGTAGTGAACATGACGGTTAGAGATAGTTGTGTCTCCCTCTGTAATGAACATGACCGTGAGAGATAGTGGTGTTTCCCTCAGTAGAGAACATGATGATGAGAGACTATACTCTCTTCCTATGTAGTGAACATGACGGTGAGATAGTGGTGTCTCCTTCTGTAGTGAACATGAAGATGAGAGATAGTGGTATCTCTCTGTTGTGAATATGACGGTGAGATAGTTGTTTCTCCCTCTGTAGTGAAGACGAAGGTGAGAGATAGTGATATCTCTCTGTAGTGAACATGACATTGAGAGAGAGAGTGGTTTCTCCCTCTAGTGATCATGACGGTGAGAGATAGTGGTGTCTCCCTCTGTAGTGAAGATGACGGTGAGAGACTATGTTCTCTTCTTCTGTAGTGAACATGATGGTGAGAGGTAGTGGTGTCTCCCTCTGTAGTGAACATGAATATGAGAGATAGTGGTGTCTCTCTGTAGTTAACATGACGTTGAGAGATAGTGGTTTCTCCCTCTGGTGAACATGGCGGTGAAAGATAGTGGTTTCTTCCTCTGTAATGAACATGACGGTAAGAGATAGTGGTTTCTCCCTCCAGCGAACATGACGGTGAGAGATAGTAGTGTTTCCCTCTGTAGTGAACATGACGGTGAGAGATAGTGGTGTCTCCCTCTGTAGTGAAGATGATGGTGAGAGACTATGTTCTCTTCTTCTGTAGTGAACATGGCGGTGAGAGATAGTGGTGTCTCACTCTGTAGTGAAGATGATGGTGAGAGACTATGTTCTCTTCTTCTGTAGTGAACATGACGGTGAGAGATAGTGGTGTCTCCCTCTGTAGTGAAGATGATGGTAAGAGATAGTGGTGTCTCTCTGTAGTGAACATGACGTTGAGAGATAGTAGTGTCTCCCTCTGTAGTGAACATGACGGTGAAAGATAGTGGTGTCTCCCTCTGTAGTGAACATAAAGATGAGAGTAATGGTGTCTCTCTGTGGAGAACATGACGTTGAGAGATAATGGTTTCTCCCTCTAGTGAACATGGCGGTGAGATACCGTAGTGTCTCCCTCTCTAGTGAACATGACGGTGATATAAACCGTACAGCTTCTTGTCATGTAATCCCACGAGTAATAGCTTAATAATCCTTACATATTAGTGATATATTTCCTTGAAGCCTTTTCTGTAGAGCTTCAGTCAGTGATGTTGTAAAAACCATCAGTTTATATGTGGGAAGAGAAAGACCGTATCTGTCTGACGGAAGTTTATATATGTCAATATGAAGGGAAGGACAGGAGAAAGTCCCTTTGTATAGAATCGTCCACTTTAGACTCACAGACGGACGCCTCTTAAACCAGTCTGGTGAAGCAGACGACGAAGAATTTCATCAACAAAAGATTCTTTTGGAGGAATTGGAAAGATAGATCGTTTACCTGATCCCAAAGAAGAGGTGACATACGGTGGTAATTGTTAAACTTGAAAGTTGAGCGCCAGGAGCCGCATCAAACTAGAAAATATAGTTTTAAGTCGTGAGAGAAATAGATATAGATTTCAAAGGTGATATTTCTAAAGAGTTCAGAACAAGATTACATTTATCATATCACATATCAGTTCACCAGCTAGATATACCATTATAACATATTATGAAACTAATATATAGCATGATTCATGTACAAGGACCATCTTCTACACATGACCAATATTTCACAACCATCACAAAATGATTCACTGATAAAGCCAGTGTATGTAATGTCCTTCCTTTTCCTCAGCTCATTAGGCATTTTCCGTGACCCAACCTATATGTTATTTGTCCCCTCATTTGTGACCTTGTAGTTGTTGTACGGTGGAGTAATGCTTGACTTGCTATACTGAGGGACAGACACACTGACACAAGCCATGTTGTAGTTGTTGTACGGTGGAGTAATGCTTGACTTGCTATACTGAGGGACAGACACACTGACACAAGCCACTATTGGATAAACAGATAAACATGAAGAGATTATTTACCTGAAAAAATTATTTATTTATTCATAGGATTTACTATCAGACATGATTACAAATTAAGACAACTGGTTTCCACTAAAAGAATTATAAAACGTACAAACTTCACATGAAAATCTACATGGTCGATATATGTTCTATCAACAGCGTGAGTAGATAAATTTCTAACTCCTCATTAACATTCTTATCAATTCAACCCATAAAAAATATCTTCATGACAAATAAAGCCAGATAACAGTGTGTCATAAGACCAGAGCCCCTGCCAAGCTGGGACTTGGCCAAACATAAACAACCACTTTCTTATAGACGATTAGTCAAGGTTCTGGGTCGAGCACCAGGATCTATTGACTTCCGTCCGACATAATATATTTTCTCTGATCCTTCATCATCATCACCACACTCCCGGCACCCATCAATAAACCCTTCCCAAATTCCTCACTTCCTTATAAACTCGTCCCTGTAGTCAACAATTAAGAAACCTAAACCGACCAAAAAGCATTACGTTGTTCAACAATGTAAACCCCAGCTAGGGTGAGCCTTAGACACTCTTACGGTATATTGTGATGGACGAAGGATTTACTTCCCAAGTAATGAATTACAGTTCCTTAATCTAGGAAGTTATCAATGATCACCATAGAATACAGATGGCAAAAGTGCATTTTCCTTGTGGATTTCTATTGAAATACATGGGATATTATATTCATGCAGATTATCTTATGCGATAATGAATAAAATCCCATAACTTTTCTAGAGCGCAGGGTAGAGAAATGTATGTAACGTGAAACCGGTAGAATTAACATATCTAACATAAAGATTTCTATTTTGCAGATAACATAAATGTTTTACATGTAGAAATCAGTAACATCTTCAACAACCTAAACATAATACCATCAAATTTCATATTACAATCTTTTTATCCGGGTTTTACATATTAAGATGATACTGCATACAGAATAGTAATGTAGTTATTATCTGCACATGTTATGAGTTTCTATTCTTCAAAACTCTAGTAAGATCCAGCGAGTATAATTTGAAAAGTAGACTTTCTAATTTTGTCGTGATAAGAATCATAGATAAATCATTAACGTTTTCCTTAAAAACATTCTTTATGAATTAGATTAAATCATTTTCTGAAGAAAAACGTATAATAGCATCAACAAGACACAAACGATCAAGTTTGATAATCTCAAATTTATTAAATGACAAATACAGAATATTAGTGAATGTCACCAATCTTAGCGATATCAATAAAACAAATACGATACCCAAGTTTTCAAATCATCAAAAGTAATAAAAGAAGAAGCCGTCCGGAGGTAACTTGTTACCCCGGTGTAAACACTTATAGGCGGAATCCGGTAACACCTCTTGAATAGCATGTGGAAGACAGAGTAGAGTGGCTAGGCTGTGGAGCATGTTCTCCACTTCAACTGACTAATGATATGTTAAGACAACACAAACCACATACATCCATTGTGAGGATGGAATCAGGGATGAAACATCTATAACTAGAAAGGTTAAAGATACAAAGATGATGAAATACCTTTACCCGGGATCAGTAGCACCTGTGGTAATGGACACACCTTTGTAATGCTTGATCACTTACAACTGATCAACTTTAATACGAAAGTCTTAGGTATTGTCCCTCAGGAAAACTTTTTACAAATATTTATAAAACACATATATATGTTAGATATACACTATCTCTAGAATATATCTTTACCTGGGACGTGTAACACTTGTGTGGATAGACACAACTTTGTAATGCATGATCCATTACACGAAATGAACTTCACTAACGAAGAGTTATACAACGCGTCGTTGGAGAACATTAATCAAATACCTATACAGAATTTTCATGTTAGATAAAAGACATTTCTTGATAGTAAACATAAGAAATGATGACGAAAGATAAGGGAGGTAGAGGTAAATATTTTGTTAAAAGATGAAATACTCCTGCATTAAACTAGCTCCTTGTGTTACATTTTCACTTAGGTATCCACATGATAATGAATTCTGTTCTTTTGTAGTCATAATCTTTTTTATGTTTCTAACACGTTTTTATTATTTCTTATATAATCTTAAGGATTCTGGCTTAAAGATCTTGGTTCTTAACAAACATTATAATGCAACACAATATACATTTATCATAAACAAATCATTTATCACAATAACCATTATGTTTGTAACAGATTCTTTAAGTCCTCAGCCACGTTTGTTAATATATAAGAGATTCTTCCGCCACTGACAAGTGGCTCCGTGGTGTAGTGGTTATCACATCTGCCTCATAAACAGTTGGTCCGGGTTCGATTCCCGGCGGGGCCTTTCTTTTCCGTATTTTTTGTGATCGTAAATACTCGTAGGTAGTCTCTCTCTCTCTCTCCCTCTCTCTCTCTCTCTCTCTCTCTCTCTCTCTCTCTCTCTCTCTCTCTCTCTCTCTCTCTCTCTCTCTCTCTCTCTCTCTCTCTCAGCCAAGAGGCAAGTTGATATGTGCTGGGTGGGTGGGGGGGTGTGTGGTGTGCAGAGTGGCTCGCCGTCATATGGCAAGAACTTCATCGCTCTCACTCAGTCACGCAATCTACATTCATAGTGGCTGGCTGGAGAGAGAGAGAGAGAGAGAGAGAGAGAGAGAGAGAGAGAGAGAGAGAGAGAGAGAGAGAGAGAGAGAGAGAGAGAGAGAGAGAGAGAGAGAGAGAGGGGGGGGGGAATTCTCTCACATAGGTTCATCTAACGAGATTTTGCCAAAAGGCAGGGCAAGCGCGTAACGCTCTCCGCAGAGAAATATATTGTCAGGAAGAAAAAGATCAAAGTGGTGGGAGTAAGGTGTTGTGATGTGTTATGTCTGGGAAGGAGAGGTTGTATGTTTGTGGAGTGAGAGCCAGCAGACAACGTCTGGGTGAGACAGGTAGGTAAGAAAGCTGCCTGAGTCAGAGGAGTGGTAATTAACAGCCACTAAAATGCCACGTGGTGCCTGGAAACTGTAGTGACGTAAGTGACATGGGGGCCTGCATGGGTCTGCTGGTGGTGGCGGGGTTGTCGTCAGAGACCAAATATAAATGTTGATGTTGCATGACATTAAGGTGAGGCTGTTGTGTGGTGTGGCGGGAAAGGTAGTATAATATTGGAAGCTGGTAATGTGGTATCGTACTCAGGCATGAAGCTCTGAAAGATCTGTGTGGCTGAACACGACGGTGCGACCTTCCGGTATTATGATGGCCTGGCCTTTGACCTGACCATTAAGGTTATACTTGCATGCATGTATGTAACCGTAAGTATGTTTTCCTTTGTCATTATGTGTTTACAGTATACATTTGACCGGCTGGTGATCTCAGTGGTGTCTGTGCTAAGGCCTAGAGTAAACCTTTGGACCTACAAGCATAAAAGAAAGTTCTGGAGGCAAGTGTAGAGAAGGAAATTCTTGTGAATATTTCATGTGTGCTTCCATCATGCAGACCACAGTGTTGTTGGGTCAGGCTGGAGGTTTGGAGTGGCAAAGGAGAGACTGGACTTGATGACTTGTGTAAGGGGACGTGAGACTGACGTGGTGCCTCTCCTCTCCTGCCTGACTCTCACCCCCAGCCCCTCTCTCCTGTCCTGCCTGACTCTCACCCCCAGCCCCTCTCTCCTGTCCTGCCTGACTCTCGTCCCAAGCCTCTCTCTCCTGTCCTACCTGACTCTCGTCCCAAGCCTCTCTCTCCTGTCCTGCCTGACTCTCGTCCCAAGCCCCTCTCTCCTGTCCTGCCTGACTCTCGTCCCAAGCCTCTCTCTCCTCTCCGACCTGACTCTCTTCCTAAGCCTGTATCTTCTGTCCTGCCTGACTCTCTTCCAAACTTCTCTCTCCTGTCCAGCCTGACTCTCGTCCCAAGCCTCTCTCTCCTCTCCGACCTGACTCTCTTCCTAAGCCTGTATCTTCTGTCCTGCCTGACTCTCTTCCAAACTTCTCTCTCCTGTCCTGCCTGACTCTCGTCCCAAGCCTCTCTCTCCTCTCCGACCTGACTCTCTTCCTAAGCCCCTCTCTCCTGTCCAGCCTGACTCTCGTCCCAAGCCTCTCTCTCCTGTCCTGCCTGACTCTCGTCCCAAGCCTCTCTCTCCTGTCCTGCCTGACTCTCGTCCCAAGTCCCTCTCTCCTGTCCTGCCTGACTCTCGTCCCAAGCCTCTCTCTCCTGTCCTGCCTGACTCTCGTAGCAAGCCTCTCTCTCTTCTCCTGCCTGACTCTCGTCCCAAGCCTCTCTCTCCTGTCCAGCCTGACTCTCGTCCCAAGCCTCTCTCTCCTGTCCTGCCTGACTCTCGTCCCAAGCCTCTCTCTCCTGTCCTGCCTGACTCTCGTCCCAAGCCTCTCTCTCCTGTCCTGCCTGACTCTCGTCCTATGCCCCTCTCTCCTGTCCTGCCTGACTCTCGTCCCAAGTCCCTCTCTCCTGTCCTGCCTGACTCTCGTCCCAAGCCTCTCTCTCCTGTCCAGCCTGACTCTCGTCCCAAGTCCCTCTCTCCTGTCCTGCCTGACTCTCGTCCCAAGTCCCTCTCTCCTGTCCTGCCTGACTCTCGTCCCAAGCCTCTCTCTCCTCTCCGACCTGACTCTCTTCCTAAGCCCCTCTCTCCTGTCCTGCCTGACTCTCGTCCCAAGCCTCTCTCTCCTCTCCGACCTGACTCTCGTCCCAAGCCCCTCTCTCCTGTCCAGCCTGACTCTCGTCCCAAGCCTCTCTCTCTTCTCCTGCCTGACTCTCGTAGCAAGCCTCTCTCTCTTCTCCTGCCTGACTCTCGTCCCAAGCCTCTCTCTCTTCTCCTGCCTGACTCTCGTCCCAAGCCTCTCTCTCCTGTCCTGCCTGACTCTCGTCCCAAGCCTCTCTCTCCTGTCCTGCCTGACTCTCGTCCTAAGCCCCTCTCTCCTGTCCTGCCTGACTCTCGTCCCAAGCCTCTCTCTCCTGTCCTGCCTGACTCTCGTCCCAAGCCTCTCTCTCCTCTCCTGCTTGACTCTCGTCCCAAGCTTTTCTCTCCTCTTCGGCCTGAGTCTCGTCCCAAACCTGCCTCCCATCTGATGATGATGATGATAGAAAAGTCCCGTCCAAGGAAGGGCGGGAGAAGAGAGGGGGGGAAGAGCAAGAATTGTTAGAGGAAGTGACCTTTAGAGGGAGGAAAAGAGCCAGGGCTTAACCCAGCTTGTGTAGGAAAAATAGGATAAGCAGGGCGGAGATGATGAGTGGAGGCCAAGGTTTTATTTTAGTTTTTTTCTGTTTATTTCTTTATCAACTTATTCTATTTCATTTTTTTGTATTTTTCATTTCTTTTATTAGTATCATTATCATTATTTTTTTGAAGGGATATAGAAGGAGATGGATCTTATCTCTGGCCGATGGACACTGATTTGACCAAGGCGTTCCCCGCACGGACTTAGCAGCAAGATCTATAGTGGTTTTTAGTTTTTAATATATGGTCACTGGATGTTGTCCAGGTTGTATATTAAACATGTTACCTGGATGGTCTATTCCTAGGAGATTGTTGAAGTAATCAATCCAGTGAGTATGATGTATTTGAAATTGCTCTACTTGTCTTTCAAACAATTTCCTCCAGTAGATGTTTAGAGAAGGGATTCGTACTCTCTCGTGAAGTTCTGTGTTCCTGATGAACTCGTGCCATTTGATGTTAAAAACCCAACGTAGAGCTTTGTTCGGAATGATTTGGAGTGCACGGATGTTGGATTTGGCTCTGAGTTCGAGAGCTAAAGAGGCGCATGTGATAAGAGGTCGTATTGATGCTTTGTAGAGGTGCAATTTGGTTTTGAATTGCGCCTCTCTGAATCTATACAATTTCGTGAGCTCCGCTCTCGCAATAGCCGCTCTAGACTGTATATGTCGCTTCATTCTCAGGTGTACATCATAGTTTAGGCCCAGGACAGTGTTGGTATTTGAGATGGGAATGGGTAAATGTCGGTGTATACGGGAGTGTAGGTAGACATTACTTATGTTGTATCTCTGACGTACGTTAAAGTAAGATATGTTGAATTTGGCAGGATTTGATTTAATCCTCCATTTTAACTCCCAAAGCCAAACGTTGTCAATTTCCTGTTGGGTTCTGCTGATTAAGTGTGTGAGGGTTACGGCTGTGATCAGTTGAGTAATATCATCTGCATATTGGAGAGTGATGGAGTCCAGGTGTATAGGACTGGAAAGATCATTTGAGTAGAGTGTGTAAAGAGTAGGGGCCAGCACGGAGCCTTGAGATACACCGGCATTGAGGAAGAAGTAGTTTGAGTAAGTGTTTCTGTATTTGATTCGGGTTTTTCTGTTGCTATGATAGTTAGAAAGAAGTTTAATGGCGGGTCGTGGGAGTTGAAATTGGGTGCTTAGTTTGTACCTCAATCCATCGTGCCGGCACACACGGTGTCAAAGGCTTTTTCAACATCTTTTGTGATGAGTGCGGTCATTTTGTGTGTCCGTGTGTTGTTTCTTATGTAGTTCGTAATGATGTTGAGTTCATCTTGTGTGGAGCGATGTTGGTGAAAGCCAAACTGTTTGTGTGAGAGTAGGTTGTTGTTTGTTAGGTGTTGTCTAAGTCTGTTGTTTATGATTCTTTCAAATGTCTTCCCAGTGGACTCAAGTAGGCTGATGGGTCTGTAGTTCATGGGGTCTCTGTTGGATCTGTTGGGTTTAGGTATCATTGTGGTTGTTGCTGTTTTGAAGACCGCGGGAAAATAGCCAGAGGCTAGTGCCGCGTTCAAGAAGGTGATGGCTCTAATAGTGTTGTTAGGGAGTTGTGTAAGTAGCTGGTAACCAATGCCTGAATTACCTGGTGCTACTTTGGGTGATTTGAGGAGGAGGAATTTGACCTCGTTCGATCTTATGGGAGTTGTGAGAAGGTGGTCGTGTGAAAGCGATTGGAGGTGTATGATCTGTTCTAGGTAGAAGTGACTGGGTCTGTTTTGTATGTGTTGTGTGACAATTTGTGTGTTTTCGTACGCCAGAGGGTGAGGGGGTGAGGGTGAAAGATAACTTCCCAGTGTTTTTGAAAAATGTTGGCAATGTCTTGTGGGTTATGGTGTAGAGTGTTGTAGTCATTTAACCCATTAAAGTCTGTTTTTGATATTCCTTTGAGTTTTCGGATTCTGTTCTAAAACTCTTGAGGAGATTTGGTCCCGTGTAGTTCTGTTGTAGTGATAAGAGATTTCCAGTGTCTATTGTGGTCTTCTAGAAGGCTGTTGAGTGTGTGTTTTCGTAGGGATGTGAGGTACCACTGTACTAGGCCCAAACGAAGTCTGTTTTGCGACAGTAGCACGAGAGAAGTCTTGTTGTTTTGGGAGAAGGGAAAGAGTATCTTGAAGTAAATGAAGATTTGGGAATAGAAATGTCAGCTGCCTGTGTGATTCTTTCGTGTATATGTTCTATTTCTGTGTCTATTAGTGTTATTGGGTGATTTTCGTAGTTTGTGGTGTAAGTGTAGTTGGAGAGAGTGTCTTTGAAGCTCTCCCAGTCTACTCTTTTGTAGTGGTAGTGTGAGGGTGATGGGACGAGGATAGGGTTAGACGAGAGATGAAGAAAGATAGGATGTGGTCGGAACCACACAGTGGTCCTGGAGACAAGAAATTATGAAGATAATTACTGGCTCTGTTGGAGAAGACAAGGTCAGGTCTGCCTTTTCCTCCTGGGCCAGTGAAGACAGTGTGGAAGTAAGGTCCAAGGAAGTTAAGACGTTTGTAAGAGTATAAAGTGAATAAGTCATCACCATGAGAATTGTTTCTGTTGTGGTGGAAGGTTCTGTGTTGGGCGTTAAGGTTAGCTAGAAGGTAGACTGGGATATGTGTGTAATTGAATACTGTGTAGAGATCATGGAGTGGAATGGTAGTGTTGGGTCGAGAGTATGTAGTGCAGAAGATAATGAAGCCATGTATTGTGTTTACCTTAACTGCTAGAAAGTGTTCGTATTGCCATGAGATGGCGAGGTATTCGTGTTCGATGGTGTTGCGTACGAGAATGGCGACTCCCTCGTGTCTACTGTCTGGAGACTGTCGTGATGTATACCCGTAATGTCTAATTTTGTATCCGTTGGTGATACATGTGATGTTAAGTATCACAACATCGGGTCCCTTCTCTTCGAGGAGAGTGGCAATCAGATGACGGCCATTGTGATAGCTGTGCACGTTAAACTGTAAGATTTTTAGCATTTTACGACTTATGGAAGTTTATAGTCCTTCTGTGTTTGTTGTCGATGAAGGCCGTTGACGCGCCGTTTGAGTGTTTCACTTGTATCATGTTTCTAGTCTTGGGTCGGGATATATCTGGTGAGGGGTCAGGAGAGGGGAGAGGGGAGGGGAGAGGATCATTGTCGACGAGTTGAAGGTCAAGGTTGACCGTTGGTGGGTTGTCTGGTGTGTCGGCAGGGTCAGGTGCTGGGGCTCCTCTGGGAGGGTTAGGTAGGGGACGGAGGGAGGGGGAGGGGGGAGGGGGGGATTGGTGAGTGGAGGTTCTGGGGGAACTGTCGTGGTGGTGGAAGTTGGGACGGTGAGGGTGGGAGAGGAATCGGTATTTGGAGAGACAGTAGGATTGTTGGTGTTGGGTTGGGGGGGTTGTGGATGGAGTTGTGCTAGAGGGTGCGGAGGGGGTATTGGAAGTTGGGAGGGTGACAGGTTGAGTAGTTGGGGGAGAGTTGGAAGTGTTACTGGGGGTCTCCTGGGATACGTTTTCGTTAGGGGTCAGGGTGGCGGACGAGACAGGGGTCGGTGAGGGATGGTTGGTGGCGGGGGAGCTGAGGAGTTCAGGTGGAGTTCGTACATTGGGTAGGTTGTTATGAGCAAGAAGCAAATCGAAAATTCTGATGAATTCCGACTTATCTTCCCCGCTCATGAACAACGCTTTTAGGTAGCACGCATGCATCCTACCTTGTAGGGTGAGGAGGTCTGAAGAATTAGTAGTTGGGATAGGAGAAGCTTGGGTGGCAGGGGGAGGAGCAGCAGCAGCAACTGTTGCGTAGAGGTGAGGGTTTGTGGAAGGGGGCGAGTTGGATTTTTGTGCCTGACGCACTGCGCGGAGTTGCTCCTTCTTACGTGGGCACAGCCCAGATACAGCAACGTGTTCACCTTTACAGTTGACACACTTCGCTGCCTGAGCCTTGCACTCACGAAAACCATGACCAGTTTCCGCTCATTGACTACAGGTTTGGTGGGGTTCTTTACAGTTCTTAGTCTCATGTCCGTATTTCAGACATTTGAAACATTGTTGTACGTCGAGATGTTCATCTTTCTTCAGGGATTTTGCAGGCACAGAGATCATGGGGAACAGGACTCCCCGGGAGAGCAGGCGATCGGCCTCAGTCGGGTTTGAACATTGTATCTTTATTGATCTGGAGTTATTCGGTTTATAGACGTTGATGACATTAACGTCATTGTTTTCGCCATTGATGGCTTCAACAATCTCCGAAGGGCTGAGGGACAAGATAGATTCATCAACATTGTAGGCAATAATAGTACATCTAGCTTGAAGGGGCAGCGGTCCTGAACGATTTGGTAGTTTTTTTAGCTAGTTCATCAAGGAGAGGCTTAGATAGGATTCCATCTAAATCACTATCTTTGCCCAAGCAAATCTTAAACTGGTATTTGTTCGAGGGGAATTGAATGACCCTAGTAGGACGGATCTCAGTGGTCTTAAAGACGATGGACAGGAGTTCGAACGTGGAAGGAGGGAGACAATCAGTTTTGAGGGATTTTAGACGTATGTCGGGCGGCATGTTGGTGGCATCAGTGTCCTAGTGCGAGAAAACGTGAGTGAGGGAGGCTCGACGGTCCAAGGTAGGGGAGAGGTAAGAGATAGTGTGAGGGTCTCCACCCCGTCAGGTGAGAACAGGTCCACTCCAGCCTCCACTCCTCAGGAAAATGAGTTTTCCAGAATGGGGTGGGGAAGCTGGGGTAGAGATTGCTCAAGCCAAACGGTCGAGAGATGGATGATGGATGATAAAAAATAGAAAATAAAAAGACATGTGAAGATGGAGTGGAGGCAACGCGGGGGTGTGGGGAGCAGCGAGGGTGGTGAGGGAACAGCCTGCCGGCGTCGTCACCGTAACGGTCTCCCGCGGGAAGGACCAACGCGGGAGGCAACGTTACAATCCACTTCTTTCTTCCGTCTTCTCTCTTCTGTCTTCTTTCTTCTCTCTTCTGTCTTCTTTCTTCTTTCTTCTCTCCTCTGTCTTCTTTCTTCTCTCCTCTGTCTTCTTTCTTCTGTCTTCTGTCTTCTTTCTTCTGTCTTCTGTCTTCTTTCTTCTGTCTTCTGTCTTCTTTCTTCTGTCTTCTGTCTTCTTTCTTCTGTCTTCTGTCTTCTTTCTTCTGTCTTCTGTCTTCTTTCTTCCCTCTTCTGTCTTCTCTCTTCTTTCTTCTCTCTTCGTGGGATCTGGCGGTTAATCCTCCATCAACCACGTGGCCGAAACAGGAGCAGCAAGAACCTTCTCGAATGGCAAGAAAAGAAGGGAATCCGATGATAGAAAGGTCCCTTCCAAGGAAGAGCGGAAAAAAGAGTGGGGGGAAGAGCAAGAAATTGTTAGAGGAAGTGAATTTTAGAGGGAGAAAAAGAGCCAAGTCTTGACCCAGCTTGCACAGGAATAATAGGATGAGCAGGTCAAAGATGATGAGTGGAGGGCAAGTTTTTTTCTTTTCTTTTTAATATAGGAGGAAATGGATCGTATCTCTGGCTGATGGACACTGATTTTACCAAGGCGTTCCCCGCACGGACTTAGCAGCAAGATCTATAGTGATTTTTAGTTTTTAATATATGGTCACTGGATGTTGTCCAGGTTGTATATTAAACATGTTACCTGGATGGTCTATACCCAGGAGATTGTTGAAGTAATCAATCCAGTGAGTATGATGTATTTGAAATCGCTCCACTTGTCTTTCAAACAATTTCCTCCAATAGATGTTTAATGGAGGGATTCGTGCTCTCTCGTGAAGTTCTGTGTTCCTGATGAACTCGTGCCATTTGATGTTAAAAACCCAACGTAGAGCTTTGTTCTGAATGATTTGGAGTGCACGGATTTTGGGTTTGGCTCTGAGTTCAAGAGCTGAAGGGGCATAAGTGATAAGTGATCCTATTAATGCTTTATAGAGGTGCAATTTGGCTTTGAATTGCGCCTCTCTAAATCTATACAATTTCGCGAACTCTGCTCTCGCAATAGCCGCTCTAGACTGAATATGTCGGCTCATTCTCAGGTATACATCATAGTTTAGGCCCAGCACAGTGTTGGTGTTTGAGATGGGAATGGGTAAATGTCGGTGTATACGGGAGTGTAGGTAGACATTACTTATGTTGTATCTCTGACATACATTAAAGTAGGTTATGTTGGATTTTGAAGGATTTGTTTTAATCTTCCATTGTAACTCCCAGAGCGAAACGTGGTTAATTTCCTGTTGGGTTCTGCTGATTAAGTGTGTGAGGGTTACGGCTGTGATCAGTTGAGTAATATCATCTGCATATTGGAGAGTGATGGAGTCCAGGTGTATAGGACTGGAAAGATCATTTGAGTAGAGTGTGTAAAGAGTAGGGGCCAGCACGGAGCCTTGAGATACACCGGCATTGAGGAAGAAGTAGTTTGAGTAAGTGTTTCTGTATTTGATTCGGGTTTTTCTGTTGCTAAGATAGTTAGAGAGAAGCTTAATGGTGGGTCGTGGGAGTTGGAATTGGGTGCTTAGTTTATACCTCAATCCATCGTGCCACACGGTGTCAAGGGATTTTTCAACATCTTTTGTGATGAGTGCGGTCATTTTGTGTGTCCGTGTGTTGTTTCTTATGTAGTTCGTAATGATGTTGAGTTCATCTTGTGTGGAGCGATGTTGGTGAAAGCCAAACTGTTTGTGTGAGAGTAGGTTATTGTATGTTAGGTGTTGTCTAAGTCTGTTGTTTAAGATTCTTTCAAATGTCTTCCCAGTGGACTCAAGTAGGCTGATGGGTCTGTAGTTCATGGGGTCTCTGTTGGATTTGTTGGGTTTAGGTATCATTGTGGTTGTTGCTGTTTTGAAGGCCGCGGGAAAATTGCCAGAGGCTAGTGCCACGTTGAAGAGGAAGGTGCTGGCTCTAATAGTGTTGTTAGGGAGTTGTGTAAGTAGCTGGTAACCAATGCCTGAATTACCTGGTGCTACTTTGGGTGATCTGAGGAGGAGGAATTTGACTTCGTTCGATTTTATGGGAGTTGTGAGAAGGTTGTCGTGTGAAAGCGATTGGAGGTGTATGATCTGTTCTGGGAAGAAGTGACTGGGTCTGTTTTGTATGTGTTCCGTGACGATTTGAGTGTTTTCGCACGCCAGAGGGTGAGGGGGGTGAGGGTGAAAGATACCTTCCCAGTGTTTTTGAAAAATGTTGGAAATGTCTTGTGGGTTATGGTGTAGAGTGTTGTCGTCATTTAGCCCATTAAAGTCTGTTTTCGGTATTCCTTTGAGTTTTCGTATTCTGTTCCAAAACTCTTGAGGAGATTTGATTCGGTGTTGTTCTGTTGTGGTGATAAGAGATTTCCAGTGTCTATTGTGGTCTTCTAGAAGGCTGTTGAGTGTGTGGTTTCGTAGGGATGTGAGGTCCCACCGTACTAGGCCCAAACGATGTCTGTTTTGCTCAAAGCGTCGACGGTAGCACGAGAGAAGTCTTGTTGTTTTGGGAGAGGGAAAGAAGGAGTATCTTGAAGTAAATGAAGATTTGGGGATAGAAATGTTAGCTGCCTGTGTGATTGTTTCGTGTATATGTTCTATTTCTGTGTCTATTAGTGTTATTGGGTGATTTTCATAGTTTGTGTAAGTGCAATTAGAAAAAGTGTCTTTGAAGTTGCGCTAGTCTGCTTTTTTTGTAGTGGTAGTGTGAGGGCGGTGGGACGGGGATAGGGTTAGATGAGAGGTGAAGAAAGAGAAGGATTGGGTCGGAAACACAGTGGTCCTGGAGACAAAAAGTAATGAAGATAATTGCTGGCTCTGTTGGAGAAGACAAGGTCAGGTCTGCCCTTTCCTCCAGGGCCAGTGAAGATGATATGGAAGAAAGGTCCTAGGAAGTTGAGACGTTTGAAGGAGCATAAAGCGAATAGGTCATCACCGTGAGAATTGTTTCTGTTGTGGTGGAAGGTTCTGTGTTGGGCGTTGAGGTCAGCTAGAAGGTAGACTGGGATATGAGTGTGATTGAATACTGTGTAGAGATCATGGAGTGGAATGGTAGTGTTGGGTCGAGAGTATGTAGTGCACAAGATAATGAAGCCATGTATTGTGTTTACCGCTAGAAAGTGTTCGAGACGCCATGAAGTGGTTATCATTCGTGTTCGACAGTACTGCATGTAAGAATGGCGACTCCCTCGTGTCTACCGTCTGAAGACTGTCGGGATGTATATCCGTAGTGTCTAATTCTATACCCATTAGTGATACATGTGCTGTTGATTATCAAAACATCGGGTCTTTTCTCTCCGAGGAGAGTGGCAACCAGATGACGGCCATTGTGGTAGATGAGCACATTAAACTGCAAGATTTTAAGCATTTTACGATTTTGGGAAATTTATCGTTCTTTTACTTCTGTGTTCGATGACAGCCATTGGCATTCCGTTGAGGGTCTTCATGTGAACTTCGGTGGAGGTTTGTCTGGTCTTGGATCAGCAACTTCCTGGGCGGGGTTAGGGAGGGGGAGAGTCATAGTCGACGAGTCGAATGTCGACGTTGTAAGCAGGTAGGTTGTCTGGTGAGTCGGCAGGGTCAGGTTCTGTGGCTCCTCTGGGAGGGTTAGGTGCGAGAGGAGGGGTGGTGGAGGGGAAGGAGTGGGGGAGGAGGGGAGGGATTGGGAAGTGGAGGTTCGGGAGGGACGGTCGAGGGGAAGCGGAAGTTGTGATTGGTGAGTGTGGAAGAGGAACTGGTAAGTGGAGAAATGGATGAGTCGTTGGTGTAGAGTTGAAGGGTGGTGGATGGAGTTGTGTTATTGTGTGCGGGGGAGGTATTGGGAGGGTGACAGGTTGTGTTGCTGGGGGAGAGTTTGAAGTGTTACTGGAAGTATCCTGGGACATATTTGCGTTAGGGGTCAGGGAGACGTGTGACAGGAGCCTGGGAAGGATGGCTGTTGGCGGGGGAGGTGAGGAGTTCGGGTGGAGTAAGTACATTGGGCAGGTTAATGTGTGCTGGCAGCAAGTGGAAAATCATGACAAATTCACACTTGTCTTCCTTGCTCAAGAACAGTGCTTTGAGGTAGCACGCATGCATCCTTCCTTGTAGGGTGAGGAGGTCGGAGGAGTTTGTGGTTGGGATGGAGAAGCTTGGGTGGCAGACGGAGGTGCAGCAGCAACTGCTGCGTAGAGGTGAGGGTTTGTAGAAGGGGACGAGCTGGAGGTTTTGAGAGATTGTCGCGCCAAGCGGAGTTGCTCATACTTTCGTGGGCATTGCCCAGATACAGCAACGTGTTGACCTTTACAATTAACACAGGTTGCTGCCTGAGCCTTACACTCACGAAAACCGTGATCAGTTTCCGCACATTGACTGCATGTCTGGCGCTGAGCTTTGTAGCTCTTAGTCTCGTGTCCGTGTTGTAGACATTTAAAACCTTGTATATCGAGGTACTGGTCAGGTTTGTGGTATTTGGCAGGCACTGAGATCATGGGAAACAAGATTCCCCGGGAGAGTAGGCGATCTGTCTCGGTCCAGTTAGAGCATTGTATTTTTAGTGATCTTGAAGTGTTCAGTTTGAAAACGTTGATGAAATTAATGTCACTGTTTTCTTGATTTATGGCTTCAGTTATCTCTATGGGGTTAAGTGACAAGATAGATGCATCAATATTATTAGCACTATCGATGCATCTAGCTTGAAGGGGATGGTCGTAAACTTGGATAGGATCTCATCTGGATCGCTATCCTTGCTTAAATATATTTTATATAGATATTTATTAGTAGGGGATTGAATAACCCTACTGGGACGGACCTCAGTGGGGGGGGGGGGGGACTTTCGGTTTTAATCAATTTTAAACTAATGTCAGGAGGCATGATGGCATCAATGTCCTAATGCTGAGGAAACGTAGGTGAGGGACCACAACCAGGGAGGACCCTGCACTATCACAGGGTAACCCAGGAGGCTCGGCGGGAGTGGTAAGAATGTGAGGGTCTCAACCCCGTTAGGTGAGAACAGGTCCACACCAAACCTCCGCTCCTCAGGAAGTAATTTTCCTGAATGGGTTGGGGAAGCTGGGGTAGAAATTGTTCAAACCTAACGGTCGAGAGATGTTGGATGACGGAGGATAAAAAAGATAGTAAAAACCACGAGAGAAATGGACTGGAGGCAACGTAGGGTGGAGAGTGAGTTGCCTGTATATCCCACACTCTAGCCAAGGTCAGTCTCTCTCTGGTGTTCACTCGCAAAGCATCTAATGGTGTCCCGGACGGCAGTTGCTGACTGACAGGGTGAGCTACACTGTGTTATAAACATGTTATGGTGATACAGAAGACTGCAGCATGGAGGGACAACCAGGGACATATTCTCCGTGCAGCGAAACCTCCTCAAACAGTTTTGACAACAGGAGACGAAAGGTCATAAACACAAGAAAAACCCTTCAAATGTCCTGAGTGTCAGAAAAGCTTTACGAAACATGTCTATCTTCATAGGCACATGAAATTACATACTTTTGAGAAGACATATCAGTGTAAAGAATGCCAGAGTACCTTCTCCCGTAAGAACAACTTAGTGTTGCAGATGAAAGTTTACATTGGACAAAAGCAATATCAGTGTTCAGAGTGTCAAAAGTATTTTTCTAAAAAATGTGATTTAAAGACACACTTGAGAATCCATACTGGTGAGAACCCATACCAATGTTCAGAATGTCAAAAAAGTTTTTCTTCTAAAAGTAAGTTAGTGACGTACCTGAGAGTTCACACGGGCGAGAAGCTATACCAATGTTCAGAATGTCAAAAAAGTTTTTCTTCTAAAAGTAAGTTAGTGACGCACATGAGAGTTCACACGGACGAGAAGCCATACCGATGTACAGAATGTCAAAAAAATTTTTCTCAGAAAAGTAGTTTAGTGACACACCTGAGAGTTCACACGGGCGAGAAGCCATACCAATGTTCAGAATGCCAAAAAAAATTTCTCAGAAAAGAAAATTAGTGAGACACCTGAGAGATCACACGGGCGAGATGCCATACCAATGTTCAGAATGTCAAAAAACTTTTTCTTTTAAAAGTAGGTTAGTGACACACCTGAGAGTTCACACGGGCGAGATGCCATACCAATGTTTAGAATGTCTAAAACAATTCTCTGAAAAAGGTAATTTAGTGACACACTTGAGAGTTCACACAGGCGAGAAGCCGTACCAATGATCAGAATGTCAAAAAAGTTTTTCTCAGAAAAGTAATTTAGTGAGACACTTAAGAGTTCACACAGGCTAGAAGCCATATCAATGTTCAGAATGTCAAAAACAATTCTATAACAGAGGTAAATTAGTAAAACGTCTGAGAGTTCACACAGCCGAGAAGCCAAACAAGTAAAAAGAATATCAAAAAACCTTTTCTGCTATAAGTACTTCAGTGACACATCGAGAGGTTACACAAGCGAGGAACCATAATAGTGTTCAGAATGTCAAGAAACTCTCCCTGGTAAAAGTGCTTTAGTCAGACACCTGAGAGTTCACAATGCGAGAAGCCATACCGGTGTTCAGAATGTCAAAAACAATTTTCTTGAAGAGGTGATTAAGGAAGACATCGGAGAGTTCACACAGGGTAGAAACCATACTTATGTTCAGAATGTCCTAAATGTTTCTCCCGAAAAAGCAGTATAGTAAAACGCAAGGTAGTTGAACGCATCCTAGATCTCATGTGGTGAGAAGAACCGGCCACGAACCGCGTGCCGTGGAGCGATCAATGACGTCACACTCAGGGAGGTCAGGCGCCAAACAGGTGAGACCCCACACTGATTAACAAATGATACTGTTTCATCTCTGGCACTATACTAGTATTTCTGTAAAATATATATATATATATATATATATATATATATATATATATATATATATATATATATATATATATATGTTCTGGAAGATGTTCTGGAAGGAGGTAAATAGGGTGCGTAAGACAAGGGAGCAAATGGGAACTTCAGTGAAGGGCGTAAATGGGGAGGTGATAACAAGTAGTGGTGATGTGAGAAGGAGATGGAATGAGTATTTTGAAGGTTTGTTGAATGTGTCTGATGACAGAGTGGCAGATATAGGGTGTTTTGGTCGAGGTGGTGTGCAAAGTGAGAGGGTTAGGGAAAATGATTTGGTAAACAGAGAAGAGGTAGTAAAAGCTTTGCGGAAGATGAAAGCCGGCAAGGCAGCAGGATTGGATGGTATTGCAGTGGAATTTATTAAAAAAGGGGGTGACTGTATTGTTGACTGGTTGGTAAGGTTATTTAATGTATGTATGACTCATGGTGAGGTGCCTGAGGATTGGCGGAATGCGTGCATAGTGCCATTGTACAAAGGCAAAGGGGATAAGAGTGAGTGCTCAAATTACAGAGGTATAAGTTTGTTGAGTATTCCTGGTAAATTATATGGGAGGGTATTGATTGAGAGGGTGAAGGCATGTACAGAGCATCAGATTGGGGAAGAGCAGTGCGGTTTCAGAAGTGGTAGAGGATGTGTGGATCAGGTGTTTGCTTTGAAGAATGTATGTGAGAAATACTTAGAAAAGCAAATGGATTTGTATGTAGCATTTATGGATCTGGAGAAGGCATATGATAGAGTTGATAGAGATGCTCTGTGGAAGGTATTAAGAATATATGGTGTGGGAGGCAAGTTGTTAGAAGCAGTGAAAAGTTTTTATCGAGGATGTAAGGCATGTGTACGTGTAGGAAGAGAGGAAAGTGATTGGTTCTCAGTGAATGTAGGTTTGCGGCAGGGGTGTGTGATGTCTCCATGGTTGTTTAATTTGTTTATGGATGGGGTTGTTAGGGAGGTAAATGCAAGAGTCCTGGAAAGAGGGGCAAGTATGAAGTCTGTTGGGGATGAGAGAGCTTGGGAAGTGAGTCAGTTGTTGTTCGCTGATGATACAGCGCTGGTGGCTGATTCATGTGAGAAACTGCAGAAGCTGGTGACTGAGTTTGGTAAAGTGTGTGGAAGAAGAAAGTTAAGAGTAAATGTGAATAAGAGCAAGGTTATTAGGTACAGTAGGGTTGAGGGTCAAGTCAATTGGGAGGTGAGTTTGAATGGAGAAAAACTGGAGGAAGTGAAGTGTTTTAGATATCTGGGAGTGGATCTGTCAGCGGATGGAACCATGGAAGCGGAAGTGGATCATAGGGTGGGGGAGGGGGCGAAAATTTTGGGAGCCTTGAAAAATGTGTGGAAGTCGAGAACATTATCTCGGAAAGCAAAAATGGGTATGTTTGAAGGAATAGTGGTTCCAACAATGCTGTATGGTTGCGAGGCGTGGGCTATGGATAGAGTTGTGCGCAGGAGGATGGATGTGCTAGAAATGAGATGTTTGAGGACAATGTGTGGTGTGAGGTGGTTTGATCGAGTAAGTAACGTAAGGGTAAGAGAGATGTGTGGAAATAAAAAGAGCGTGGTTGAGAGAGCAGAAGAGGGTGTTTTGAAATGGTTTGGGCACATGGAGAGAATGAGTGAGGAAAGATTGACCAAGAGGATATACGTGTCGGAGGTGGAGGGAACGAGGAGAAGAGGGAGACCAAATTGGAGGTGGAAAGATGGAGTGAAAAAGATTTTGTGTGATCGGGGCCTGAACATGCAGGAGGGTGAAAGGAGGGCAAGGAATAGAGTGAATTGGAGCGATGTGGTATACAGGGGTTGACGTGCTGTCAGTGGATTGAATCAAGGCATGTGAAGCATCTGGGGTAAACCATGGAAAGCTGTGTAGGTATGTATATTTGCGTGTGTGGACGTGTGTATGTACATGTGTATGGGGGGGGGGGTTGGGCCATTTCTTTCGTCTGTTTCCTTGCGCTACCTCGCAAATGCGGGAGACAGCGACAAAGTATAAAAAAAAAAAAAAAAAAAAAAAAAAAATATATATATACATATATATATATATATATATATATATATATATATATATATATATATATATATATATATATATATATATACATATATACATAGTTAAGAGTAAATGTGAATAAGAGCAAGGTTATTAGGTACAGTAGGGTTGAGGGTCAAGTCAATTGGGAGGTGAGTTTGAATGGAGAAAAACTGGAGGAAGTAAAGTGTTTTAGATATCTGGGAGTGGATCTGGCAGCGGATGGAACCATGGAAGCGGAAGTGGATCATAGGGTGGGGGAGGGGGCGAAAATTCTGGGAGCCTTGAAGAATGTGTGGAAGTCGAGAACATTATCTCGGAAAGCAAAAATGGGTATGTTTGAAGGAATAGTGGTTCCAACAATGTTGTATGGTTGCGAGGCGTGGGCTATGGATAGAGTTGTGCGCAGGAGGATGGATGTGCTGGAAATGAGATGTTTGAGGACAATGTGTGGTGTGAGGTGGTTTGATCGAGTGAGTAACGTAAGGGTAAGAGAGATGTGTGGAAATAAAAAGAGCGTGGTTGAGAGAGCAGAAGAGGGTGTTTTGAAGTGGTTTGGGCACATGGAGAGAATGAGTGAGGAAAGATTGACCAAGAGGATATATGTGTCGGAGGTGGAGGGAACGAGGAGAAGAGGGAGACCAAATTGGAGGTGGAAAGATGGAGTGAAAAAGATTTTGTGTGATCGGGGCCTGAACATGCAGGAGGGTGAAAGGAGGGCAAGGAATAGAGTGAATTGGAGCGATGTGGTATACCGGGGTTGACGTGCTGTCAGTGGATTGAATCAAGGCATGTGAAGCGTCTGGGGTAAACCATGGAAAGCTGTGTAGGTATGTATATTTGCGTGTGTGGACGTATGTATATACATGTGTATGGGGGGGGTTGGGCCATTTCTTTCGTCTGTTTCCTTGCGCTACCTCGCAAACGCGGGAGACAGCGACAAAGTATAATAAAAAAAAATAATATATATATATATATATATATATATATATATATATATATATATATATATATATATATATATATATATATATATATATATATATATATTATCCCTGGGGATAGGGGAGAAAGAATACTTCCCACGTATTCCCTGCGTGTCGTAGAAGGCGACTAAAAGGGGAGAGAGCGGGTGGCTGGAAATCCTCCCCTTTCTTGTTTTTTTTTTTTTAATTTTCCAAAAGAAGGAACAGAGAAGGGGGTCAGGTGAGGATATTCCCTCTAAGGCCCAGTTCTCTGTTCTTAACGCTACCTCGCTAACGCGGGAAATGGCAAATAGTATGAAAAAAAAAAGTATATATATATATATATATATATATATATATATATATATATATATATATATATATATATATATATATATATATATATATAGGGTGTTTTGGTCGAGGTGGTGTGCAAAGTGATGGGGTTAGGGAAAATGATTTGGTAAACAGAGAAGAGGTAGTAAAAGCTTTGCGGAAGATGAAAGCCGGCAAGGCAGCAGGTTTGGATGGTATTGCAGTGGAATTTATTAAAAAAGGGGGTCACTGTACTATTGACTGGTTGGTAAGGTTATTTAATGTATGTATGACTCATGGTGAGGTGCCTGAGGATTGGCGGAATGCGTGCATAGTGCCACTGTACAAAGGCAAAGGGGATAAGAGTGAGTGCTCAAATTACAGAGGTATAAGTTTGTTGAGTATTCCTGGTAAATTATATGGGAGGTTATTGATTGAGAGGGTGAAGGCATGTACAGAGCATCAGATTGGGGAAGAGCAGTGTGGTTTCAGAAGTGGTAGAGGATGTGTGGATCAGGTGTTTCCTTTGAAGAATGTATGTGAGAAATACTTAGAAAAGCAAATGGATTTGTAAGTAGCATTTATGGATCTGGAGAAGGCATATGATAGAGTTGATAGAGATGCTCTGTGGAAGGTAGTAAGAATATATGGTGTGGGAGGCAAGTTGTTAGAAGCAGTGAAAAGTTTTTATCGAGGATGTAAGGCATGTGTACGTGTAGGAAGAGAGGAAAGTGATTGGTTTTCCGTGACTGTAGGTTTGCGGCAGGGGTGTGTGATGTCTCCATGGTTGTTTAATTTGTTTATGGATGTTGTTGTTAGGGAGGTGAATGCAAGAGTTTTGGAAAGAGGGGCAAGTATGAAGTCTGTTGGGGATGAGAGAGCTTGGGAAGTGAGTCAGTTGTTGTTCGCTGATGATACAGCGCTGGTGACTGATTCATGTGAGAAACTGCAGAAGCTGGTCACTGAGTTTGGTAAAGTGTGTGAAAGAAGAAAGTTAAGAGTAAATGTGAATAAGAGCAAGGTTATTAGGTACAGTAGGGATGAGGGTCAAGTCAATTGGGAGGTAAGTTTGAATGGAGAAAAACTGGGGGAAGTAAAGTGTTTTAGATATCTGGGAGTGGATCTGGCAGCGGATGGAACCATGGAAGCGGAAGTGGATCATAGGGTGGGGGAGGGGGCGAAAATTCTGGGAGCCTTGAAGAATGTGTGGAAGTCGAGAACATTATCTCGGAAAGCAAAAATGAGTATGTTTGAAGGAATAGTGGTTCCAATAATGTTGTATGGTTCCGAGGCGTGGGGTATGGATAGAGTTGTGCGCAGGAGGATGGATGTGCTGGAAATGAGATGTTTGAGGACAATGTGTGGTGTGAGGTGGTTTGATCGAGTAAGTAACGTAAGGGTAAGAGAGATGTGTGGAAATAAAAAGAGCGTGGTTGAGAGAGCAGAAGAGGGTGTTTTGAAATGTTTTGGGCACATGGAGAGAATGAGTGAGGAAAGATTGTCCAAGAGGATATATGTGTCGGAGGTGGAGGGAACGAGGAGAAGTGGGAGACCAAATTAGAGGTGGAAAGATGGAGTGAAAAAGATTTTGTGTGATCGGGGCCTGAACATGCAGGAGGGTGAAAGGAGGGCAAGGAATAGAGTGAATTGGATCGATGTGGTATACCGGGGTTGACGTGCTGTCAGTGGATTGAATCAGGGCATGTGAAGCGTCTGGGGTAAACCATGGAAAGCTGTGTAGGTATGTATATTTGCGTGTGTGGACGTATGTATATACATGTGTATGGGGGTGGGTTGGGCCATTTCTTTCGTCTGTTTCCTTGCGCTACCTCGCAAACGCGGGAGACAGCGACAAAGCAAAAAAGAAAAAATATATATATATATACATATATATATATATATATATATATATATATATATATATATATATATATATATATATATATATATATATATATATATATATATATTTTTTTTTTTTTTCTTTAATTTTCTAAAAGAAGGAATAGAGAATGGGGCCTGGTGAGGATATTCCTTCAAAGGCCTAGTCCTCATTCTTAACGCTACCTCGCTATCGCGGGAAATGGCGAACAGTATGAATGAAAGAAATATATATATATATATATATATATATATATATATATATATATATATATATATATATATATATATATATTAGAAAGTTTGGATGAAAAAAAATCATTTTTTAATGTTTGTACCGGTTTATAAGTATGTTTGTACTGGTTTATAAGTATGTTTGTACCGGTTTATAAGTATGTTTGTACTGGTTTATAAGTATGTTTGTACCGGTTTATAAGTATGTTTGTACTGGTTTATAAGTATGTTTGTACTGGTTTATAAGTATGTTTGTACCGGTTTATAAGTATGTTTGTACCGGTTTATAAGTATGTTTGTACCGGTTTATAAGTATGTTTGTACCGGTTTATAAGTATGTTTGTACCGGTTTATAAGTATGTTTGTACCGGTTTATAAGTATGTTTGTACCGGTTTATAAGTATGTTTTGTACTGGTTTATAAGTATGTTTGTACCGGTTTATAAGTATGTTTGTACCGGTTTATAAGTATGTTTGTACCGGTTTATAAGTATGTTTGTACCGGTTTATAAGTATGTTTGTACCGGTTTATAAGTATGTTTGTACCGGTTTATAAGTATGTTTGTACCGGTTTATAAGTATGTTTTGTACTGGTTTATAAGTATGTTTGTACTGGTTTATAAGTATGTTTGTACTGGTTTATAAGTATGTTTGTACTGGTTTATAAGTATGTTTGTACCGGTTTATAAGTATGTTTGTACCGGTTTATAAGTATGTTTTGTACTGGTTTATAAGTATGTTTGTACTGGTTTATAAGTATGTTTGTACCGGTTTATAAGTATGTTTGTACTGGTTTATAAGTATGTTTGTACTGGTTTATAAGTATGTTTGTACTGGTTTATAAGTATGTTTGTACCGGTTTATAAGTATGTTTTGTACTGGTTTATAAGTATGTTTGTACCGGTTTATAAGTATGTTTTGTACTGGTTTATAAGTATGTTTGTACTGGTTTATAAGTATGTTTGTACCGGTTTATAAGTATGTTTTGTACTGGTTTATAAGTATGTTTGTACCGGTTTATAAGTATGTTTGTACTGGTTTATAAGTATGTTTGTACTGGTTTATAAGTATGTTTGTACTGGTTTATAAGTATGTTTGTACCGGTTTATAAGTATGTTTTGTACTGGTTTATAAGTATGTTTGTACCGGTTTATAAGTATGTTTGTACCGGTTTATAAGTATGTTTGTACTGGTTTATAAGTATGTTTGTACCGGTTTATAAGTATGTTTGTACTGGTTTATAAGTATGTTTGTACTGGTTTATAAGTATGTTTGTACCGGTTTATAAGTATGTTTGTACCGGTTTATAAGTATGTTTGTACCGGTTTATAAGTATGTTTGTACCGGTTTATAAGTATGTTTGTACCGGTTTATAAGTATGTTTGTACCGGTTTATAAGTATGTTTGTACCGGTTTATAAGTATGTTTGTACTGGTTTATAAGTATGTTTGTACTGGTTTATAAGTATGTTTGTACCGGTTTATAAGTATGTTTTGTACTGGTTTATAAGTATGTTTGTACCGGTTTATAAGTATGTTTGTACCGGTTTATAAGTATGTTTGTACTGGTTTATAAGTATGTTTGTACCGGTTTATAAGTATGTTTGTACTGGTTTATAAGTATGTTTGTACTGGTTTATAAGTATGTTTGTACCGGTTTATAAGTATGTTTGTACCGGTTTATAAGTATGTTTGTACCGGTTTATAAGTATGTTTGTACCGGTTTATAAGTATGTTTGTACCGGTTTATAAGTATGTTTGTACCGGTTTATAAGTATGTTTGTACCGGTTTATAAGTATGTTTGTACCGGTTTATAAGTATGTTTGTACCGGTTTATAAGTATGTTTGTTCTATCTCTGGGATTGATTTTTAATAGTAACGCCTATACGAGAAAACTGTCTAGAAAAATACAAAGGTATTATCAGGGATACATAGTCCAACTGTATTATAGAGTATATTACAAAACTACATAACATAAGAACATGAGAAGTAAGGACACTGCAAGAGGCGTATTGGCCCCAGCTAGGCAGGTCCTGAGTCTGTCCACAAACCAACTGCCTGTACACATAAACACATCCAACCTTCGTTTAAAGCTAACTAAAGATCTAACTTCAACTACTGTACTTGACAGCTTGTTCCATAAATCTACTACCCTATTCCCGAACCAATATCTACCCACATCCGACCTGAATCTATCTAAATCCATTATTTTTGGTCCTACCCAGTGGCGTCATTCTAAGAACTTTATTCATGTTACCTCTATGTATGGTCTTCACCTATTCAAAAACTTCCTTCACATCCCCTCTAGACCTTCTCCTCTTAAATGACTGCAAATTCAGCCTTTTTTACCTGTCTTCATAAGTGAGGTCTCTCTCTCTCTCTCTCTCTCTCTCTCTCTCTCTCTCTCTCTCTCTCTCTCTCTCTCTCTCTCTCTCTCTCTCTCTCTCTCTCTCTCTCTAATAATCATTATTAACTGCATAGTATGGAGCCCAAAACTAAACCGTATGATTCAAATGTGAGTCTCACCAATTCAAGATAATGTTGTAATAATACTCTAGGAGTTTCATTGCTAACAGTTCCATTAATGAACCCAAACATACTATTAGTCTTATTACACACTTTAATACATTGTTGCAGCGGCTTAAGATCCTCGCTCACTCCACCTGAAGTACGTGGAATTGTTGAACTGAGGAACATGTAAAGGCGGACACAATAACTACTCCTATATTTGTTGTCTTTACTCGTATATTTCAATAAGGTAAATTAAAGCTTAAGTCCATGTAATTTGTTTAGTAAATCGTAATGAGATCTTTTTCTCCTCTGTGTCTGTTGGACCCGAGGAAAGTAAAACCATTCCTCATTATTGACAATAGTGTTTAGGGTTAAGTAAGCAGTGGTTTCATCAATATAGACTTTGGTAAAGAGAAATTGATATTAAATCTAAGAAGTTCATGATCAGGCAAATAAATGATCCTAGCCCTCTTAGCAAAATCTAATCTATTATTTACATTATATGGCGAGATTCTTCTTCCTTTAACGTAGCTGAGATGCCCCTACCCTCAAAAACTTTCATTGACTTAATAAAACTTTGTTGACAATAACGTTTTCCAAGATGCTGAGGCTGATTCTTATTAAAAGAAATTCGGTTTAGCCATGATAAATTCCCTCACTCCCATTCTCAGTAACTTATTCATGGAATACTATGAGACTGAGATCCAAACTTCAGTTAGTAACAGTCCAAAAATAATGTTAAGATACGTTAACGATGTGTGGTTCTTATGGCCATCTTACCAAGATCATGATGTTTTCTTTAATGAATTACGATTCATCCCACCATCAAGTTTAAGACTAAATGGAAACACAAAGTCAAATCACCCTTCCTTAATGTGGTGATAATTAGGTATTTTGATTAGTTATTCTTTAAGATCTACAGGAAGCCTACCAGTGCTGAGAGTTATGTTCATTATTGTTCAGGATGTGGGAAAACAGGATCCCAGCTCCAGGTGTGGTGTGCAGGAACAGTTCCCCAGTGCTACGTCTGGTGTGTGAGGGACACAATACCTATGTGTGAGATGTGATGTGTGAAGGAACGCCCTGCCCAAGCAGAGATACGGAACTCTTATCACAGTATCCTCATCCCGGTACAAGCTTGCCGTGTGTGGTACTACCTGCCAGGTTTGGTATGTGAGGAACAGAGTACCTCAGTGCCAGTGCAATACTGGTCAATGTGAGATAAAATATTTTAGTGTCAGATGTGGTGTGTGGTGAGACAGCGCCCCAGTGTCAGTGTAAGTGTGGTGTTACACCGTCCTAGTGCTATGTGGGTGTCTGGTGACAGTACCCCAGTGTCAGTGTAAGTGTGGTGTTACACCGTCCTAGTGCTATGTGGGTGTCTGGTGACAGTACCCCAGTGCCAGTGTTGATGTGGTGGTAAAGTACCTTAGTGCTAGTGCAGTGACTGTTGACACCGTACCCCAGTGTCAGTGAAGGTGTAGTTGTACAGTACCCTAGTGCCAGGTACAGTGCTGGTGACATATTACTCCAGTGTCAATGTACGTGTGGTGTTACATCGTCCTAGTGCCTTGTGGGTGTGTGGTGACATATTACCCCAGCGTCAATGTACGTGTGTGTTACATCGTCCTAGTGCCTTGTGGGTGTCTGGTAACACAGTACCCCGGTGTCGGTGTAGGTGTGGTGGTACAGCGCTCAAGTGCCAACACTACCTTCCTTCACCACCTACGTACACTACTCACCCTCAATGCCGACCTACAAGACCTTCCTTCACTACGGTGAGGTGTCTGGTGACATCAGTACCCCAGTGTTAGTGTAGGTGTGGTATGGTGGTACAGGACCCTCGTGACAGGTGTGGTGTGTGGTGAGACACTACCACAGATTTAGTGTATGTGTGGTGCCACAGGACCCTTGTGCCAGGTGCTGTGTCTAGTGACACAGTACCACAGTGCTAAGCCTGTTGTGTAGTGACACAATCACCAAGCTTCTCTGCAGGTCTGGTTTGCAGAGACACGTTGCCAGTCTTGATGTTTGAGGACAAACTATCTCAACATTAAGTCTGGTTTATGGGAAAATCAGTATCTTGTACCATCCATGATGAGTGTAGAATACAGCAGCCCAGTGCCTGGTCTAGTGTGTGGGAGGCACACTGCCTCACTCCTAGGTCTGGTTTATAGTAACACAGGTGTCACGCTCTTGCTCACATATGATTATCTCTGGTGGGTGTCTGCGGCTTCAGCAACATTATGTCCACAACCTTTTGATCATATTTAAACATTATGGCCTCAGTAAACCGTAAGCTGTGCAAAAGATTGCTTGATTTGTAAAAATTCTAACTATAAGAGTATCAATAACTTTTAAAAAAGTGTTGATTTACCGTGTTTATTGTATTAGTGATATGTTATCAAAGAAATAATTTACCTTTTAATCAATCTTTTCTTTTTTTTACTTGCCTGATCAGTAGTGTATGTCATTTCACTTGCATCTCCATATGAAAGCAACAGCACGACACATGTTATATTCATTGAAAATTAAGTATACATGGTGGTAAGTACAGACGTACAGTACAGTACATGTAGAGCCTCAACATTAAGCCAGGAGAACTCAGGTTACTGGCTGCAAGCAAATGTGACGAAACTCCTGAAGGAAATTAACTTTTCCCTAAAATAAGCTCAGTGTAGGTAAGTTGTCTGTTTATTGCCATTAGACTGTGTAGAAAACCTTAATACTTATGTGTGGTGGTAACGAGTGGCAACAGTTTGCAGTGTTACACTTGTCGCTGCACCTAATACTAATATTGAACTGTGCATTGTTTTACTGTCATTGGTTCATGACATAAAGTATTGTTAATGTTCCGAGGCTACGTAACTAAATGTCAGAGTCTGAGAAAGCATCTGTAGAAGATATTATGTGACTGTTATTTCTGAATCTTGGTTTGATATAAAATAGATAGACTTCTTTGTCTAATACGCAATTCCAGGGTATAATTTTTAATAAAAACATGGTAAATAATGTAGGCGGTAATGTTTGGCCTTTGTTAAAGATCATCTTAATCTTGTGATGAATAAAATGTACCCGATGGGAATGTCGATTTCATTTTGCATAGATTAAAGATGAACTTCGTAAGAAAATAACAGTAGGACAAACACCAGAGAAAGGCGACAGATTTTATGATCAGTTTGCAGAAATTTGTGATGAACAAGATTCTGTCGTAAAAGACTTAAGTGCAAGGTTGGGGCGAATGTCTCTTTCCACCAGCTTCGGGTGCGGATCCACGTAGATTTGCTTGATATTTCCATAATCCAATTAGTTGAGAAACCTGCTCGTGTCGTTGATAATGTTGAAGATTGAGGTAAGTTTGTTACAATTCAATAAATGTTATTTCTTTTATTAAAAGAAAGATAATTGTCTTGATATCCATAGAAAAAGCATGTCAATGATTGTATGAGTGAAGTGTACATACATATGCAGGGGTAGGTGGAGGCCAGTATAGAGCGCACTGTGGGTAAAATACATCAACACAGGAGAGTGACGGGGGTTTTGTGTAGGCTCAGGCACCCCAAGTGCACACTGCAGTCAGAGGTGGGAGGTCTAGGATACATCAAGTACAGTATACTAAGCGATATTGATAGTAACATAGGTAACAACGTTTGTGTAATACAAAGCAGGTATAACATAAACCATACAATATACTGATAGTAACATAGATAACAACGTTTGTGTAATACAAAGCAGGTATAACATAAACCATACAATATACTGATAGTAACAGGTAACAACGTTTGTGTAATACAAAGCAGGTATAACATAAGTCATACAGTATACTGATAGTAACATAGGTAACAACGTTTGTGTAATACAAAGCAGATATAATCAAGTCATGACACGTATACATGAGTAAGTGATGAAACATTTTAGACTTACATTGTATACATAAAGAATATATTTATACAGAGAATAAATGTGTATTTGAAAAAGGGCACAATATGGTGTACAGTCGTGAGCAATGATAGCAACATAAAAGGTCAAAGGTCATACACTTCGACATAGACATACCGAGTATGTATATGTCAACGTTGCTGGTAACACTGTAAAGGGGGAGGAGCAAGGGGACGTGGAACACAGTAGAGTGATGTGAGCTATTCAGTGTTGCAGGTGCAAATGGTTAGTGCAAGTATTATAAGGGAAAGCAACAATGATTTTTATCATCTGATCAGAGGTAATCACAGACGTGTAAAGGCAGCGATATCACTGGCCAGAGAAGGTTGGGTGAAAACATGGTTGGGGTGCTAGGGAGACTGGGAGGTGTAGCAGAGGGAGAGGATGAGTGTCTAGAGGTCACAAGACATTACTATTTTCCAATGAATGTTGCTTGTTCATGTTTGACACAGTTGCTGTGTTTATATCTAATATATGGTACACAGAATCTTGCATGGACTTCCACAATGGACACTAGCTAATAAAGTGTCCGTGTAACATAATCATTACGTGATGAATGACAGCTGCTGAACGACTTTAACAATTGGTCTTACCAATACGACCAAAATTACGTTACTTAACATTCGTTATCACTCATACAAAACATACTACCGGACCAATCTGCATGAACAATTTGACTGTACTATAAGTGGCCATCTATTTAACAGTTCGCATCACTCTCCTATGTTCCTCATATCCTTACTTCTCCCCATTATAGTGTTTTTCAGCTCAGATGACATATTTGAACTAGGTACGTGGCCTTGAATTTATGTGGTCGAGGAAATTGTATATGGGACATGCAGTCATAAAATGTACTGACACTGGTCATGTTAACAGTGACGATAATAAAAGGAAAGTTAAGGTACAGTATACATGGGTCATTCAGTAAGAGAATGTACTTTTACTGGGAAGGTTACATCAGTTTCGAAATACTGATCACCGTGAAATTACATTTTAAATCACTTTCAACACTGCATGGAATGCTAGTCAACATGAGTCGTAAAAAAAGATACCAGATTTTAGACTTTCATAACTTAGTGATTTTCGCATTGCTTTTGACTGTCAAATCCTAATTGATATGGTTGCATAAAATGACGAACGTAGCTAGGAAATGTTTCAATAAAACTTTCAAAGTAATCGAGGGTACAAATGTGCCAGTGCGTAATAGACCTTGTTTTGCAAAACAAAACTAATGTGGTGAAAGGATGAAACGAAGAGATGCCTTTTGTTGAAGAAAGTAACACATAAAAACTCAGACGTACAAAACATGAAAGACTATACTGTATAAATTTGCGTAAATCAAGATAGTTATACGACAGACTATACAACAATATGAAGGGCAAATTGATTAATGCTTTTCATAGTTATGTTAGAAGCAAGAATCACTGCTTAATCATTTGGTTAATTAATAACGGAAAACGGTGACTTAATTCCAGAGAACGAAACTATAGCAAGAATCACATTTTTTCTCATTGCACTTGTATTTATAATCAAAGACACAGCTTATGTCCTAAATCCAATTTTATTGATAAGAAAGTACAGTGTATTTCAACATTTTTACATAAAAGTTAAAGACATACTATCACAAACAATGGAACAAAAGAAACAAAACAGCAGACCTGGATAAGTTTGATCATGAGGGAATAATAAGCCCTTGATGACTGCTCTTGTCAATAGTTCACCTGCCGTCGGTAATGTCTCACAGGAATGTAGGTATATTCATTCACAACACAAGGATGGATGTCATGTGGTTCCATATGCCTTTTTCTTGCCCATTACTTATGGAGTTTACAAGAAGATGTTTTAGGAAGTTGCATTGGATCAGTTAGAGGTACTTTAACGGGTGAGGGAAATGTTAGACTGATCGGGATTGGAGTTGAAGCAGATAGAGCCAAAATGATTACTTCTTTCAGTAAGAGATACAGCTAAAAGTGTCGTCTAATTGTAAAAAGCAGGAAATGTAATGCCATATAAACTGTTTGAAATATTTCTGGCTTAATATAAAAAAGAATCCGGAAGATAATACGTTGTTGTATTTACAGTGGATAAAGAAATAGTTTGACTCACGAATAACATGATATTTTTCAAGGATTTTAGATGAATATTAAGGTCGAATGAGTGTTGGAGGAAGGAGAGACTCCCTGATGCAATATATTTGGTCTCTTGGACAAATGGTTTCAGAACTACGATGGTTGTACGACAAATTGGAGAAAAGGGTTATTATAGGGGATGAAGGAATATATGCCTGTATTCACGCAACAATAACTTATGCTATAGGCTCAGGAGATATAGATTCATCGCCGTAAGAAAGGCAGTAATCTTTCCATGGAAGTTCAGACAAATAAAGATTTTTTTTTTAGTTACCTGAAAATACTGTGATGTAGAGTGGCCAACTAATGGAGGAAGGAACGTAGTGAGGAGACACAAGAGTGTGGTCAGATAAACGAATTGTGTAGGTGTAACAGGAGGGACTGGAGAAGAAAGTCCGGAGTATTGGGAGAATGGTTGTGACGGTCTGGAATATGGGTAAAGTGGTCCAAATTATTATGCGTGGAAAACAAACAATCACAAAAACATGCGCATACACACACACACACACACACATATATATATATATATATATATATATATATATATATATATATATATGTATCATCCCTGGGGATAGGGGAGCAAGAATACTTCCCACGTATTCCCTGCGTGTCGTAGAAGGCGACTAAAAGGGGAGGGAGCGGGGGGCTGGAAATCCTCCCCTCTCATTTTTTTTTTAATTTTCCAAAAGAAGGAACAGAGAATTGGACCAGGTGAGGGTAGTCCCTCAAAGGCCCAGTCATCTGTTCTTAACGCTACCTCGCTAATGCGGGAAATGGCGAATAGTTTGAAAAAAAAATATATATATATATATATATATATATATATATATATATATATATATATATATATATATATATATATATATATATATATATATATACGTCAGGACCTTCCAACTGTTCCCTGTGATGTGCGCTAAAATCTCCCAAGTAGAGAACCTCCACTTGAGGATGAGAGAATGTCGCTGCCTCGTGGAGGAAATATAGACAATGGAAAAAAGATATACAGTGTGAAGAGTCAGGAGAGCAGGAGGTGAAAACAGAACTGTTAGTTGGAAGACAGATTCTCAGCCAGATTCTCAGTTTCTAGACATTCTAGGTTCATGAGACGTGCAAATGGCCTGTTGGTTTTGGAAGAAGCACAAACTTCCTTTGTAACGGTAATGTGGGTATCCCAGTGTCCCATGTATGGGTATCCCAGTGTCCCAGGTATGGGTATCCCAGTGTCCCAGGTATGGGTATCCCAGTGTCCCAGGTATGGGTATCCCAGTGTCCCATGTATGGGTATCCCAGGTATGGGTATCCCAGTGTTCCAGGTATGGGTATCCCAGTGTCCCAGGTATGGGTATCCCAGTGTCCCAGGTATGGGTATCCCAGTGTCCCAGGTATGGGTATCCCAGTGTCCCAGGTATGGGTATCCCAGTGTCCCAGGTATGGGTATCCCAGTGTCCCCGGGATCTTTCTTCCATGGTTCTTAAATCTTGGTGGAATGGTTGAGCCAGTTCCTCACTTAGGTTGTCTGGCCAAGTGGGTGTGGAGGTAATGCACTTTGATGTTCATTTTACAGCCAAGTTGAGGGAAAGAAGATGGCAGGTTCTCCACTAGTTCAGGGTAGTTATCTGCTTTATGGTGACCAAGACAATTCCTTACAACCACAGTGAACGAAGACCATGCCTCTGCCTCAACATTGGTCATTGAATCTTGGAAATGTGGGTCTTTCATGAGTTCCATGATTTTGTGACCCGTCGACAATACCTGCCTTCACCTTCTCCATGATCAGCGCTGGACATTTTCTGCCTTTGTAGTCAAAGCAGAGTGTTCTTCTTTGTTCCAAACCTTCACAAACTGTTTCATTAAACCTAGTTTGATGTGCAGTGGTGGTACAATGATCTTATCTCTATCAACCAAGGGTTCTGCCATTACATTCTTGTCTCCAAGCAACATGTTTTCTCTCAGAGACCATTGTTTTCTCAGCCAGTGCTCATCCTCAGCTCTACTATCCCAGAGACAGATAAAGCTGGGCTACTTGTTGTACCCACTCTGCTGACCCAGGAGAAAAGTCACCATCTTAAGATCCACACACATTAACCATTGGTCATGGTGGTATGATATCTTGTGTAAGACCAGGACGATTGTGTCCTGATGTTCACTCATCATAGTTGAACCACCAATTGGGAGTGATCCATATTTGTTGTCATTGTGTAGAAGCACAACATGTTAAGCTCCACTTAGAACTACCTAAGCTCGTGAGTGGTCCGTTTATTGATAATTGCATTATCTGAAAACCTGTATCTACTGGAAGGAAATGAAGGTCATAATCTTAGTCAGTGGCGTAAATATACCTTGATTCATGTCCAAAATCTGAGACACCAAAATGGTTTTATATATTTACTCCCCAATATATATATATATATATATATATATATATATATATATATATATATATATATATATATATATATATATATATATATATATTATCCCTGGGGATAGGGGAGAAAGAATACTTCCCACGTATTCCCTGCGTGTCGTAGAAGGCGACTAAAAGGGAAGGGAGCGGGTGGCTGGAAATCCTCCCCTCTCATTTTTTTTTTTTTTCTTAATTTTCCAAAAGAAGGAACAGAGAAGGGGGCCAAGTGAGGATAATCCCTCAAAGGCCTAGTCCTCTGTTCTTAACGCTACCTCGCTAATGCGGGAAATGGCGAATAGTATGAAAGAAAAGAATATATATATATATATGTATATATATATATATATATGTATATATATATATATATATATATATATATATATATATATATATATATATATATATATATATATATATATATATATATATATGTTATATATATATATATATATATATATATATATATATATATATATATATATATATATATATATATATATATATATATATATATATATATATATATATATATATGTATGTATGTGCATTATTACATGACAGCTAGAGACTGAGTGTGAACGAATGGGGCCTTTGTTGTCTTTTTCTAGCGCTACCTCGCACACATGAGGGGGGAGGGTGTTGTTATTCCATGTGTGGCGGAGTGGCGATGGGAATGAATAAAGGCAGACAGTATGAATTATGTACATGGGTATATATATATATGTCTGTGTGTGTATATATATGTATACATTGAGATGTGTAGATATGTATATGTACTGTGTGTGGACGTTTATGTATACACATGTGTATGTGGGTGGGTTGGGCCATTCTTTCGTCTGTTTCCTTGCGCTACCTCGCTAACGCGGGAGACAGCGACAAAGCAAAATGAATAAATAGAATATATATATATATATATATATATATATATATATATATATATATATATATATATATATATATATATATATCAAAAAAAACCTACGATCAACTTTACAAGACAAACAAGTAATTCAGAAGTTTGGCTACATTGAATTTCATAATTTCGAATATTTTGATGAGAGAGAGAGAGAGAGAGAGAGAGAGAGAGAGAGAGAGAGAGAGAGAGAGAGAGAGAGAGAGAGAGAAAGAGAGAGAGGAAAAAGGAAGGTAATAAATTCACAGCACACAGGAAAGCTGCTCAGTCGTTGTTATCTCACATGTTTTCACTAACATCGAGAGTTAAGTAGTACAAATGCCATTTCAAAATGCTTGGGACACTTCAATTTGTTCTTGTATGAAAACATACAACTGGACCAAGTCAGTCTTTTATAAGGTTCAAACTACTAATGATATTAGAATAACATGCAAATTTATGATGGACGACTGAAAATGGGCCTTGATGGCAAGGCTAAGATTATCTATCGTTGTCCATGATAGTAAGGCTAAGATCATTTATCATTTTGCATGACGGCTATGCTAAGATAATTCAGCGTTGTCCATGATGGTTAAGCTAAGATCACTTATCGTTGTCCATAATAGTTAGGCTAAATCATTTATCGCTGTCCATGATAGCTCGTCTAAGACCATTTATCGTTGTCCATGATACAGTCTGGGCCCAGCCCGAGCTGTAGGGGATAGAAGACCTCCAAGATAACACTAGCCAAACTCTAAGAACATTTAAGATCATAAGAACATTATCCAGTTGTCTTTTACTTATCAGGAAATACGTTTGTATGCAACTCTTAGCTGATAAGAGATGTTTGATCTCTTATCACCCAGAACTCACCACGAGGAGGTGGTTGCATGTCGAGTTCCATAATTTTTTCCCGTTTTAAATAAATATTTTAATTTCCTTTAAAATAAAGGTCTATCCCGCTTTAAGCTATGTAAAGATAATAATTTCCTCTGAAACAAAGTTGTTATTGTGAGGTAGATAGTTGAGGAAGGGCACCTCATTTCCTGCCCTTCCTCTGGTTCCGTTGGCCCCCTCCTCTGGTACGCCTCCGGCGGACTGACCTCATCACCTTCTTCAGCTCACCAATAATAAGTGGCAGAGCTGGTCTCTCTGAGGGGTCGCTGTGGGTCGCTGTTTGGTAAAGATCCTGGAGGCTTTCCCGCACACCCTGCTTCCTGACCAGGATGGACACGTGCCTCATTAGATGCCCAAAAGAGAAGACGTCACTGGCTGGGGAGACCGGCTTGCGCTCCCTGACCTCAGGGGCCAACCACAGGTCAGGAACATTGTACTCAACGCAGCTTCCCTTCTTAACGCTCAAGCCGAAGTCGATGATGTGAAACTCTGGCTTCTCACCCATCGTCACGGTCACATTCTCGACCTTGACGTCATTATGGACAATGTTTTTCTTATGGATTTCCATCAGCCGACGAGCGACCATGATGGCGGACTCGACCAGTTCCTCGTCCGACCGACATGTTCTCATGTACTTATCATAAGGCTGGCCAGTGTGGCTTAAGATGATCAGTGGGGGGTTGCGGCACACTGCTCGAAGGAGAGGGGCTCCTCCAGCCCCAGCCAGTCTCCTGTGAATGTCGGCTTCATCCATAAGACTTTTCGAACTCACTCCGTCGAGAAGGGTTTTGATGACGCAACACGATCCACGGAACAACACCGTTTCAATCTTGGCGTTGCCTCCCCGACCCACCTCTCTCATGACCACCAGGTCATTCACATCCTTCTGGGTCAACTTTACAACCGGAACGCTCATTTTGATTCCGGCCTGAGGTGCACTTACCAAATTTTCTTCTTGCCGGAGAGTGTGAGAGGAGATGTTGTCGGTACGCAATCCCATCCTCAAATGATGACACTTCTCTCGCCGCCGGCCTTATATACCCCTGGGTCGTGTGACGTCACATAACCAGATCTATCCAGATTAAATCCCATACAAATCCGGATATGTAGACGGATTCATTTAGCTTTATTGCGATCATAATTTGATGAAATCTAAAGGTGTCGAAGAAATAGTCAAGATGGCCAATGGTGTTGAGAGTGTAGTGAAGATGGCTAGAGATGTTGAAGGATCTAAATAGTTTCGAAATACCAATACTTTTTGAATCAATAAATCATCATAAATACTAATAAGACAAAAAAACCTTTAGACGAATATTAGCCATTTTCAAGCATCGAAATAAAAGGATATGAGGTAAATGGTTTTTGGGAAATCCTTGTTGAATAGTACACAGTTACTTTCTGAGAACACACACACACACAAAACTAGAGAACATAGCATGAAATTAGGGCAATATTGTTCAAATATATTCAGAGAAGTAATTTTAAAGTTTATATAAGAGTGGTTGATGAATGGAATAAGAAGAATGAGGTCATGGTTAAGGCAGACACCATACATAAATCTTACAAGTTGTATAATAGTACAGAATGTTCTAGAGATTTGGCCTGGCGAGTGTAGAACTCTCTCCTCACACAGTAAAAATAGGTAATTACACACTCACAGATTCAGAGGTTATCATGTTGAAGGAGAGGTGAAAACTGAGGATTCAAATCAAAGAACAATAAGAAGCGTCATGATGAGATGGGAGAGGGAATTGGTGAATTGACAAATATAGTTTAATAAAACATGAACGGTAAATCACTTCGAGTGAAGAAAGTCAAGTGGAAAACATAGAAAATGAAAGACCAAAGAGAAGAACTTTGGACATCTGGGATAACATTTAATGTGAGGAAACACGATTTCACCAAATGAGCTTTAGTTAACGCTTCTGGTACAGTATATATATATATATATATATATATATATATATATATATATATATATATATATATCCCTGGGGATAGGGGAGCAAGAATACTTCCCACGTATTCCCTGCGTGTCGTAGAAGGCGACTAAAAGGGGAGGGAGCGGGGGGCTGGAAATCCTCCCCTCTCGTTTTTTTTTTAATTTTCCAAAAGAAGGAGCAGAGAATTGGGCCGGGTGAGGGTAGTCCCTCGGAGGCTCGGTCCTCTGTTCTTAACGCTACCTCGTTGATGCGGGAAATGGCGAATAGTTTGAAAGAAAGAAAAAGATATATATATATATATATATATATATATATATATATATATATATATATATATATATATATATATATATATATATATATATACTTATGTGTGGGTGTGTGTGTGTGTACGGATAAACTTTAAGGCTGGCCGGGGTGTACTGGTGATGCCTTTGACCTAAAATGCAAGTTCAAGCCCGTAGGCCGACCCTGCACTTAGCTTGAAACCTTTTGTGTTTACTATAATCTTTACTACATCTCTCCTTAATCCCTTTATCTTCACTATGTAAGGCCTATTATAATCTTCACTACAACCTCATCTTCATATGACCTTATCTTGAATAAGCTGGTTTCAAGGAAGGCTTTAGATTTTTCCCGCTCACAAAAACAACGTACTTACACGGGGCCCCACGAGTGTAAAACTCCCTCCTAATACAGTGCAAATACACGATTACACACACCTACACACCACCACCACCACTAACAATACACAGAGAAATAGCCTTTTCGGTTCCCTTTGGATCCGCCTTTGAACGTAGTTTGGAGGATTTGGGGGATCAGGTCAATAAGGTTAAGTTCACTACAACCTCATATTCCCTAACGTGTATCTTCACTACTAGCTTAGTTTCACTAAATATATCTTCGCTATACCCTCTCCTTCACTACACCGTTATTTCTACCATACCATCATCATTGCTTTCCCTGATGTTCACTAAAAGTAGTTCTCATCTTCACTACATAATCATTTTGAATAAACTCTACTTTTTAATAACTCTTATCTCTACTACAATCGTATCTTCACTACATTCTTTTCTTCAGTACAACCTATCTTGACAATATCCTTATAATCACTATACTCTTCCTCACTACACTCTCATCTTAACATCATCCTTCTGTTTA
>NC_092293.1:5050682-5128182 GCF_036320965.1 Panulirus ornatus
ATTACCTCCTTCCAGAAACATCTTTTTAATTCTCCCTAAAAATATAATGATACTCTCTCACCAACTCTCATTTTCCTTTTTTTCACCTCTTGCACTTTCTCTTGACCTCCTGTCTCTTTCTTTTATACATCTCCCACTCAATTGCATTTTTTCCTTGCAAAAATCGTCCAAATGCCTCTCTCTTCTCTTTCACTAATACTCTTACTTCTTCATCCCACCACTCACTACCCTTTCTAATCAACCCACCTCCCACTCTTCTCATGCCACAAGCATCTTTTGCGCAATCCATCACTGATTCCCTAAATACATCCCATTCCTCCCCCACTCCCCTTACTTCCATTGTTCTCACCTTTTTCCATTCTGTACTCAGTCTCTCCTGGTACTTCCTCACAGAGGTCTCCTTCCCAAGCTCACTTACTCTGACCACCCTCTTCACCCCAACATTAGAAATATTAGAAATCATTGGTTGTTACAGTACCTTCATCATGTTGTCATGAAGTCCCTACTTGTCCTTACCATCAACACAAGTAATCTACTTTTCATTACTTCTGTTTTATCTCTGATTCTCTTTACAGTCTTTATATATAGCAAGATATCTTGAGACATATCTATGGTCATATATTGATCTTTACAGTCTTTATATATAGCAAGATATCTTGAGACATATCTATGGTCATATATTGATCTTTACAGTCTTTATATATAGCAAGATATCTTGACACATATCTATGGTCATATATTGATCTTTACAGTCTTTATATATAGCAAGATGTCTTGAGACATATCTATGGTCATATATTGATCTTTACAGTCTTTATATATAGCAAGATATCTTGAGACATATCTATGGTCATATATTGATCTTTACAGTCTTTATATATAGCAAGATATCTTGAGACATATCTATGGTCATATATTGATCTTTACAGTCTTTATATATAGCAAGATATCTTGAGACATATCTATGGTCATATATTGATCTTTACAGTCTTTATATATAGCAAGATATCTTGAGACATATCTATGGTCATATATTGATCTTTACAGTCTTTATATATAGCAAGATATCTTGAGACATATCTATGGCCAGGTATTGATCTTTTTTTCTCTGTTTGTTTGTTGTCATATGGAAATTCATGGTAATAAAGGTTCATTGTTGTCAGGCTAAAATCTAAGGTCTGGTCTGTATCAATCAACAAACCTGCTTTTCTAAACCTGTATCACATGAGCCCTCATTGTGTGGCCTTCGAGGGAATGTAAGTCTGGTTATCCTACATATGGCAGGCTTCTAATGCCTGGTATTGTTGTGTCATTCTTCTCTTTATGCACAAACTTCGTCCATTGTGTTGCCACAAGGATTCACCAAGTTGTTGATGGCCGTGGCTGGGGGATGAAGGTCACATTAAATGTAATTAAGGTTAATTTGTCATGTTACTGCAATAAACTAATGTTCCTGTTCGTCCTGTATGGTTATTCTACATCACACAACCCCATCAGTCTCTCTCTCTCTCTCTCTCTCTCTCTCTCTCTCTCTCTCTCTCTCTCTCTCTCTCTCTCTCTCTCTAATTGCTGGAAGCAGTATAACGGATCCTTATAATACTGATGTATGAGGGATATAAACTCAGTCTCCAGTGTTTAGTCTCGATTCCCAGAAACCTTGGAAAGGTAAAGACTCACTCAGTTCCCCGGGGGCCCGGCTCTGTGTTGTTGTGTAAGACAAACGTAAAGTCTATCATTACCTATAGCTATACCGCAGTCATCTTGGCAACACTACTACCATAACCGGCCCACTCCACTTCCCTCCTACCTGACACGCACACCTCATTGGTTGTTGCTATTTTGACCGCCAATTTTATCGTTAATATTTAAATCGATACTGTATCAGTTTTATATCTCTGCGTACACAGTATCATTATATTGCGGTGAACATCTACATTATGTTGATTATTTAAGATAACAAGTAGGAGACAAAAAGAAATATCCAGAGCGAAAAAAAGTCCAGATTGGAGCGCCCCCAGACGGCCAGGGGGGAAGTGGAGTCGCCGGGACTAAGCCATCACGACTGACCAGCGTTGCCAACATGACTGCGGGCGGCAGGGTAGCACATAACTGTTCAAGTTCAAGTTGCCAAGTTTCTCTGTTCTTAATCTAACCCTAAGCAATTATTTCATTTTGTGACACTCTGTGTCCAGGTAGTGGCCATTATAACAATATAATCTGGAAAATAGATAGGCTGGAAACAACCCAAAATCGTGAAATAAATGAGAATTAACACTAAACAAGTGTGGCAGGTGTGACTGAACGTCATTAAACCCGTCCAAAATAATGCCATGGATGATAATTCACTGGTAAGTCCGTAGCCGTCACCTCCACCCTCACCAGAACAGCTATGTTACCACACCAAGGCACCTGGGTTCACTCACTATGAATCATAGGTACGAGATTCACAACGGTTCCCATACCATCATGATTCATAACGGTTCCCATACCATCATGATTCATAACGGTTCCCATACCATCATGATTCATAACGGTTCCCATACCATCATGATTCATAACGGTTCCCATACCATCATGATTCATAACGGTTCCCATACCATCATGATTCATAACGGTTCCCATACCATCATGATTCATAACGGTTCCCATACCATCATGATTCATAACGGTTCCCATACCATCATGATTCATAACGGTTCCCATACCATCATGATTCATAACGGTTCCCATACCATCATGATTCATAACGGTTCCCATACCATCATGATTCATAACGGTTCCCATACCATCATGATTCATAACGGTTCCCATACCATCATGATTCATAACGGTTCCCATACCATCATGATTCATAACGGTTCCCATACCATCATGATTCATAACGGTTCCCATACCATCATGATTCATAACGGTTCCCATACCATCATGATTCATAACGGTTCCCATACCATCATGATTCATAACGGTTCCCATACCATCATGATTCATAACGGTTCCCATACCATCATGATTCATAACGGTTCCCATACCATCATGATTCATAACGGTTCCCATACCATCATGATTCATAACGGTTCCCATACCATCATGATTCATAACGGTTCCCATACCATCATGATTCATAACGGTTCCCATACCATCATGATTCATAACGGTTCCCATACCATCATGATTCATAACGGTTCCCATACCATCATGATTCATAACGGTTCCCATACCATCATGATTCATAACGGTTCCCATACCATCATGATTCATAACGGTTCCCATACCATCATGATTCATAACGGTTCCCATACCATCATGATTCATAACGGTTCCCATACCATCATGATTCATAACGGTTCCCATACCATCATGATTCATAACGGTTCCCATACCATCATGATTCATAACGGTTCCCATACCATCATGATTCATAACGGTTCCCATACCATCATGATTCATAACGGTTCCCATACCATCATGATTCATAACGGTTCCCATACCATCATGATTCATAACGGTTCCCATACCATCATGATTCATAACGGTTCCCATACCATCATGATTCATAACGGTTCCCATACCATCATGATTCATAACGGTTCCCATACCATCATGATTCATAACGGTTCCCATACCATCATGATTCATAACGGTTCCCATACCATCATGATTCATAACGGTTCCCATACCATCATGATTCATAACGGTTCCCATACCATCATGATTCATAACGGTTCCCATACCATCATGATTCATAACGGTTCCCATACCATCATGATTCATAACGGTTCCCATACCATCATGATTCATAACGGTTCCATACCATCATGATTCATAACGGTTCCCATACCATCATGATTCATAACGGTTCCCATACCATCATGATTCATAACGGTTCCCATACCATCATGATTCATAACGGTTCCATACCATCATGATTCATAACGGTTCCCATACCATCATGATTCATAACGGTTCCCATACCATCATGATTCATAACGGTTCCCATACCATCATGATTCATAACGGTTCCCATACCATCATGATTCATAACGGTTCCATACCATCATGATTCATAACGGTTCCCATACCATCATGATTCATAACGGTTCCCATACCATCATGATTCATAACGGTTCCATACCATCATGATTCATAACGGTTCCCATACCATCATGATTCATAACGGTTCCCATACCATCATGATTCATAACGGTTCCATACCATCATGATTCATAACGGTTCCCATACCATCATGATTCATAACGGTTCCCATACCATCATGATTCATAACGGTTCCCATACCATCATGATTCATAACGGTTCCCATACCATCATGATTCATAACGGTTCCCATACCATCATGATTCATAACGGTTCCCATACCATCATGATTCATAACGGTTCCCATACCATCATGATTCATAACGGTTCCCATACCATCATGATTCATAACGGTTCCCATACCATCATGATTCATAACGGTTCCCATACCATCATGATTCATAACGGTTCCCATACCATCATGATTCATAACGGTTCCCATACCATCATGATTCATAACGGTTCCCATACCATCATGATTCATAACGGTTCCCATACCATCATGATTCATAACGGTTCCCATACCATCATGATTCATAACGGTTCCCATACCATCATGATTCATAACGGTTCCCATACCATCATGATTCATAACGGTTCCCATACCATCATGATTCATAACGGTTCCCATACCATCATGATTCATAACGGTTCCATACCATCATGATTCATAACGGTTCCCATACCATCATGATTCATAACGGTTCCATACCATCATGATTCATAACGGTTCCCATACCATCATGATTCATAACGGTTCCCATACCATCATGATTCATAACGGTTCCCATACCATCATGATTCATAACGGTTCCCATACCATCATGATTCATAACGGTTCCATACCATCATGATTCATAACGGTTCCCATACCATCATGATTCATAACGGTTCCCATACCATCATGATTCATAACGGTTCCCATACCATCATGATTCATAACGGTTCCCATACCATCATGATTCATAACGGTTCCCATACCATCATGATTCATAACGGTTCCCATACCATCATGATTCATAACGGTTCCCATACCATCATGATTCATAACGGTTCCCATACCATCATGATTCATAACGGTTCCCATACCATCATGATTCATAACGGTTCCCATACCATCATGATTCATAACGGTTCCCATACCATCATGATTCATAACGGTTCCCATACCATCATGATTCATAACGGTTCCCATACCATCATGATTCATAACGGTTCCCATACCATCATGATTCATAACGGTTCCCATACCATCATGATTCATAACGGTTCCCATACCATCATGATTCATAACGGTTCCCATACCATCATGATTCATAACGGTTCCCATACCATCATGATTCATAACGGTTCCCATACCATCATGATTCATAACGGTTCCCATACCATCATGATTCATAACGGTTCCCATACCATCATGATTCATAACGGTTCCCATACCATCATGATTCATAACGGTTCCCATACCATCATGATTCATAACGGTTCCCATACCATCATGATTCATAACGGTTCCCATACCATCATGATTCATAACGGTTCCCATACCATCATGATTCATAACGGTTCCCATACCATCATGATTCATAACGGTTCCCATACCATCATGATTCATAACGGTTCCCATACCATCATGATTCATAACGGTTTCCCATACCATCATGATTCATAACGGTTCCCATACCATCATGATTCATAACGGTTCCCATACCATCATGATTCATAACGGTTCCCATACCATCATGATTCATAACGGTTCCCATACCATCATGATTCATAACGGTTCCCATACCATCATGATTCATAACGGTTCCATACCATCATGATTCATAACGGTTCCCATACCATCATGATTCATAACGGTTCCCATACCATCATGATTCATAACGGTTCCCATACCATCATGATTCATAACGGTTCCCATACCATCATGATTCATAACGGTTCCCATACCATCATGATTCATAACGGTTCCCATACCATCATGATTCATAACGGTTCCCATACCATCATGATTCATAACGGTTCCCATACCATCATGATTCATAACGGTTCCCATACCATCATGATTCATAACGGTTCCCATACCATCATGATTCATAACGGTTTCCTATACCATCATGATTCATAACGGTTCCCATACCATCATGATTCATAACGGTTCCCATACCATCATGATTCATAACGGTTTCCATACCATCATGATTCATAACGGTTCCCATACCATCATGATTCATAACGGTTCCCATACCATCATGATTCATAACGGTTCCCATACCATCATGATTCATAACGGTTCCCATACCATCATGATTCATAACGGTTCCCATACCATCATGATTCATAACGGTTCCCATACCATCATGATTCATAACGGTTCCCATACCATCATGATTCATAACGGTTCCCATACCATCATGATTCATAACGGTTCCCATACCATCATGATTCATAACGGTTCCCATACCATCATGATTCATAACGGTTCCCATACCATCATGATTCATAACGGTTCCCATACCATCATGATTCATAACGGTTCCCATACCATCATGATTCATAACGGTTCCCATACCATCATGATTCATAACGGTTCCGATACCATCATGATTCATAACGGTTCCCATACCATCATGATTCATAACGGTTCCCATACCATCATGATTCATAACGGTTCCCATACCATCATGATTCATAACGGTTCCGATACCATCATGATTCATAACGGTTCCCATACCATCATGATTCATAACGGTTCCGATACCATCATGATTCATAACAGTTCCCATACCATCATGATTCATAACGGTTCCGATACCATCATGATTCATAACAGTTCCCATACCATCATGATTCACAAGAGTTCCGATACCATCATGATTCGAATGCGAGAGGCGTGAGCTTGGCAACAAACCTTCTAGACTTTAATCAACGACTGTACAACATACAGGTGGCTCCGTCACTGTAGACGTCAGTCACCATACATTACTGGTTGTCTGGTACAACATACAGGTGGCTCCGTCACTGTAGACGTCAGTCACCATACATTACTGGTTGTCTGGTACAACATACAGGTGGCTCCGTCACTGTAGACGTCAGTCACCATACATTACTGGTTGTCTGGTACAACATACAGGTGGCTCCGTCACTGTAGACGTCAGTCACCATACATTACTGGTTGTCTGGTACAACATACAGGTGGCTCCGTCACTGTAGACGTCAGTCACCATACATTACTGGTTGTCTGGTACAACATACAGGTGGCTCCGTCACTGTAGACGTCAGTCACCATACATTACTGGTTGTCTGGTACAACATACAGGTGGCTCCGTCACTGTAGACGTCAGTCGCCATACATTACTGGTCGTCTGGTACAACATACAGGTGGCTCCGTCACTGTAGACGTCAGTCATCATACATTACTGGTTGTCTGGTACAACATACAGGTGGCTCCGTCACTGTAGACGTCAGTCACCATACATTACTGGTTGTCTGGTACAACATACAGGTGGCTCCGTCACTGTAGAAGTCAGTCACCATACATTACTGGTTGTCTGGTACAACATACAGGTGGCTCCGTCACTGTAGAAGTCAGTCACCATACATTACTGGTCGTCTGGTACAACATACAGGTGACTCCGTCACTGTAGACGTCAGTCACCATACATTACTGGTTATCTCGTACAACATATAGGTGGCTCCGTCACTGTAGACGTCAGTCGCCATACATTACTGGTCGTCTGGTACAACATACAGGTGGCTCCGTCACTGTAGACGTCAGTCACCATACATTACTGGTCGTCTGGTACAACATACAGGTGGCTCCGTCACTGTAGACGTCAGTCACCATACATTACTGGTTGTCTGGTACAACATACAGGTGGCTCCGTCACTGTAGACGTCAGTCACCATACATTACTGGTTGTCTGGTACAACATACAGGTGGCTCCGTCACTGTAGAAGTCAGTCACCATACATTACTGGTTGTCTGGTACAACATACAGGTGGCTCCGTCACTGTAAACACTGTAGATTCTTTAGGTTTAACCATAAACCTTAACTAAAGCAATATGGGAACATGAACAAATTTTACGAATGAAATATCAGAGACGATCGAAATTAAGGGTGAATGAGAGCGATATAAACACCCAGTTTAAAAGGACAAAGTATGAATGGCAGCCACGGAATAAGAGGCCGCCCAGCTAAATTTAGAAGTTCGCGTTCAGTGGCAGAGTTAGATTAATTGTACAGACTTCCCTTGCTCTTGTGGAATTTAAAGGTCATGTGTACCTCTACAGACAGAATTTAAAGGTTCATATTAAAGTGCAGAATTCCAAGAATATCGTTAAAATAATTCACTTTAAAATTCTTTAGTTATGTGAAGCATTTCATACAACAGCTGCAATATGACGGTGTGTAAAAGTTCACTGCTGCATGGTAGTATTAAAGTGTTTAATTGACGAGGTTAATTAACCTAACCTAACCTAACCTAACCCAACCTAACCTAATGACGTATGTAAAAGGACTTTGTTAACATAATGCAGCTGGAAGATTTACGTTCAAATGATCATGTTTAAATGTTCGTTAATGAATGAGGGAGTTAAATGGATGAATTTTAAGTTCGCGTTTCATGGAGTCGTTTTGAAACAATTTGTTAAAATGTCAGAGTTTAAATGATCATATGTACAAGGTTGGCCAGATGGCGGGAGTGTGTAGACACAGCCATAATCATCCGATGATTGCATTTAGAAACAGACAGATGTAATATAGCAAGAAATATGAACAAAACAGTGAGTTGGTGACATGTTTCATATATTTATGATACAACTCTGAAGATAGTTCGTAGATCCTTCAGGGGAATGAATGATGGATAAATGGTGAGAAAATGTGCAAAAACGGGGCTAAGTATTTCAGTCCAAATTAGAATTCTTTTGTTCACTTCTTCGACATTGATCTCAGGACATTTCAATGGCTGAGATTTACATGATACAGAAAACTATCGAACAGGGACGATAGACAGATAGATAGATGGTTGAATGAATAGGTAAACTTGGTAGATGTAGGTGCAATCAGAGTCGCCTATGATTTCGTTCACAGCGAATGAGATGATAGATAGGCGAGGCTATAACCATCGTCTATGATTATTGTAAATGACTAATAATGATTAATCTTTATTGTTTTTGTGCGACTGCTGTTAGCCTTTGAAGGTTAATGTTCCCTCAAAGTTGCCCGGACCCTACCACTAGGAGGTCAGCAGTTCGACTTAGGGTCCATTTGTGCCATGTTTATGGCACCCAACAGAATGGATGTATTTTTCTTATTTTTTTTTTTCATCCCTATGGATGGGACTCATAAATGTTAGGAACTTTTCCTAACGATTTGATCCTTTACGGTAACCGTTTCATTCGTACAATAGTTTGTCAATAATTTGCAACTGAATGAGAACTTTTGCCATAGGAAGTGTCTTCTGAGGACCGGGTATAACAGGGTCGACTGCTGGAGGAGGAGCAGCTTCTCCAATCTCAGCGACGGGAACTTAAGGTTCAAGGAATTTCAGGGATGAATGTTGGTGGTGTGGACTTTAATCTTCAACACGGCAGCTTCAGCTTTAGGGTCGGCTGCTGCTGCAGGTGCTGCTGATCCTCCAGTCGCAGTGACGGACACATCAGAGTCTTCATCGACGACCAGTACGAGTACGTCGGGATCCACCAAGCCTGATTCATCCCCATAGAAGTAGGGGATCAAGGTCACCAATTCAGTGGTAGGCATCACTTTGCCCCGTTGTTTGGTGGGAGCCAAAGAAACATTGATGGGGATGGCGGCTGCTCCTGTGTCAACTACACCAGTTTCCTCGCTGGGTCCGCCTTTGCACAGGTCATCATCATCTTGATGCCGAGTCTGGATCTTCACCACTATTCTCTCGTGCACGGGTTCGATATCCAGATGTGATCTCTTCCTGGAAGGCCTTTGGCGTTCTGGAAGGCATCGCTTTCCTCCCTGGGCCAGGCCCTCACTGCCGGACAACCAGGCAATTCTGGTGTAGGCGTACTCCTGGTGGCGGCCGTTGCGTCCTCCAAGTCTGCGATCTGCCTTGATGCCCCACCGTCCCAGTGTTCTGCCGACGTTCAGGACGGCAGCTTTCTCGTACCCGAACCCTTCGCAGAATTCACAGTATCGCAAATATAGCTCAGTTCGGCTTATACAATCTTTAACAGCCCCGGTTTGCTGGATGTGAGCCTCGAAAAATTCAAGGAAGGATTCCTTGCCAGGGTACCGATGGGCAGCGCGGACGTGAGTCATTTCTGCGATCTGGTGAGATGAGTGATTTACTTGACGAAGTAAACTTTCATAGACCAGCACTTGCAAAAATATAGTGAAGCCACACAAAAATATAGTAGACTAGCGTTTCCTCATTGATTTAATATCCTAGACGATAGATTAACAGAGTGAAGTTGAAGCACTAGTGTAGTGAAGATGAAACATCAATATAGTGAAGATGGCAGGATACGATAGAGGGTGTTCACTGGGCAGAATTACCTCTTGTGGAGAGTGTAATGTAGCTTGTAGTGGAAAGATAATGACATCAATGATGGTGTGTGTGTATGTGTGTGTGTGTGTGTGTGTGTGTGTGTGTGTGTGTGTGTGTGTGTGTGTGTGTGTGTGTGTGTGTGTGTGTGTGTGTGTGTGTGTGTGTGTGTGTGTGTGTAGTGGTACAAAGACTATATAAGAAGGACAGGAAAGCAGGAGTAATCTCGCGCGAGCAATGACTGCTTTAATTGTGCACGTTGTCAACAGCTGGTGGTACTAATTACCCTTGCGCTGTCTGGCTGTCTGTTGACGAAAACTTTACAGTGAGTTTTCAGTTTAAAAAAAGAAGAAAATAATATAAAACTTTTTTTTTTATGTTTTTCCCAAGGATGAAGCATTGTATGGACGACTTGAGACAACTATGAGCAATAACATATATAGGTAACATTAAACACAATGTTAGGGACCAAATCAACTGGACGGTTTCATCAACAATCATGCCATATCAACCAGGACATATTTCATTCTTTAACATTAAAGCAACATATTTACATACATATCCTGTAATTGGTCCACGTAAGCCTAATGATCCTGATGAAGTAATTATGCAGATAAGAGATGATGGGAAATACTCTAACAATAATGAGCTTGAAAACAAAGTTAACTAGCATAAGTGACTCGTCAATAAGTAAGCTCAAGAATATTTTTTTCTTTAATTACAAAACTGTAGGTATTGGGGAAATATGGTATGTACTTCTTGATATCTAAAAAATTCGCCTTTGTCTTTGTTTAGTTTGTAGAAAAATGTGGTTGTTTGTTATCTACTTGTCTTAGATTTATCCCATCCTACGTTTATATTTATGAATGTCTTACCAATTCCATCACAACAATACCCCTTACCTTTCTTTGTCCTGTGGAAATGTGTGTAAAATGTGATGTGTGGGAGTAGTTATCCTCCTCTTGCATATCACACATAGATAACATCTTTTTCTGCTCATAATCATACATCTGATTAATCTCATCTGGCGGTACAACACCCCATAATGTCTTAGAACCTGGACTTGATATATGTGGAGATATATCCAGCATTAGTAAGACGTGTTCTGGGTGTTAGTGACTCATTAACTCACTGATGGATCAGTGAGAATGTGATGATGATTTTTTCCTGCTGCTGATTCAGGTTATAATCCGTTGATTTTTCTCATCACTCAGTTGAGACACTGTTGATGTGTGTCAGTTCCTTGTATGTGGTAAATCGGTCAATTCGTATTAAACAAACGTGGACTCACGTTTCACGTTATTTGCAAATTTCTTTAGTGGGTAAATTTATATATCCACCTAAACTTGCTCTTGATCGACTACTGGGCGGCGTTCAGGTGTCCTTGTGTGGACACTGTACGGCCAGTGTACCTTCAGTGTGTGTTGACACGGGGGAGGTGACCCTGGTCGGCCAGTGTAGCCCTAGTGTTGTGGGGTATGGAAGTGTAGGACGGCAAATGTTGTTTTAATAATTTCATATATCACTCTGATGTCTTCCCTGGTTTTAATAATTTCATATATCACTCTGATGTCTTCCCTGTTTGCTCAGTGATTGGGATTTTGATAGTTTTATGCAATATATATCATGCTCTTAAGTTGGTTTACGGAACTCATGTGTGTACTTGTCATTCAGGTGAGATGATAATCAATTCAATATCAAACATGTAACTACTATTAGGTATACTCGAGTTAGAGTATAATGGACATCAAACGCCAGGGAGGAGCCTCCGCCACCCTGAGTGTCCACTACAGTTCCCAGTTACGTCATGGTCAATATGCCAGCACTCACCAGGTCTCCAACCTTATCAGGATCTGACCACTCTCTCTGTGTCTGGCATCACAACGTTGATGGATTCATATCGTCTTTGTCTTGATGTTACTTTGAACTCTTTATAAGGAGATCAACATATGTTTATTAGCAACTTGTGGTAGTGGTAAATACGTCTATCCATTCCTCCACACCAAAAGGAATATATGTATTACTACTACTGTTTTCATACGACATTTGGACCCCTTATCTAAGGGTTCCTGCAGCTTCAAGGTTGCTTTGCACTCAGTAGCAGGGACATGATGGACGCCTTTGAAGATAAAATGTTTTCGTGAGACTGTACTGTTTCGTTAAGCGACGATGACACATATCTTCGCTAATAATACTAATACTAATAACAATAATGCAATTATGATAAATTGTACTGTACTATAATAATAATGAGATAATAAAATTGATGATAATAATTGTAATAATAATGATGTAATTATGGTAAATAGTACTGTACTATAATGATAATGAAATGATAAAATTGATGATAATAATGATAGTAATGATAATGATGTAATTATAATAAATAGTACTGCACTATAATAATAATGAAATAATAAAATTGATGATAATGATAATAGTAATGATAATGATGTAATTATAATAAATAGTACTGCACTATAATAATTATGAAATAATGAAATTGATGATAATATCAATTTCATTATTTCATTATTATTATAGTACAGTACTATTTATTATAATTACATCATTATTATTACTATTATCATTATCATCAATTTCATTATTTCATCATTATTAAAGTACAGTACTATTTATTATAATTACATCATTCGCATTACTATTATTATCATCATCAATTTTATCATTTCATTATTATAATAGTACAGTTCTATTTGTCATAATTGCATCATTTATTATTACTATCATTATTGTTTTCATTATTATTGTTACTATTATTATTATTATTATTATTATTATTATTATTATTATTATTATTATTATTATTATTATCATTTTTATCATTTTTATTCATTATCATTATCATTATCATCATTATTGTTATTATTTCTATCTTTATTTTTGTTTTGTCATTGCTATTATTATCATTATGATTTTTGTTACTATTATTATTATTATTATTATTATTATTGTTACTATTATTATTATTATTATTATTATTATTATTATCATTATTATTATTATTATTATTATTATCATTATTATTATTATTATTATTATTATTATTTTTTTTTTTTTTATACTTTGTCGCTGTCTCCCGCGTTTGCGAGGTAGCGCAAGGAAACAGACGAAAGAAATGGCCCACCCCCCCCCCCCCCATACACATGTACATACACACGTCCACACACGCAAATATACATACCTACACAGCTTTCCATGGTTTACCCCAGACGCTTCACATGCCTTGATTCACTCCACTGAAAGCACGTCAACCCCTGTATACCACATCGCTCCAATTCACTCTATTCCTTGCCCTCCTTTCACCCTCCTGCATGTTCAGGCCCCGATCACACAAAATCTTTTTCACTCCATCTTTCCACCTCCAATTTGGTCTCCCTCTTCTCCTCGTTCCCTCCACCTCCGACACATATATCCTCTTGGTCAATCTTTCCTCACTCATTCTCTCCATGTGCCCAAACCATTTCAAAACACCCTCTTCTGCTCTCTCAACCACGCTCTTTTTATTTCCACACATCTCTCTTACCCTTACGTTACTTACTCGATCAAACCACCTCACACCACACATTGTCCTCAAACATCTCATTTCCAGCACATCCATCCTCCTGCGCACAACTCTATCCATAGCCCACGCCTCGCAACCATACAACATTGTTGGAACCACTATTCCTTCAAACATACCCATTTTTGCTTTCCGAGATAATGTTCTCGACTTCCACACATTTTTCAAGGCTCCCAAAATTTTTGCCCCCTCCCCCACCCTATGATCCACTTCCGCTTCCATGGTTCCATCCGCTGACAGATCCACTCCCAGATATCTAAAACACTTCACTTCCTCCAGTTTTTCTCCATTCAAACTCACCTCCCAATTGACTTGACCCTCAACCCTACTGTACCTAATAACCTTGCTCTTATTCACATTTACTCTTAACTTTCTTCTTCCACACACTTTACCAAACTCAGTCACCAGCTTCTGCAGTTTCTCACATGAATCAGCCACCAGCGCTGTATCATCAGCGAACAACAACTGACTCACTTCCCAAGCTCTCTCATCCCCAACAGACTTCATACTTGCCCCTCTTTCCAGGACTCTTGCATTTACCTCCCTAACAACCCCATCCATAAACAAATTAAACAACCATGGAGACATCACACACCCCTGCCGCAAACCTACATTCACTGAGAACCAATCACTTTCCTCTCTTCCTACACGTACACATGCCTTACATCCTCGATAAAAACTTTTCACTGCTTCTAACAACTTGCCTCCTACACCATATATTCTTAATACCTTCCACAGAGCATCTCTATCAACTCTATCATATGCCTTCTCCAGATCCATAAATGCTACATACAAATCCATTTGCTTTTCTAAGTATTTCTCACATACATTCTTCAAAGCAAACACCTGATCCACACATCCTCTACCACTTCTGAAACCGCACTGCTCTTCCCCAATCTGATGCTCTGTACATGCCTTCACCCTCTCAATCAATACCCTCCCATATAATTTACCAGGAATACTCAACAAACTTATACCTCTGTAATTTGAGCACTCACTCTTATCCCCTTTGCCTTTGTACAATGGCACTATGCACGCATTCCGCCAATCCTCAGGCACCTCACCATGAGTCATACATACATTAAATAACCTTACCAACCAGTCAACAATACAGTCACCCCCTTTCTTAATAAATTCCACTGCAATACCATCCAAACCTGCTGCCTTGCCGGCTTTCATCTTCCGCAAAGCTTTTACTACCTCTTCTCTGTTTATCAAATCATTTTCCCTAACCCTCTCACTTTGCACACCACCTCGACCAAAACACCCTATATCTGCCACTCTGTCATCAGACACATTCAACAAACCTTCAAAATACTCATTCCATCTCCTTCTCACATCACCGCTACTTGTTATCACCTCCCCATTTACGCCCTTCACTGAAGTTCCCATTTGCTCCCTTGTCTTACGCACCCTATTTACCTCCTTCCAGAACATCTTTTTATTCTCCCTAAAATTTACTGATAGTCTCTCACCCCAACTCTCATTTGCCCTTTTTTTCACCTCTTGCACCTTTCTCTTGACCTCCTGTCTCTTTCTTTTATACTTCTCCCACTCAATTGCATTTTTTCCCTGCAAAAATCGTCCAAATGCCTCTCTCTTCTCTTTCACTAATACTCTTACTTCTTCATCCCACCACTCACTACCCTTTCTAAACAGCCCACCTCCCACTCTTCTCATGCCACAAGCATCTTTTGCGCAATCCATCACTGATTCCCTAAATACATCCCATTCCTCCCCGACTCCCCTTACTTCCATTGTTCTCACCTTTTTCCATTCTGTACACAGTCTCTCCTGGTACTTCCCCACACAGGTCTCCTTCCCAAGCTCACTTACTCTCACCACCTTCTTCACCCCAACATTCACTCCTCTTTTCTGAAAACCCATACTAATCTTCACCTTAGCCTCCACAAGATAATGATCAGACATCCCTCCAGTTGCACCTCTCAGCACATTAACATCCAAAAGTCTCTCTTTCGCACGCCTGTCAATTAACACGTAATCCAATAACGCTCTCTGGCCATCTCTCCTACTTACATAAGTATACTTATGTATATCTCGCTTTTTAAACCAGGTATTCCCAATCATCAGTCCTTTTTCAGCACATAAATCTACAAGCTCTTCACCATTTCCATTTACAACACTGAACACCCCATGCATACCAATTATTCCCTCAACTGCCACATTACTCACCTTTGCATTCAAATCACCCATCACTATAACCCGGTCTCGTGCATCAAAACCGCTAACACACTCATTTAGCTGCTCCCAAAACACTTGCCTCTCATGATCTTTCTTCTCATGCCCAGGTGCATATGCACCAATAATCACCCACCTCTCTCCATCAACTTTCAATTTTACCCATATTAATCGAGAATTTACTTTCTTACATTCTATCACATACTCCCACAACTCCTGTTTCAGGAGTATTGCTACTCCTTCCCTTGCTCTTGTCCTCTCACTAACCCCTGACTTCACTCCCCAGACATTTCCAAACCACTCTTCCCCTTTACCCTTGAGCTTCGTTTCACTCAGAGCCAAAACATCCAGGTTCCTTTCCTCAAACATACTACCTATCTCTCCTTTTTTCACATCTTGGTTACATCCACACACATTTAGGCACCCCACTCTGAGCCTTCGAGGAGGATGATCACTCCCCGCGTGACTCCTTCTTCTGTTTCCCATTTTAGAAAGTTAATACAAGGAGGGGAGGATTTCCGGCCCCCCGCTCCCGTCCCCTCTAGTCGCTTTCTACGACACGCGAGGAATACGTGGGAAGTATTCTTTCACCCCTATCCCCAGGGATAATATACATATATATATACATACACACACACACACACACACACACATATGCACATACACACACACACACACACATACATATATATACATATGAAAAATGTAAGAACAATTTAGAAACAAACTTTTAGCTTGAAATGAATGAAAAAAAAAAAAAATGAATGTCACATAATGGTTCAACCTCTGGCTATGGAAAAGGAGATGTACAATTTATTCACACAAACGTCAATAGCAGTTCTCATCAATTTCACCACTGTGTCAATAAGCTTCAATGTCTAAGCTACATTTTTCTCCAACTTCACTATTTTCTTGTCAAAAACACCATGCATGAAAACTATCACTCCATTAACACAACTATAAACATTTACTTCCCCTTTAAAAGTTCTGGGGAAGTCTGTCTCGATACACTGCGGCGAGGCGCATTAACATTATTATTATTATTATCATTATTATTATCATTATTATTATTATCATTATTATTATTATTATTATTATTATTATTATTATTATTATTATTATTATTATTATCATCATTTTTATTATTATTATTCATTATCATTATCATTATCATCATTATTGTTATTATTTCTATCTTTATTTTTGTTTTGTCATTGCTATTATTATCATTATGATTATGTGTATATAATAATAGAAATGACAAAACAAAAATAAAGATAGAAATAATAATAATGATGATAATGATAATGATAATGAATAATAATATTAAAAATAATAATAATAATAATAATAATAATAATAATAATAATAATAATAATAATGATAATAATAATAATAATAATAATAATAATAATAATAATAATAATAATAATAATGATATTTTCAATATCATCATTATTATCATTACTATTATTATTATTATCATCATTATTATTATCATTATTATTATTATTATCATTATTATTATTATTATTGTAATCATTATTATCATTATTATCATCAATCTTATCATTATCATATATCATCATGACTTATCTATTCATTATTTATCATACTTCGTCGATGTCTCCCGCGTTAGCAAGGTAGGCCAAGGAAACAGACGAAAGAATGGCCCAACCCACCCACATACACATGTATATACATGCACGTCTACACACGCATATATATATATATATATATATATATATATATATATATATATATATATATATATATATATATATATATATATATATATATATATATATATATATATATACACAGACATATACATTCCTTCACACTCAGACTCTAGATGTCATGTATAATACACCGAAACCACTGCTCCCTTTCCCCATCCAGGCTCTAGAAAACTTTCTATGGTTAATACCAGACGCTTCAAATGCCCTGGTTCAATCCATTGACAGCACGTCGACCCCGGGATACCACTTCGTTCCAATTTACTCTAATCCTTGCACGCCTTTTACTCTTCTGCATGTTCAGGCCCCGATCGCTCAAAATGTTTTTCACTCCATCTTTCCACCTCCAATTTGGTCTCCCACTTCTCGTTCCCTCCACCTCTAACACATATGTTCTCTTAATCAATCTTTCCTCACTCATTCTCTCCATGTGACCAAACCATTTCAAAACACCCTCTTCTGCTCTCTCAACCACACTATTCTTATTACCACACATTTCTCTTACCCTCACATTACTTACTCGATCAAACCCCACACACCACATATTGTCCTCAAACATCTCATTTCCAGCACATCCACCCTCCTCCGCACAACTCTAGCCCACGCCTCGCAACCATATTATTATTATTGTTATTATCATTATCATTATCATCAATATTATCATGTATCATTATTATCATCATCATAATTATCATTATCACTATTATGATAATTGTTACTATCATTAATATCATTATTATGGTCATTATGATTACTATAATCATTAAGTATAATATGATATCTGGTACTGAAGGATACGGTATGCTGGTTATCAAGTGGGAAGTTAGATATGGTATGGATTGTCATTTCACATGTAGGTTAGTAGGAAATATATTGTGTACCTAACGTGTGTTGTTGGGCATTATAATCATCCGATAATGATAATGATTAAATCTTATTTCCTGATCTTATCAGTTTTAAAACCAGATATATGAAATATCTTCCGTTGACCATATTTTTGTCTACAATTCGGTATGTACATGTGTGTGTGGTCTTAAGATTTAGGTGACTAAGTATTGTAATTCACTGGCAGGTGTGGTGCGCATTATCACCGAGCCTGAGTCTCAAAGATCAAGGTCATGGGTTCGAGTCTCCAACATTCAGTATGTTCATCCATCGTTATAGTGAAGATCTTGACGATAAATTAGGATTTTGACATTATCTGAAAGCGTTGGGTCAAAGATCAGTGATTTTAAGAGTTTAGTGAGATAGTATTGAAGTGGAGAGTGTAGTGGCTGAGGCCAAGAACCAGTGGTGTCCAGAGAGTAGTGAAGATAATGACCCTTGTCCTGCCCCATTAGGTCAGGTCAAATGGCACTTAGCGAGGTAACGAGTTAGAGTCAAGAACAGAGGCAAGTATTTTGGGAACAAGTGAGTGAGTGTGTCAGCAGTAATGATGTAAGAGACCAGGTATTAGTGATGGTGATTTAAATGTGAAGGTAAGTAATGTGGCAGTGGAGGGTATAACTGAGGTGCATGGAAATGGTGAACAACTTGTGTTGTGTGTGTGTAAAGGACTGGTGATTGGGAATACCTGGTTTGTAAAATGTGATATACATAAATATACGTATGTGAGTAGGAGAGATGGCCAGTGGGCATGACTGGATTACATGTTAATTGAAAGGCGTATGAAAGAAAGACTTTTGGATGTAAATGTGCTGATAGGGGCTGCTGGAGGCGACAGTGGAGACGACAGTGAAGATCTGAAGAGGTTTTCGAATGAGGAAACAATGTCGGGGAGAAGAGGTGGCGAGAGGAAGTGAACTTGGAAAAGAGACTTGTGTGAAGAAATACCAAGAGAGATTGAGTGCCACATACACTCTTACTGTGTAAATATCCCTTTCTATGAGATGACGTAAAGATGTTGATGAACAGAGGAGTTGGGATATGACATGAAAAAGTTGGAGAATAAATGAAGGAAAGATTGAGATATACAGATGACTGGCGGACCGCCATGATGGTTGTCAATCTAGCCAGCTGGGTTATTATTTATAAGTTGTGTTTAGTTGTAGGTCCAAGTTTGTTGTCATGATATAATGTTGACTGCCAGTGAGTACCTGGCTGGCGCGGGTGCCACAAGGCTGGGTCAAGTGTAGTGTAAGTGTGGTCTAGGGATGGTGTGTGTACCACTTGTAGATGATGGGCCGCATCATGACCTGCCGGTTATAACATCTTGACCAACACCTGCTGCTGCTACACTTGCAACTCTCCTTTTCTAAGACCGTTTTTATGCTTCATGTAACTTTGTCTTTTTTGAATCATTCTAAAGCTATAACTACAAAATTATTTTTACTATGTAGTTTCTGTGAAAATATACTCTGAAAGCACATCGCTGTCGTCTTCCAGGCATTGCCCATCTGATACAATAACTGGTGGCAGGTGACAGTTGATATAGAACGGTTGTGGCCAGTGTGACCACGTGGGGTTTTTAACTGGTTGAAGCCAGCGTGACCACGTAGGGTTGTGACTGGTTGAGGACAGCGTGACCACGTAGGGTTGTGACTGGTTGAGGCCAGCGTGACCACGTGGCGCTTGTGACTGGTTGAAGCCAGCGTGACCACGTGCGGCTTGTGACTGGTTGAGGCCAGCGTGACCAAGTTGGGTCGTGACTGGTTGAGGCCAGCGTGACCACGTGGGGCTTGTGACTGGTTGAGGCCAGTGTGACCACATGGGGTTGTGACTGGTTGAGGCCAGCGTGACCATGTGGGGTTGTGACTGGTTATGGCCAGCGAGACCACGTGTGGTTGTGACTGGTTGAGGCCAGCGTGACCACGTGGGGCTTGTGACTGGTTGAGGCCAGCGTGTCCACGTGGGGTTGCGACTGGTTGAGGCTAGTGTGACCACGTGGGGCTGTGACTGGTTGAGGCTAGCGTGACCACATGGGGCTTGTGACTGGTTGAGGCCAGCATGACCACGTGGGGTTGTGACTGGTTGTGGGCAGCATGACTACGTGGGGCTTGTGACTGGTTGAGGGCAGCGTGACACGTTGGGTTGTACCTCGTTGAGGCCAGCGTGACCATTTGGGGTTGTGACTGGTTGAGGGCAGCGTGACCACGTGGGGTTGTGACTGGTTGAGGCCAGGGTGACCACGTGGGGTTTTGACTAGTTGAAGCCAGGGTGACCACATGGGGTTGTGACTGGTTGAGGCCAGCGTGACCACGTGGGGTTGTGACTGGTTGAGGCCAGCGTGACCTCGTGGGGTTGTGACTGGTTGAAGCCAGCGTGACCACGTGGGGTTGTGACTGGTTGAAGCCAGCGTGACCACGTGGGGTTGTGACTGGCTGAGGCTAGCGTGACCCCGTAGGATTGTGACTGGTTAAGGCCAGCGAGACCACGTGGGGTCGTGACTGGTTGAAGCCAGCGTGACCACGTGGGGTTGTGACTGGTTGAGGCTAGCGTGACCACGGGGGGCTTGCGACTGATTGAGGCCAGCGTGACCACGTGGGGTTGTGACTGGTTGTGGGCAGCATGACCACGTGGGGTTGTGACTGATTGAGGCCAGCGTGACCACTTGGGGCTGGGACTGGTTGAGGGCAGCATGACTACGTGGGGCTTGTGACTGGTTGAAGCCAGCGTGACCACTGGGGTTGTGACTGGTTGAGGCCAACGTGACCACTGGGGTTGTGACTGGTTGAAGCCAGCGTGACCACGTGGGGTTGTGACCGGTAGAGGCTAGCGTGACCACGTGGGGCTTGCGACTGATTGAGGCCAGCGTGACCACGTGGGGCTTGTGACTGGTTGTGGGCAGCATGACTACGTGGGGCTTGTGACTGGTTGAGGCCAGCGTCACCACTTGGGGTTGTGACTGGTTGAAGCCAGCGTGACCACTTGGGGCTGTGACTGGTTGAGGGTAGCGTGACCACGTAGGGTTGTGACTGGTTGAGGCCAGCGTGACCACGTGGGGTTGTGACCGGTAGAGGCCAGCATGACAAAGTGGGCCTTGCGACTGATTGAGGCCAGCGTGACCACATGGGGCTTGTGACTGGTTGAGGACAGCATTACCACGTGGGGTTGTGACTGGTTGAAGCCAGCGTGACCACTTGGGGCTGTGACTGGTTGAGGGTAGCGTGACCACGTGGTGCTGTGACTGGTTGAGGCCAGCGTGACCACGTGGGGCTTGTGACTGGTTGAAGCCAGCGTGACCACTTGGGGCTGTGACTGGTTGAGGGTAGCGTGACCACGTGGGGTTGTGACTGGTTGAGGCCAGCGTGACCACATGGGGCTTGTGACTGGTTGAGGACAGCATTACCACGTGGGGCTTGTGACTGGTTGAAGCCAGCGTGACCACTTGGGGCTGTGACTGGTTGAGGGTAGCGTGACCACGTGGGGTTGTGACTGGTTGAGGCCAGCGTGACCACGTGGGGCTTGTGACTGGTTGAGGACAGCATTACCACGTGGGGCTTGTGACTGGTTGAAGCCAGCGTGACCACTTGGGGCTGAGACTGGTTGAGGGTAGCGTGACCACGTGGGGTTGTGACTGGTTGAGGCCAGCGTGACCACGTGGGGTTGTGACTGGTTGAGGCCAGCGTGACCACGTGTGGTTGTGACTGGTTGAGGCCAGCGTGACCACGTGGGGTTGTGACTGGTTGAGGCCAGAGTGACCACGTGGGGTTGTGACTGGTTGAGGCCAGCGTGACCACGTGGGGTTGTGACTGGTTGAGGCCAGCGTGACCACGTGGGGTTGTGACTGGTTGAGGCCAGCGTGACCACGTGGGGTTGTGACTGGTTGAGGCCAGCGTGACCACGTGGGGTTGTGACTGGTTGAGGCCAGCGTGACCACTGGGGTTGTGACTGGTTGAGGCCAGCGTGACCACGTGGGGTTGTGACTGGTTGAGGCCACCGTGACCACGTGGGGTTGTGACTGGTTGAGGCCACCGTGACCACGTGGGGTTGTGACTGGGGTGTTGACGTGTTGTGGTCGTCGTCCACAAGGTCGTTATCTTAGTATTTCAGGAACGGAGGAAGATCCACAGTGGACGTTTTACAAACACAATGTTGAATCATCACAACTTTTACCGAATCTGATTAAAATCAATGAATGAAATATTTCAAATATCAAGAAAAATAAGACAAAAGAAAAGTGATGTTTATTAATTCTTTCATTTTTCTTACGATCATGTGAAATAATTGCCAGATACCCCGTGCAGTGCTAACCCAGCGACCATACTTGACGGTTTTATTGTGGTACGATCCATTTTGGGGATGCCAGAGCCCAGGAAACTTCTCATATTCATCAAGTTAGGTTATCATTTCTCTCTGTCCCCCCACTCCGTGATCAAGATAAAACACATCGGATAACCAGAACAACGCCAACACCCCTCCTGACTGACCACCAACGACCTACTGAAACCTTTTGACCACCAAAGTTGATGACCCAAATTCTATATGGCGCTAGATTCTCTCCCGAAAAGCGCTAGAAAAGCGTTAAACTTGCTAAAATGACAGCGAAAAAATGCTCTTCGAATTATTTCTGCTCTTTGACGTGCCAAATGATTAATGACAGATACGACTGACTGCTTTAACACTAAAATACTCACCATTATTCCAGATCTGCTAATTACCAATTCGCAGTCTCTTCGTCCTCGGTGACCTGGGGTTGTGGTGGTCTATGTGAGGGTCCAGGTTGTGGTTGTGATAACTCGTATCTTTTCAATAATCCAGTGTTTTTCAGTACTTCCTCAGGCAGTTCATAATCATAACAACAGTTTCCATTTCATCTTAGTCCATACTTGATAGTTAGTATTGCATTTAAGCTTTTGATAATCAATATCGAAGCTTTCACTTCACGATGTTCATATAACTAAAGCTTTCCTCCAGTTGCATCCTTGTACGAGGCTGTTTCAGTCCAGAGTGCCAGGGTCACAGTGTTCTGCTTCCACAATACATGATGAAGCTTCCTCAACTGGAACTCAATGCGTGTAAGAATTTCTTCGTTGTCAGTAAACATCTTTGCTAATTCCAGTATTCCAGGCTTTATGGGTTGCAGACATTCACTTGTACTCAGTGATGACATTGACTGTAACACTTGGACATTATCTGGCAAACGTTGACGAAGCTGTTTCACCAACTCCACTACAATCTGTATGTATCTTCCTCGGATATCCTTTTCATCAGGAAGCTTACATTGTGCCATCTCCTTTTCAAACTCGTTCCTCAAGGACGCACGTGGGTCTAAGTAGTTCTCTATTGAATCTCCTTCATTTAATTTCTGCCTGGGATGAGAACCTTAGAACTTATGGAACCAATAAGTTGAATAAGGTCACTTAGCAGTTTGCTTGGATCCAGTGCCTCAGATTTAAATTTCTCATTTACGCACTGGACTTCTCCAAGAATATACTTCAGGAATATCAGGAAGGCATAGTTTTTCTTGTCACAAAACATCTGATAGAGATTCTGATATGTGTAACACCTTTCATCATTTCTTGCTATTTCAATGTGAGTCATAAGTTCAACCCACTGCTGTATTATGACAACTGCTGATTCAGTTGACAGCCATCGAGTCTGGCTTAGCTGTATAGATTTCATTGGAGGTTGACCATCACTGGCAGAGTAGGAGAATCAATTATAGGTTTCTCTGATGATAAAATCCAGGTTCCTAGGGAGATACTCTGCTGCAGCACGAGACAACTAGCTGTAGAGAATGACACACACACACTTGATCAAGATCACATGAGGAACTTCTAACTTCAGTGTATCATACACTCCACTGTTAACATCTGTCATCACAGAAGCATTGTCGGGGCTAATTGCAATAAGGTTTTGTAACTCCAACCCATTATTTTTAAAAGACTTCTTGATAGGATCACATATCCCATTAGCATTACAGTCAGTCAGCTCAGCAAGGTCCAAGAAAGTCATTACAATCTTATTCTTACTTTCAGAGTAGAACTGGACAACAATACCCAATAATTTCGTTACAGTAATGTCATTACTCTCATCAGTTAAGAAGCTAAACTTCTGACTGCCCATATCACTTTTCAAGTTGCTGTTAAAATGCGGGGCAAACACATTGCTCACAACTGCACTACACTTCCACCTTTTTAACCTGAAATTCTTGCATTCTTTACTGTTTGCAAATCCTGCTTTGCAAAGCTTACTGAGATGATGAACAACACGTAATGTACAATGTTCAGCAGTGAACAGTGACACATTTCCTTCAGCCTCCCGTGCATCATCACTGACTGTTTCAAACAGAATTGTTGTTTGTCTTTCAGTACTTAATAACTCTTCAGATGTCTTGTGTTTAGCAGATTGGTTGATCTAGACGAGCGGTGGGTGGTATGCTCAGAGGCTGTTTCATGTTACATCACAGAAAACTGTTACCGCCCAACGTGGGGCTCGAACCCACGACCCCGAGATTAAGAGTCTCGTGCTCTACCGACTGAGCTAGCCGGGCTTATATACAACCTTGTTCGAGTGTATATGTGTGTCTAAGCGAGGTTAATAACCACCATCATTAACCGCCTAACAACGCTGTATTATCAGCGATAACGTTCAACAACTGACCTGAGGTCACATGATAGATACATAAGGGGATCCGACCATGACCTTATCAACGTCCTGAGACCCCGGCTGATGTGTCAGGTTAGATAAGAGGCATAACATCCTCTCTGTCTGATGTTGTGAGAGTAAGACACTAATGGTTAGGAGGCAGCAAGTGTGTCTGGAGACACTCTCCTCTCTGTCTGATGTTGTGAGAGTAAGACACTAATGGTTAGGAGGCAGCAAGTGTGTCTGGAGACACCCTCCTCTCTGTCTGATGTTGTGAGAGTAAGACACTAATGGTTAGGAGGCAGCAAGTGTGTCTGGAGACACCCTCCTCTCTGTCTGATGTTGTGAGAGTAAGACACTAATGGTTAGGAGGCAGTAAGTGTGTCTGGAGACACTCTCCTCTCTGTCTGATGTTGTGAGAGTAAGACACTAATGGTTAGGAGGCAGCAAGTGTGTCTGGAGACACCCTCCTCTCTGTCTGATGTAGTGAGAGTAAGATACTAATGGTTAGGAGGCAGCAAGTGTGTCTGGAGAAGGGTAGTAGGTGGTGGGGCCAAGCCTGGTGTTTTGATCAAGTAACATATGCAAGATAATGGTTGGTTGGTTGACCGGTTAGTGGTGGTTTAGGCCCATCAACTGCCAGGGTCAATAGACACGTGAACTGCAAGTTACAACTATCATGTCAATAGTCTTTAACTCCTTCAGGTGTTAATGATAATTCCAATACCACATACACTATATATACCTGGCCCTAGACCCTTACATGGGTACATCATTGATTATATCATAGAACTGGTCTCCCTCGTACCATAATGATTTAAGACCAGTAGGTTTCCCTCGTACCATAATGATTTAAGACCAGTAGGTTTCCCTCGTACCATAATGATTTAAGACCAGTAGGTTTCCCTCGTACCATAATGATTTAAGACCAGTAGGTTTCCCTCGTACCATAATGATTTAAGACCAGTAGGTTTCCCTCGTACCATAATGATTTAAGACCAGTAGGTTTCCCTTGTACCATAATGATTTAAGACCAGTAGGTTTCCCTCGTACCATAATGATTTAAGACCAGTAGGTTTCCCTCGTACCATAATGATTTAACTGGCCAGAAGATTAACTGGCAGGCCGGGCAGGCCAGGGTTGGAATTGAAGTCTACCTGGAGTCAAGTGACTTCAGTTTATATTGTCTTCCGCTGCTTAAAGGCAGACGAAAGACCAGCAGCTACACACTGGGTATATGTCTTTGCTCGCTCTTTATATAACAACTTATTTTCACATGTTTACAAGTAAATGTTATATCAAAATAAATTTTCAATTACGTTATACATGTCCTACTTGATCAACTTTCATACATATCTGCACCCTGGCCTCCAGGAACATTATTGGCTACACGTATTGTTGTTATGCAATTATCAAACTATTAACATTGGATCATTCTAATAGCAATCCATTGAGAAAATACTGTTATATTACCTATATTCCCTGGTGATCAATGATCAGAATAACCGGCTGTTTCTATCATCATTACTCCATTTGCAATATAATGCGTTGTATCAGGTACATACAGTCGCCACAATATTACCCACACATGGAAGACGTCATTACCTATCCAGCCAAGCCGAGTGGGAGAGCTATAACCAGGAGGCCACACCTGGGAAGGTGTCACCTGGTACGTCCGGCTGGCCGGCGGTGGCAAGATTGGGCTGGAGTCAAGAACAAATACCTAACTAAGGCTGTTTACCCAGGCCACCTCCCCTGCCTGCCTGCCCGACCACACCTGGGAAACATAAGCAACAGGTGAAGACACACACCCTGTACCACCTCACTGGCTACGGTGGCAGCCTTCCTCACTCAGGTAAGAGTCGTCGTGACCGGTGTTGGGAGGAGACCGTCTACTGTTGACCAGCCTTACGTATACAGGAGGTGTGGGGTGGGTGGGTGTCGGGTGGTCAACACACAATGTTCTCGGGATCGTCAGAAGGAGGAGGAGGGTTCCTGGTAGTTAGTGGAGAGTTCAACGTGCCGGAGCTCAGTGCTGTCTGTAGTTTGTCGTGTGTAAAGGCTGGATCATCTTCTGTCATGAGAAACAATGTTTGTAAGTTACTGTATACATTTGTTATCCGTTGCTGAATAATGATTATCTGTTGTGAGAGTCACCAAGTCTGCGCTTGACATTTTCTCAGAAACTATTATTTTCTGTACAGTTATGTTATTGTTATGTTCAACAAGTCTTCTCTTAGCAGTTATGTTTTGTGTCAGATTAGCTAGGTCTTCACGTAACAGTTTTGTTGTTGTTGTTGTTGTTGTTGTTGTTGTTGTTGTTATCATTGTTGTTGTAGTTATTCTTTCTATTACGGGTCCTCGCTTCTACACAGCCGTTTTCAACTTGCCTAACAGGGAATTTCTTGTTTAGATATTCGTCAGGTCCTTGCCTGGCTCGGGCCCTTATCATATGGCCTCTGTAACACGTAAGTATGTATATCTGTTGTTGAATTTACTTGCTATTAGCAAGAAATGTCATTAAACCAGAATCTCTACCATTCGGTAAAACATACAAATCACGATATTTGCAACATGATAACATGTTTGACCATCAGCAGGTAAGGTCATCAAGCCGCACCATACATACGTCAGACAGTAACATCAGTTGTATAACAGGATGTATATATGTTGCTGGATTTAAGGGCTATCACCTAAAGGTCATGAAGCCAGAATGTGAACCATAACCACTTATGAGTGGAGTCCGGTAACACCAATTATAGCATTATGTCTCAAACAGAATACAGTAGTCAGTTTCATATAAGTATTCTGCACTTCAACTGATTGATGCTATGATAAGGATGAAGAGAATTACAAACCATGAATACTCATTGTAAGGATCACATCAAGGATGAAACATATATAACTAGAAGTGTTGAGGAAACAAAGATGGTGAAATACCTTGACCCGCCCGGGATCACTAGCACCTGTGGCAATGGACACACCTTTGTAATGCTTGATCACTTACAACTGATCAACTTTATTACGAAAGTCTTAGGTATTGTCCCTCAGAAGAATGTTTTACAAATATCTATAGAAGACGTATCTGTGTTAGATAGACGCCATTTCTAGGAAATATCTTTACCTGGGACGTGTAACACTTGTGTGGATAGACACAACTTTGTAATGCATGATCCATTACACGAAATGAACTTCACTAACGAAGACTCATACAACGCCTCGCTGGAGGACATTCAACAAATCTCTACACCGAATTTTTATTATAGATACAAGACATTTGTTGAAAGTGAACATAAGATTTATGATAGAAAAGGGACGTAGTAGTATATAGTTTGTTACGAAAATGAGATACTCCTGCCTTAAACTAGTTCTCTTGTGTTGTTTTTCTTTTAAATCCCCAGAGGAAAGTATGTTCTGTTATTTATGAAAATAAAGATTTATGTTTTTATCAACTGTTTAGAATTTCTTATCATCTTTACTGATTCTGGCTGAAAGGCATTGGTTTAAACAACCATTAAAGTTCAACGCAATACATAGTCCTTATAAACAAATAATCTATCAGATCAACATTATGTTTCATTAGATTCCTTAAGTCTTCTGTAACATTTTGAAGTACATAACATATTCACCAGTCTCATCTACTGCGCCACTCTCTTCACCCCAACATTCTCCTGAAAACCTCTACAAATGTTCACCTTTGCCTCCATAAGATAATTTTATTATACTTAGTCGCTGTCTCCCGCGTTAGCGAGGTAGCGTAAGGAAACAGACGAAGGAGTGGCCGAACCCACCCATATACGCATGTATATACATAAACGCCCACACACGCACAAATATATACCTATACATTTCAACGTATACATACAAACACACACACAAACATATACGTATATACCCATGTACATATCCATACCTGCTGCCTTTATCTATTCCCATCGCAACCCCAGCATATATGAAAATGACCCCCCCCTCCTACCCCCAGTACGCGCGAGGTAGCTCTAGGAAAAGACAACAAAGTCCACATTCATTCACACTCAGTCTCTAACTGTCATGTGTAATGCACCGAAACCACAGCTCCCTTTCCACATCCAGGCCCCACAGAGTTTCCATGGTTTACCCCAGGCGCTTCACATGCCCTGGTTCAATCCATTGACAGCACGTCGACCTCGGTATACCAGATTGTTCCGATTCACTCTATTCCTTGTACACCTTTCACCCTCCTGTATGTTCAGGCTCCAATCGCTCAAAATCTTTTTTCACTCCATCCTTCCATCTCCAATTTGGTCTCCCACTTCTCCTCATTCCCTCCACCTCTGACACATATATCCTCTTTGTCAATCTTTCCTCACTCATTCTCTCCATGTGACCAAACCATTTCAAAACAGCTTCTTCTGCTCTCTCAACCACACTCTTTTTATTACCACACATCTCTCTTACCCTTTCATTACTTAATCAATCAAACCACCTCACACCACATATTGTCCTCAAACATCTCATTTCCTACACATCCACCCTTCTCCGCAAAACCCTATCTATAGCCCACATCTCGCAACCATAGAACATCGTTGGAACCACTATTCCTTCAAACATACCCATTTTTCCTCTTCGAGATAATATTCTTTCCCTCCAACATACACATTCTCCAACGCTCCTAGAACCTTCGTTCTCTCCCCCAACCTATGACTCGCTTCCGCTTCCATCGTTCCATCTGCTATGAAGTCCACTCCCAGTATCTACAGCACTTCACTTTCTTCATTTTTCTCCATTCAAACTTACCTCCCAATTGACTTGTCCCTCAACCCTACTGAACCTAATAACCTTGCTCTTATTCACATTTACTCTCAGCTTTCTTCTTTTACACACTTTACCAAACTCAGTCACCAGCTTCTGTATCCGAATCAGCCACCAGCGCTGTATCATCAGCAAACAAGAACTGACACTTCCGAAGCCCTCTCATCCGCAACAGACTGTATACTTGCCCTTCTCTCCAAAACTCTTGCATTCACCTCCCTAACAACCCAATCCATAAACAAATCAAACTACCATGGAGACATCACACACCCTTGATGCAAACAGACAATCACTAGGAACCAATCACTTTCCTCTCTTCCTACTTGTGCACATGCCTTACATCCTTTGTAAAAACTTTTCACCGCTTCTAGCAACTTGCCTTCCACAGAGGATCTGTATTCACCCTATCCTATGCCTTCTCCAGATACATAAAGGCTACATACAAGTCCATCTGTATTTCTAAGTATTTCTCACATATATTCTTCAAAGCAAGAATAATAGTAATATGGAAAATAATAATGATAATAGTAATGACAATAATAATAGTAATGTTAATAATATAATGATAATAGTAATAAATAATGATAATGATAATAATAATGATAATAATAATAATAATAATAATAATAATAATAATGATAATAATAATAATAATGATAATAATGATAATAATAATAATAGCAATAATAATAATAATGATAATAATAATGGTGTGCAAAGTGAGAGGGTTAGGGAAAATGATTTGGTAAACAGAGAAGAGGTAGTAAAAGCTTTGCGGAAGATGAAAGCCGGCAAGGCAGCAGGTTTGGATGGTATTGCAGTGGAATTTATTAAAAAAGGGGGTGACTGTATTGTTGACTGGTTGGTAAGGTTATTCAATGTATGTATGACTCATGGTGAGGTGCCTGAGGATTGGCGGAATGCGTGCATAGTGCCATTGTACAAAGGCAAAGGGGATAAGAGTGAGTGCTCAAATTACAGAGGTATAAGTTTGTTGAGTATTCCTGGTAAATTATATGGGAGGGTATTGATTGAGAGGGTGAAGGCATGTACAGAGCATCAGAATGGGGAAGAGCAGTGTGGTTTCAGAAGTGGTAGAGGATGTGTGGATCAGGTGTTTGCTTTGAAGAATGTATATGAGAAATACTTAGAAAAGCAAATGGATTTGTATGTAGCATTTATGGATCTGGAGACGGCATATGATAGAGTTGATAGAGATGCTCTGTGGAAGGTATTAAGAATATATGGTGTGGGAGGCAAGTTGTTAGAAGCAGTGAAAAGTTTTTATCGAGGATGTAAGGCATGTGTACGTGTAGGAAGAGAGGAAAGTGATTGGTTCTCAGTGAATGTAGGTTTGCGGCAGGGGTGTGTGATGTCTCCATGGTTGTTTAATTTGTTTATGGATGGGGTTGTTAGGGAGGTGAATGCAAGAGTTTTGGAAAGAGGGGCAAGTATGAAGTCTGTTGTGGATGAGAGAGCTTGGGAAGTGAGTCAGTTGTTGTTCGCTGATGATACAGCGCTGGTGGCTGATTCATGTGAGAAACTGCAGAAGCTGGTGACTGAGTTTGGTAAAGTGTGTGAAAGAAGAAAGTTAAGAGTAAATGTGAATAAGAGCAAGGTTATTAGGTACAGTAGGGTTGAGGGTCAAGTCAATTGGGAGGTGAGTTTGAATGGAGAAAAACTGGAGGAAGTGAAGTGTTTTAGATATCTGGGAGTGGATCTGGCAGCGGATGGAACCATGGAAGCGGAAGTGGATCATAGGGTGGGGGAGGGGGCGAAAATTCTGGGAGCCTTGAAGAATGTGTGGAAGTCGAGAACATTGTCTCGGAAAGCAAAAATGGGTATGTTTGAAGGAATAGTGGTTCCAACAATGTTGTATGGTTGCGAGGCTTGGGCTATGGATAGAGTTGTACGCAGGAGGATGGATGTGCTGGAAATGAGATGTTTGAGGACAATGTGTGGTGTGAGGTGGTTTGATCGAGTAGGTAACGTAAGGGTAAGAGAGATGTGTGGAAATAAAAAGAGCGTGGTTGAGAGAGCAGAAGAGGGTGTTTTGAAATGGTTCGGGCACATGGAGAGAATGAGTGAGGAAAGATTGACCAAGAGGATATATGTGTCGGAGGTGGAGGGAACGAGGAGAAGAGGGAGACCAAATTGGAGGTGGAAAGATGGAGTGAAAAAGATTTTGTGTGATCGGGGCCTGAACATGCAGGAGGGTGAAAGGAGGGCAAGGAATAGAGTGAATTGGAGCGATGTGTTATACCGGGGTTGACGTGCTGTCAGTGGATTGAATCAGGGCATGTGAAGCGTCTGGGGTAAACCATGGAAAGCTGTGTAGGTATGTATATTTGCGTGTGTGGACGTATGTATATACATATGTATGGGGGTGGGTTGGGCCATTTCTTTCGTCTGTTTCCTTGCGCTACCTCGCAAACGCGGGAGACAGCGGCAAAAAAAAAAAAAAAAAAAAATAATAATAATAATAATAATAATAATAATAATAATAATAACAATAATAACAATAATATGATAATGATAATGATGATAATAATAATAGTGATAATAATAATGATATTAATAATGATGATAATTATGATACAACAATAATGATAAAAATGATAATAATAATAGAATTGATGATAATAATTATAATGATAATGATAACCATATAATAATAATACTAATAATAATGATAATGATAACAATAGCGATGATATTAATGATAATATCAATATCTATATTTTAAACTATTTATTTATTATACTTAACCACCGTCTCCCGCTTATCCTTCTTCCCTCCACCTCTGACACATACATCCTTTTTGTCAATCTTTCCTCACTCATTATCTCCATGTGTCCAAACCATTTCAACACACCCTCTTCGGCTGTTGACCACTTTCACAAAGGTTACTACGTATTTACCCAATTTCGACGTCATTTGAATCACGTAAATTGCTGGACGAAGAAGTACTATGGCGACGGTTACCAGTGTGTGCAGGACCATGACGATCGTACCAAATATTCAGCAATCCAGCTCAAAACTGTTACTACAACGGCGCCTCCAGCCAACAGTCTATAACAGAAAATCAACCTGAGTGTTGCAACGATGAAGACTTCCTCGATGAGGCCCCCAGGAGAGAAAGGACCCTGAAGGTGTTGTTGGCATTCACTGTGCCATAGTCTCCAAGATCACTGCTTCTCTGAACACAACTGACCATACAGAGATGCTGACCTTTGTGACCATCTTTACGATGAGTACAGGAATGCCAGTGAGCATCATCTTTCCCACCTCCACGACAAGTACCACAACTATCTCATCCAAGAATATTCTATGGACTTTCTGTGTGACCTGAACAGCGTAGTCAGCTCTTCTAATGATAGGAACCATTACCTCCACCACCATTCTCACGAGGATGATGAACACTAAGAGGAACATAGTCACCTGGAATATGAGTTCCCGCACGATATTCCTCACAACTCTCCGCACAAGACCTACGAGCCATCTTATTGCGCTCACTACCAGTGGGTCCATCACGCTCAAGAACTCCTGTTCGAGAACGAAGCAGGTGACTACAATGATCCAGATGGTGTAAAGTGCCAGGCGAACACTCTTACGAAGACATGAGAGAAACACACACCTGCACATACCCACAAGGTACAACAATGCCGGTGCAAAATATGGGAGGGTAACCAATGACCAGGTGGATCCACTGCGCCATGGTAGCCGGTCCAGGAGCATGAGCAGCATTTCCTTAGGTTTTGTTGATCCAATGTTTGGCAGGACACGATGAACGTTTTTGTACACACTGCACATGATGATGGATGATCTGTTTTTGTTTTAGTGAGAGATTGTTGGTGACATGTTCTCTTAATATCCCGGATAAAAAATATAGTTTGGTTGTAACCTTCGTATGGTTGTAGTTGTGTTTTTGTATTGTCTAGAGTAGTTATGATAATACTTGTGGTAGGCATGAATATGTGCATATCAAGGATGGTTAATCCTGTTTAAATGTAGGGTAGTTATGATAATCTTGAGGATAGTAAAAGGCGTGTGTTTTGATAGGGAAGTGTAGTGTGCTATATAGAGTAATGTAAATATTTGATGATATGTGTATGGGAAAGACGTCACCATCTTTTATCACACACGAAAGATCACTACTGCTGTAATGTACGTAATGTACAGTAATAATAATGCATAAGTTAGATTGCTGAAAATAATTGTATGGTATGAATGGTAAAGATGACAGTGATCAAAATTCCAGTAAATTTATTAATGAAAGTGATAATTATGCCACTGGTGGGGATTGGTAACTGTGTTAAGGGAATGATAACATTTCTTAGTAGCACCTGTGGCAATGGACACACCTTTGTAATGCTTGATCACTTACAAGCGATGAAATTTGATACGTAAACCATAGGTATTGTTCGTCAGGAGAACAATTTACAAATATTTATAAAAGACATATATATGTTAGATATATCTTTATCCGAGACGTGTAACACTTGTGTGGATGGACACACCTTTGTAATGCATGATCCATTACACTAAATTATATCTTCGCTATACCCTCTTCTTCACTACGCCGTTATTTCTACCATACCATCATCATTGTTCTCTTTGATGTTCACTAGAAATAGTTCTTATCTTCACTACATAATCATTCTGAATAAACTTTACTCTTTAATAACCCTTATCTCTACTACATTCGTATCTTCACTACATTCTTTTCTTCACTACAAGCTATCTTGACAATATCCTTATCATCACTATACTCTTCCTCACTACACTCTCATCTTAACATCATCCTTCTGTTTACCGAACGTAGTTCAAAGTCTGACTTGAACGTAGCTTTGGAAAGTTTGTGTTCCTCATTGTGTTACCCTCTAATTATCATTGCAAAGGCAATTGTCACTACTCTCTAACTAAACTCTTATCGTTACTACACTCTCATCATTATCATCACTTCTTCATGTTCAATACAAAATCTCGACATATATATTCATCTTCACTACAGAATAATTTTCATTGCACCTTAATCTTCATTACTCCTTGTTTCAGCTACATTCGTATCTTCCATTCATTCTTATATCTTATATTAGTTACATCTTTACAATATCTTATATCTTCTCTGTTCCGTCTTTTGAAAAATTGAAAATGAGAGTAAAGGATTTCCAGCCTCCCGCTCCCTCCCCTTTTAGTCGCCTTGTACGACACGCAGGGAATACGTGGCAAGTATACTTTCTTCCCTATCCCCAGGGATAACAGCATCTGGTGTTCCCAGACGGTCACCCATCCAAGTACTAACCAGACCCAACGTTGCTTAACTTCCCTGATCGGACGATATATATATATATATATATATATATATATATATATATATATATATATATATATATATATATATATATATATATATATATATATATATATATATATATATATATATACGAGACTGAAAATGAATTTTCCACATAACAAAAATGGAAGCGCCGGGGTTTGAACCCGGGTCCTCTCGCATGCCAAGCGAGCGCTCTACCACTGAGCTACGCCCCCAAGAACATTTTCTGGCACTTAGTATTACATAAAGCACTGAGATTACCACGGCAAAATACTGCTTAACCGACCGTTGCCGACTAGCCGGCAAAATAACCACAGGGTAAGTCTCCATGTTCCTGTCGTAGGAGGAGGATCGCCAGAAGCTTCTGGAAGATTTCAAGGACGTCTTGGTGGACCTGACCCTTTCAGATAAGGTCGAAAACCCCAGTTCATTGTGAAGATCTTCACTATAACGTTGGACGAACACACTGAATGTTGCACACATGTGATGCGGACAAAATGAAAAGAGATAAAGACAAAAAATATGTCTGGTGTGGGTCTCGAACCCACGACCTTAAGTGTGTAAGACTCACGCTCTGCCACTGAGCTAACCAGACAATAGAAAATACGTCTGTTTCTTCAATTTGAATTAATGAAAATCTTTGCGAGGCAGCGTTTAGAAAAGAGAGATGTCTTTGACGAAATCTATATTGCTTGGCTCTTTCTTCTGTTCCTCATTATCGAAAGTAAACATACAGAAGGATATATATATATATATATTATCCCTGGGGATAGGGGATTAAGAGTACTTCCCACGTATTCCCTGCGTGTCGTAGAAGGCGACTAAAAGGGGAGGGAGCGGGGGGCTGGAAATCCTCCCCTCTCGTTTTTTTTTTTTTTTTTTTTTTTTTAATTTTCCAAAAGAAGGAACAGAGAATTGGGCCAGGTGAGGGTATTCCCTCAAAGGCCCAGTCCTCTGTTCTTAACGCTACCTCGCTAATGCGGGAAATGGCGAATAGTTTGAAAGAAAGAATATATATATATATATATATATATATATATATATATATATATATATATATATATATATATATATATATATATATATATATATTTATATTTTTTTTTTTTTTTTGCTTTGTCGCTGTCTCCCGCGTTTGCGAGGTAGCGCAAGGAAACAGACGAAAGAAATGGCCCAACCCACCGACATACACATGTATATACATACGTCCACACACGCAAATATACATACCTACACAGCTTTCCATGGTTTACCCCAGACGCTTCACATGCCTTGATTCAATCCACTGACAGCACGTCAATATATATATATATATATATATATATATATATATATATATATATATATATATATATATATATATATTTTCAATAATGGATGGAACTTGGCTCCTAAGGTGATTTTGTTGTTGGAGTGGGACCTCCAGCCATTCTGTCCACCTTTTCCCTTTCTAGACATGTGGTGGTGCATTGGGTAGTGTGGCAACCTTCGTCTTCATCTTTTTGGGTGCAGGCTTGCAAACCTCGTGGAGTAGTTGTGGGGTTTGCTTCTTTGCTGCACCCGACATAGCCATCTGGGCGTAGCTATCTACCTGGGCTGGTGGGTCAGCCAGCATAGCTACACGCTCACTCGGTACCTGGGCTGGTGGACGAGCAGCCTTCCTTTCTTCCATGGCTACAGTCTGCCTAACGACCTGGGGTTGTAGAGCTGCCATCCTTACTACCACCCAGGTTGGTTGGGCAGCCTTCTTTCGTTTCTTTGCTACACCCTTCTGTTTGGGCTGGTTGGGCAACCTTCTTTTTCCTCTTCTTCGATACAACCTGCCAACCGAATTCGTCTGCTGGTGGGTCCGTTTCTTTCATGGATACAACCTCTGTAGCCACTTGGGCTGGCCGGTCAACCTTCGATTGTAGGTAAAAGTATATATATAGAATAATGTGGTTATCATCAGCAGCCAGAGGCCATTCCTCCCTCCTTGCCTGCAGAGTTCTTGATTTTCTGGAAAGTTCTACGAGATTCTGGTAAGATAAATACCATTGAGAGGACGTTGTTAGGGGACAGTCAGGTTCAGTTTAGAGTTGGTTGTGGGATGGTCCTTTTACTGTGTCGTATCAGCCAGATGGGTATTTCTTTTCACAGTTTTCGTTAAAGTTTGTTTTCTAGAGGCATGATCTAGAACACTATTTTCCATATGTTTATCATTTTTCTTATTATAGTTTCATTATCATCATTAGTTTTGTTATTGTTGACTTTCAGATATTTGATGTTATGTTTGTGATTCCCGTGGAAGTGTCTGACATCTTGCTAGAAGACTTTCTGGTCACAATATTTCTGCACTGGGGAGTTGATCGTATTCTTTTATTGCAGGTTTTGTTATTATCTTGCTTTACATTAAGGTCTACTGGAGGTTTTCCCAATGCTGGTTGAACATATGTCCAGCAACAGGAGATAGCGTAAGATACAGTATTGATGAAACTTATCTATCTATATACCTATCTAAATATCGCTCTATCAATCTATCAATCTAACTATCTATCTATCTATATATCTATCTATCTTTATCTGAAAGTCAACAATAATAAAATCATTGATATATGAAGTATAACAACGTCCTCTCAATGGCAGTTATCTCACCAGAATCTTCTAGAACCTTCAAGAAAACTATGAACTCTGTAGGCAAGGAGGGAGGAATGGTCTCCGGCTATTGATAAAACCATATCATTCCATGTATATGTTTATATATACATATTTATGTATATATATGAATGTATATATAACGTACAGAATAATGCGGCCATCATCAGTATCGAAGAAAACTGAAAAGATGAGGTCCCACCGAGATTCGAACTCGGATTGCTGGATCCAGAGTCCAGAGTGCTAACCCTTACACCATGGGACCTGATAAGAAAAGATGTGATTTCATCTAAATGTTTTACATATAATCAACCAGAGGCCATTCCTCCCTCCCTGCCTGCAGGGTTCAAGGTTTTCTAGAAGGTTCTCGAAGATTCTGGTAAGATCATTACCTTTGAGAGGTCGTCGTTAGATGACAGTCAGGTTCACTCTATGGTTGGTGTTTGTAGTTGGTTGTCCGAGGATGTTGTTATACTTGATCAATTTTGTAATTGTTGACTTTCAGGTAGGAAGTACTCATTTACGATGCATCCTTGTACTCACAACAACCTTATGAGTCACTTCAAGATTTATCTTCACTACAACTTTATCTTCACTACACCATTAAGGCTGAAGTCAATGGTCACATTCACTACAATCTCAACACGACTGGTCTTATACCTAACCCATATTATCACTACATCCATGTACATGTATTTCTTGCAGAATAACGCAGATATCAATGATTTCTGTGAACATTGACATATACAGCCTTACATAACTACCGATCTATCTAATATCTTTTTTTAACTATCTATCTATCGATCTATCTATTTATCTATCTTTCTTAATCAGAAAGTCAACAACAATATCATTAATGATACGTATAACTACGTCCTCTCAATGGCAGTTCCTACCCAGAATCTTCGAGAACCTTCTAGAAAACCTTGAACCCTGCAGGCAGGGAGGGAGGAATGGCCTCTGGTTGATTATATGTAAAACATTTAGATGAAATCACATCTTTTCTTATCAGGTCCCATGCTGTAAGGGTTAGCACTCTGGACTCTAAATCCAGCAATCCGAGTTCGAATCTCGGTGAGACATCACCTTTTCAGTTTTCTTGGAAACTGATGATGGAACTGAGCCATATAGTTGAACCTCGATGGACATATATTTCTTACGGCCCACCATTTTATTTAAGTATGAAGATCTCACGGCAGAGAGGAAACGTGTGATATTCAAAATCAAAAGCCGCAATTGCCCTCATGGTAATGGTCGACATGTTTGCAGACAGATGACACAGACATGTGAGAAGTTAGACAAATATGGACGTTTCTGGTTGCTGTATAGCCTAGGTTTATTATCACTTGTTGTGAAGGAGAAATGTTGCACATTATTCCACACCTTTCTATTTAGGATAGGTTAGGCTAGGATGAATAGGATCCATAACGTTACAGAGCTGGGAAATGCGTCATATCGGATCTGTATTTGTGCAAAATGGCGCAAGTTTGTGGAAGTGATTTACGCAATGCCGGAGAGAATCCACCTCCACCAGAAATAATGTCTCAGACCATACAATATCTGCTGTTGGACGAGCAGGGGACATTAGACCAATATATTCCTGTAGTTTACTGCTCTTCCCAAACACGCAGCAAGACATTCGTAAAAGCGTTAAACTGAACTTTTCCATCGGTTTTCATATCTTTAATTACTTACACCAGTTCCAACAGATGGAAAAAATCATTTGAAAAATCAGAAATTATTTGCCTATAAAAAGCATTTTGATCGATCGTACCAAATATTCAATTATTTCTGTACCCGACAAAATATTCAGTCACTCCTATATCCGACATTTTTCCTTCTGGCTGGTGCTGTTAAAGTCATATGGTAATTTACCGTAATTAGATTATAGATATATTCATCTATATGGAATGGCTCAGCGTGAAGAAACATATATATTTTCACTAAATCCTCCTCTTCACTACACTCCCATCTTCACTACATAGTTCTAACACAACATCTTGACTACACCATTGTATGACCACATTATCATATCATTGTGTTCTTATCTTCACCACAGCCTCGGCAAAATTGATGTTTTCTTTACACATCAGGGGAGATGGCCATCTTTATGATGACAGAGAACACACATAACATATTAAACTACTTATCTTTTGTCACTTTAATCTAATTTCTGCTGATAAAAACGAATTATAATGACAATCCTTGTGTTCTGTGACGGGACATTGTACGGGTGAAGGAACTGTTGTGAGGCACATGTATTAAACTATTGAGAAATAAACTTAACTGTATTAAAGCATTGACTTCACTATATCAGACTTCTCTATATTAAGCTATGCTAGGATATGATCAGTTCCCAGGTTATATAAGGGCGGGAGCCGGGACCGAGAGCATCATTTGAGCTGTGACCTCTGTCGAGTGAACATCTCTGCTCCGCCTTGCAAGCTCCCTCAACCTTTCCTCGAACACTTCAATATAATAATGTTCACCAAGGAAGTAGGACGATCCTCCTTTGTCCAGGAGATGGAATTTGAATATGTCCATGTATTTGACATGGGCTATGGCTGTTTGGACATGGAAGTGGAATACCCAGACGTGGAAGTGATGGATGGAGTGGACTTTGGCTGTGTGGATATGGAGGTGGAATACCCAGACGTTGAAGAGATGGATGGAGTGGAATTGGTGGAATACCCGGACGTGGAAGTCATGGATGGAGTGGAATTTGGCTGTGTGGATATGGAGGTGGAATACCCAGAAGTGGAATTGGAGGAAATGGAATATGGGTGAAGCTGGTATGAACCCCATATGGATTTGGTGAGTTTGACCTCGTAATGTGTTGACGTAAAATAGGTCAACCACTGTGACCATGTGGCGGGGAGGGCCACATCCACCAACCACGAAGCGAGCCCCACCACGGAGAAGTATCCTGGCTGCATCCACGTACGAGAACCACCGCGGGATTGCCGTCATCCAGTACCCCTGCTATGACTCCTACAAGAAGGCACTTCTTGCCGACGTGACACCACTCTCCGTCAACGGTCGCTGTGCAAAAGTGAAATCTTACCGTCCCACTGATGCTGACCAAGTGATCTCGTCCACTCAAGTGGCACTGCAGCCAACACGCCCTACCAGACCCACCATCCATAAGGAAATGCAGCCCACCCCACTTGTCAGGCCCACCTTCAGGGAGACATGGCAGGTCTCAAGACCTGTCAGGCCCACCATTCAAGATTGACTTGGTCCCCCAACGCACGTCAGGCCCACCATTCAAGACCGACTTGGTCCCCCAACACATGTCAGGCCCAGCATTCTAGACCGACTGGGACCAATAACACATGACATGTCCTACGTTACAGACCGACTACACTCCGCACCACGTACGGGCGTTAAAAGGCGTGTCGAGATGACACACGCTCCCCGTGCCAAAAGATTCAGTTGGTGAGGAACCTGAGCTCTTTCTTCCTGCTGGTGCTGCAGGAGAACACGGCCCTAGAGTGGACACTTGGAGGTGTGTTTGTGTTTGTGTTTGGGTTATCACTGAGGAACTAACACCAAGACAACTTTAGTTTCGCCCCGACAAGGATTACGTTAATCTGGCGGAAGTCTGGCTTTCTCCCAGTAGTGGATGACACATAATATCTACATAGGGACATTGAAAAACAAAGAAAAAAAATGGGAACATTATCCCGCACAAAAAAAATACATAAACTCACCGGGATAATTTCCTTCGTCTTCAAAGAAAAAATGAAACTCTTCCGACGCTACCGTGCCTTCCATAAAGCAACCCTCAAAGAAATCACTTTCTACACAACACGCAAGGAGTCGGTTAGCCAATCTTCATATGGCTGGGGCTATTGTTCCCTCTGATTGATTCATTTTTCAAGATTAAGGAAAGTTATAATAAAAATATTGTATTGAGTTTCTCCGTTGGCGTCAGGGTAAACACCCATCCCCCCCGAAGCTTGGTTACCTTTCCGTGGTGGGGGGGACTTCATGGATTGGGCAGTAGCAACCATCGTTGGTTGCTTCTGTTCAATCCATGAACGAAAAACCAAGCATCTTGAACGTAATTGTCGTATAAATTCACTTGGTGTCAAAACTGACGCGAAAGTGGTTGTCTCAATTTTGTCAGAAATGTTTGTGCGTTTCGGCCTGATGGCGGGAGTCGGTTTGGCGCTGTGGTCATGAGGGAATACGAGGAAGATTGGCAACCGTCCCAGAAGTAGCTACAGTGAGGCCCAGCAGCTGTCCCTAATACTGTGGAAGGCACTCATGTAAGGTGTACAGTGAGGCGCAGCAGTAACAAGGGAAACGGACAACCAAAACAGCAATCTTGATCATCAGGAGGCTATCCAATGCTCAGAGTAGATAAGGACGATTATTGTATATCTTCGCTCAGAGGATGAAAATCTTAGTATACAAGCTAGGCTTTTAGAGTGTCTCAAATCTATGGAGAATAAACAAAAATCTATGAAATTATTTCTTATAATATAGTAACCTGTAATGAGGTTAGCGATTTTGTATATTTTATGCAACCTACGTTAACAAAGTTGATCAGGGAATTGGCCAGATATATGTATATATGTATATCATCTTGGTGTATGGGAAGGCCATATGGGAGACGGAGAGAGAGGCAGGAGCAGGAGAGAAATGATCAAACCTTCCCGCTTGTTCATAGTTGCTGCCTGAAATTTGTCTTCTGATAGTTCTACAGTTTTTGTTTGTTTGTTATACTAATTATTAACATAAGAAAATTGTAATATAATGATTAAAGAAAATTATAGTAATTATAATTTAGAATTGTTATAGGTCAAGATTTGTACGTGAAGCGGAAGACCAAAATATGGTACGGGTCAGCCATTCGTGAGTGTAAGCGACAGCTATTGATAGTTACTGGCTTTAATTTATGATCATTTATGATATCTATTTTTTACTTTTGTGTTAGCTGTTTTAAGTATTTGCTTTGTTTGCACACTAAAACTTCTCTTATATGTTATTGTTTCTTGGGAAATTCTAGTTAATCGAGACGTTCATAAAGAATTATTTTTGGTCAGTTTGTTTTGTTTGAACAGACATGCATGGTGGTAAGGGACAGAATAAAAGTTACGGTTTGTTTATATTTGTTATTATTGATTAGTACTTTTCTTTTCATTTCTAACATTAGCTGTTTAAAGTGTTTGTGTTGTATTTAGACAAAGTTCTTTTTCAAATCTTATTGATTACCACATGAAAGCTAGGCTCTATAAGTGTCAAGTAAACAATATGTGATATTTTGAGTTAAGTCGAGGTGCTATTTACCACTGGCGTTTAGATATTTGGGACCCTTGGGGATAGATTTGCCAAGATTATCACGGCCAAATTGACTGGATGGCAACCTAGGAGCTAGGCAGAATTGGATATCATAAAAACCCTAAACAGTCGGTGGTTCCTGGGGCCTACCCTCCATCCTCTTGTAACTACGCTGCTGATTACCATTTTGTTCTTTATATTTTTCAGAGGAACAAGACACTTCTGCATCTCTGTAAAGTTAAGGACTCATTGAAATTAATTCTTCAGATATTATCTGCAGTAAAAGGTAAAGTTGACAAGTTACTTTGCTCTTCTTCATAATGGGTCTCCCCTGATGTTTTCAATTAATGTTTAGCCTACCTAAATTTTCCATTCGCACTAATATATTTGGATGGTGTACGCAGACTGTAATTTGAAAGGAATGGCCTCGCTGAGCCCCAAGATAACCCTGTTTAAGAGAATACTCTTATTGTGAAGTAAAAATGTCGTACAAGATGTAAATCATTTCCAAAGCTTTTCTCTTTTCCTCATGTTGCCACATTAAAGTATTTAGTTGAGCTAGTTTGTTTTTCCTTGAAACTGCATGAAATATTCATATGTGTGTAACTATGATTATTCCATTGATAATTTTATTTCATTGATTTTCCATGTTTTATGCTGATATCTATCTTCTTGTGTTTAATTACTTCATTCTGGTACCAGTTTTCACAACGCATTTTGTACTTTTGATTCTTATATTTAGATTCCAGTTTATTCTTGCATTATGGCTTCACCAGTCTAGCGACAACAAAATTGGCTGTAATATTACTAATCCATGTAAACTGTTTCATTGTTTATCTTTGCTATGTACTGTACACCTCCAGTTGCCTTTTTTTTGTACCTTGCATCAAACCAATAATTTTCATATGTATTCCTCTCAGTGTTATTGTTTACCAGTAAATTAGTTTATGTACATGATTGCAGTCAGTTTTGTGTTTGAGGTTATCATATTTCTAGTCCTGGACATTTTAGTGCTGTGTGTTCCATATGTTATCTTTAGCTTCTATGTTAGAGGCTATTTTTGTTTCTTATTTGATATATTATATATGGAGAGTCTTCCTACGATCATAACATTATGTTTGTATTAAACCATGTTCACAGCTCCCTTACCGACTGCCACTGTGGTGTTGTGTGTTTTAGTTATCAGTTTTGTTTCTTGAATTAGACCATCGTTGGGATATTGATTTAATGCCATATTTCTACTCCTTGTATATTTCGACATGAAGGATATTATATGGGAAATCTATACTGCCATAACCTTAACAACAATATTGTTTTCCTTTAGTAAGCTTAACAATATTATTTTTCATTTAATGACCTTAGCAATATCTTTTTCCCATTGGTGTGATTGACAATATTTTTTTCCCTTTACCATTGCTCTTACTACGTCTCTTCAGAAAACTAGTATAAAAATGGTATTTTCACTTTCAAATTAATGTAATGACATAACGACTAAAAGATCTGATAACATACCAACCTCTTTAAAGCTAACAGGTGATCAATTTGAGACCTCTCATTCACTGGTGTAAAGTTAATTTTTGTACATTGTGTTATTTAAGGTTATACTCAGGCATCTGAAGAATTCACACATATGTGTTAACTACAGGGAGGTAATGGCCAGGTCATCTAACTACTAATTCCAGCTTATGACATGTGTTCATAGTGCCAATTATATCAAAAAGCACTACTACAATTTGTGCTTTAACTACAGTCAGTGGTATCACCTCCACTGTGCATCACTGTCATCCACTGGAGACTACTCAGAACACTGGACGTACAGCAGCCATTCAGAAAATAACTTACAACACTCCGTCACAAACACCTTCACCTCGAGCACAAATTTCCAATAAACAGCATTACAGAATGCGCATTTTCAGTCTTCACAAATAGATCATTCTTCGCCACAGAACTGTAATGACAAACTAAAGATTTTGCAATTCGGTGCTAGTAATGATAAGAACAAATACACAGTATTCTCAGCTAATTAAGAGAATGCAGTATCCTTGTAGCACTCATCTAAGAAGCTAGTCTCACATCCAGATCTCACAGCTGTAAGAAATAACAGACAAGGAGTAGGTACTCATGACACTTATTCACCAAACCATAATTTTCTCCACAACTGACACCATACAACAGCTCACAGACAACAACAATATCCTACAAACACAGTACTAGGTGCAAGATAATCAACATCTGCATACCTCCTCACTCTACATACCCCATAAGATACACTACCCAACAGCAGAACCTCGGTAAGATGCTACCATTATCAAAGATTTGAATGTCCACTTTGTTCAGCATTCACACTTATGATCTCTGAGGTGAATCTCTTCAACTGTAACTTCTCAGTATACTTAACTTATGCAACCAACCAACCAACCAGACTCCCAGTCCACCACCTCCTGCAGCTAACTTTGTGAAACAACATTCTGCTCACACCAGCATTACATGGAAGGATGCTACGGCAACTATCCTCTGACCACTTACCCATCCTGAGCACACTCCATCCAGCTCACCCAGTCAATACAAAAGACAGCTACCTGGGTCAGAGGAGTGCAACGTGACGACCACCTGAGTGCTGGATCACTAAACAGGCGTCACTAACCCTCCAGATACCCAGGCGGTTAGTACTGGTAATATACCTCCCTGGTTGTTAGCTTCCTACAAACTACTACCTACTCCCATAAATTACACATATCGTAAAGTAAAGAAACCACCTTACACATAACCACTCACCATTGATAGAAATCAGAGATCAAATTAATATTCTTAAATAAATCTATCATTAACCTAATCATATAGAGGCAAACAGATAACTGGCACTCCTTCATCAACACTATGAACCGAAAGACCCACATTACCACTCGTCTCACCAGTCCTCACTCATGAAGCACACCTGACTCATCACAGTAAAATCCATTGTCACAAAGAACTTACAAACATACTCATGAGATACTTCTCAAAAATTACCCACAAACCAATCTCGCCTTTAAAAAGGAAAGTTGTGAAAAATCTACCCAAAATCCATTCAGAGACAATCGCCCACGTACCCTTCACTCCCACTAATACAAACAGTGCCTTAAAATATTAGGGAACTTTCCTCCTACAGACCTTAATAATGTAACAGACTTTCACATGAAACACTATGGTCCATTTGCTAATGGGTTTGGAAGCCTCTCACCAACATGCTCTTGAACTGGCCCAAATGCAGCACTCACACAACCAGTCTTCCACCACCTAAAACAGTGTACCTGGACAGAAGTCCCACAGACTTTACATATGCAATGAAAATAGATAATTAAGGTTTGTCGTAGTCATTGATTATGTTAAAATTTCAAGTTTTCTGAGTCTATATAGCTAAATTTTGTGAGTCTATTTAGCGTATGTGAGCACATTAAAAAAAATGGGTAGTAAGGATAACAATCTGACCTCAACAGGAAATATGTAAACATTGTGTTAGGGATGAATGTTTCACAATCAAAGGTTCAGCTAAGGATTTAAAAACTTCCATTAGTTTCTTATATATTAGATGTCCTCGCTGCTCTGATATCTAGAAACTGTACCTTTGATAGAGGTTATATTTTAACATCTTTTCAGTTCTATGTAGCCCTTAGACTTGCACCTTTAAAATGCATTTTTGTTGCTTAATATTCTATTTGGTGACTTTCCAAGGCATATTTGAAGGCAAGTCTGCCTCCACATTGATGGATCTATTAGGTCTTGCAGAACAACAGATGCTGCTGTCCTCAAGGCAAATGACCTGTATGTAGAGAAGGTCAAGAATCATTGTTTAAGCTTGTATCTAGGAGAATTGATATGATATACAGTTTGTTGTGCAACTATGTAGCTATTTTCCTGACAGTGGAAAGTATAATCGGTTTATTTTTCAGAAATCAGTTTGATGAATCCTGCCCTGAGCCCTTGCTTGCTTAATTCAAAATGAAGCGCATTAAGATGTTGCAGCAAATAATGGAGAAGGCTTACATGCACTTAAGCATACAGATGCTTGACTAGGAAGCATCATAATTTCTAGACACTGCCAATCCCTCCTCAGAAAAGTCAGCAGACCCTGCAGTCTCAGCCATCTTGTTCAGACCAACAACCCAACTATTCCAAGGTCAGACATAAATGAAACTTTTCTCTGTAATGTGAAAATTCCTGCACCTATGTAGAACTTTTAGAGCTATGTTGTATAGGTTCGTGGTAAAGGCTACTTTAAAATGTCATACATGTTGTAGGGGTTTCATATGATGAATCTTCTTTCATATTCAAAGGAGTAAGTGGTTCTTAAAATAGTGAAGGAGCCCTTTTTTTCGGTTTCTTTGAGAAAAAAGACTTGTCTGCTACTGCTGGCATCATGCCACGCCTGTTTTATGCTGAGCTATCATAACATTGTCATATTGACAGAGCAATATGGAGGCTTTAAATACTATGATTTACTTGCACACATACGGGAATCACTAGCAGGGCGCAGCTGGCTATCTAGTGGTGTGCTCACCACCCAACAGTACCAAATAATTTCCTGTCAAGTGGAAAAATGAAACTCTGATCTAACATTTCTCACAGAAACTGAAAACAAGGTGTAGGGAAATGGAATGACAGTGGTGAAAGATAAGAGAAAATGAATTATACTGTAGCATGACAGGCATGAAAGAGCTGGTCGTCAGAAGAGTTAAAACAGAGATTTTATCAGGAATACAATATAAATCTTAAAGTAGAGCTTACAAAAATCCTATAAGGCAACTTGCAATAAGTGTGATCTTAGAGCACATAATAATCACAATCCAACCAGGTGTAGCTCTCAAAAACCAATGAGGTGGCAAAGTTGAATAACAATACAAAGGCTAACTGAACAATGTGCAAAGGTGAATAAAAATAATATTCATGTATAGGATTTTGTAAGCTCTACAGTAAATTTGATGGAAGGTACTAAATTGTTAAGTAAGGGGAGAAATATTTGTAAATTTTCATTTGTTCGTCAAACACAAAGAACATCATCTACATACCTAAACCAAATTGCATTAGAAGGTAAGATATCCTTTAGTAATTTTGTTTCAGAAAATTCCACGTAAAGATTACTTAGTACAGGTCAAAGAGGGTTACCCATTACCATACCAAATTTTTGAGCATAATAATCTCCATTGAATTGAAATACACAGTCTTTTATACACAATTTTATCAGTACAATGAAATTTGACCTTGAAGCAGGTAAATGAATATCATCCAAGACATCAAATAAATATTCTAAAAGGTCATCAACTGGAACTTTAGTGGGAAGTGAGGAAACATCAAAGCTAACTGGTTTAAAATCAAAATTAACATTGATATTGTTTAGCTTGTTGACTAAATCTACATTGTTCATGATATTAGAATTTGATACCGTACCCACTAAAGGGCTTAAAGAAACTAACTATTTTGACAATTCTTATGTGATGGAGCCAACTGAACTCACTATAGGTCTTGCTGGAAAATTCTGTTTATGTGTTTTGATAAGTCCATACATATATGGCAATGAATAGGACAAAGATGACAAACTTTTGATAAGAGAGATGTTACCTTTCAAGAACAACTTCATTTCTTTATTGAAATGGGAGTTTTACTAAGTTTAGAATATGTTGTGTCATCATTTAAAAGATCATTCATTTTAGATAAATAGTTACTTTTGTCTAAAATCACAACAGAGTTAGACTTATCTGCTTTAGTGATATGTATATCCTTGTTTTTCTTTAAGGTGTTAATAGCTCTTATGAATCTTTTAGGGCAATTAGCTTCCACTGGTTTTGACAAACTGGCATACACTAAACCCTTACAGATATTAATTTCATCATTACTTAAATTACTGTATTTTTCTAAATTACAAAAAGACTTTGTGACATCAACACAGCTGGCTTCCCTGTCAGAGCACACAAAACAAACCATAGCCTAATGCACACAAGGAATCTTTATCTAGTTTATAAGACAGGTTTACCACAAAAGATGGGTTTGTGTTCTTGGTCCAGTCGCTGTTTTCAATAAGATGGTCCAACTTACAATTTAGTGACACTTGTAGCCTATTGCATTCTTTCCTTAATTTATCATAGCAATAGTCCAACATCCGGTTCTTCCAGTGTGTCGGTATTGCCATTTGAAAGGCACGTTTCTTCTCTCTTGAAATGCGAAAAGCCTCCTACATTTCAAGTTTCTTTAATTCAATGTTTTTATTTAAAATAATATTTTGGAATTGGTCAAATCGTCGACCAGACAGCTGAAACAAACGTTGAGGTAGGACAGATCTTTGCATCATTTGTTCATCAGGGCATTTCCTAAGGAATCCAAATCGTAACTTCAGTTGGTAAGCCTTGATTAGCGATTTGGAGAAAGCAGTAACGAAAGGAGAAAGTCCAGGACAGCTTGTAGAGAAGAAATAGAAGAGCCGTGTGGAATCCATGCTGGAAAGGGTCACAGTTTTGCGCGTCATCAAGATATTCCTATGTGTCCACGGGGAAAATGAAACACGATAAGCTTCCAAGTGCACTTTCGTGTATTAATCACATCATCAGGGGAGACACAAGAGAGAAATATGTCAGTTGATATACATCGAAGAGACGAAGCTAAGAGCCATTTGGTAAACATGTAATTGTCCAAAACATACAACGAGCGTTCATAAATGTATCATTTTACAAATTTTATCAACAATAAAGTTATCTAATTTGTATGGACCATCACTAATATTAAGATTACAATTCTTTGTGTACTTAATAATAGAAGATTCAATGATATTCCTCTTGGTAATAGAGTTAGAGTTAATAACTGAGATGGCGTTACTCCAGTCAATACAATGATCATAGTTTTTAACGTGATTAAACAAGGCAGATAAGTCTAACTCTGTTGTGATTTTAGACAAAAGTAATTATTTATCGAAAATGAATGATCTTTTAAATGATGACACAACATATTCTAAACTTAATAAAAATCCCTTAAAAGCAGTTAATTCTCATTTCAATAAAAAAAATGAAGCTGTCGTTGAAAGGTAACATTTCTCTCATCAAAAGTTTGTCATCTTTGTCCCATTCATTGCCATATATGTATGGACTTATCAAAACACATAAACAGAATTTTCCAGCAAGACCTATAGTGAGTTCAGTAGGCTCCATCACATATGAATTGTCAAAATGGTTAGTTTCTTTATTAAGGCCTTTATTGGGTAAGGTATCAAATTCTAATATCATGAACAATGTAGATTTAGTCAACAAGCTAAACAATATCAATGTTAATTTTGATTTTAAACTAGTTAGCTTTGATGTTTCCTCACTTTTCACTAAAGTTCCAGTTGATGACCTTTTAGAATATTTATTTGATGTCTTGGATGATATTCATTTACCTGCTTCAAAGTCTAATTTCATTGAACTGATAAAATTGTGTATAAAAGACTGTGTATTTCAATTTAATGGAGATTATTATGCTCAAAAATTTGGTATGGCAATGGGTAACCCTCTTTCACCTGTACTAAGTAATCTTTACATGGAATGTTTTGAAACAAAATTACTAAAGGATATCTTACCTTCTAATGCAATTTGGTTTAGTTATGTAGATGATGTTCTTTGTGTTTGATGAACAAATGAAAATTTACAAATATTTCTCCCCTTACTTAACAATTTAGTACCTTCCATCAAATTTACTGTAGAAAAATGAAAATAATGGTATGTTACCATTTCTAGATTCCATGATCCATAGACAAGGAAACAAGTTTAAGTTTAGCATACACAGGAAACCCACCAATGTATGCTCATATATCCATTATTACTCATCTCAACATGATCAGTACACCTGCACCCTGAGCCACCGACTCTCGCTCCACTTACAAGAAGGTGGAATCAAACATCATCATGAACAAAAGCATGGAACGAGACTAACGAGGGAGATTATAATGAATAACATCAAAATCATTACTAGTTGTAGTGATCGCAGGAGACTACAGAGATTAGAAGCCATTCACATAAGAGAGGAAGCCCCTGTCATCAACATCCAGACAAACATGACCACAGCCTTATAGCTCTATGATGGCCCGCCAATAGGACGTAGAGCTGATAATGCCTTGTCAAATTCCCGATTGCTCAGATGTGATTAATTACTGTGTTGTTACAAACATTCCATTATACAAAGGAATGTAAAGGTATCCATACAGCAGTGGACCACTGGGTCACTTCGAGGCTGATGGTGATAGTGGAAGATATCAGGAACTCACACATTAGTGTAGTGGAAGATATCAGGAACTCATACATTAGTGTAGTGGAAGATATCAGGAACTCACACATTAGTGTAGTGGAAGATATCAGGAACTCACACATTAGTGTAGTGGAAGATATCAGGAACTCACACATTAGTGTAGTGGAAGATATCAGGAACTCACACATTAGTGTAGTGGAAGATATCAGGAACTCACACATTAGTGTAGTGGAAGATATCAGGAACTCACACATTAGTGTAGTGGAAGATATCAGGAACTCACACATTAGTGTAGTGGAAGATATCAGGAACTCACACATTAGTGTAGTGGAAGATATCAGGAACTCACACATTAGTGTAGTGGAAGATATCAGGAACTCACACATTAGTGTAGTGGAAGATATCAGGAACTCACACATTAGTGTAGTGGAAGATATCAGGAACTCACACATTAGTGTAGTGGAAGATATCAGGAACTCAAACATTACTGTAGTGGAAGATATCAGGAACTCACACATTAGTGTAGTGGAAGATATCAGGAACTCACACATTAGTGTAGTGGAAGACATACAGATAATCTAAAGATAAACCTGTATATTGTCAGTGTGACTAATGATGAGTCGCAAATAATGTTAGTCTTGAACTTGAAGGGAAATATTTATCAAGTTTATTGTGAAACGTATTTATAATGCTGCTTCCAACCACTCTAACTGGTACATTATTCCATGTTAACAATCATATTGAAGATAAAATACTTCACCTCATCTGAGGTCAAACGTTTGCCCACCATCATTACTACGAGTGACATCAGACGTGACGTCATTAGTAGATAGATATCTATACCTCATAGTGATTTTTGTTGGTAATACAGACAGTTAGTTTCGCTCTATTTCCAATGAACGTAACTTTAAAGTAAAGTACACACAGTAAAAAAGTATCTTCCCGGATGTGTCCGATGAATTTAGAAATGATCAATACGACTCGTGTTGTCTGGGTAGGGTTGGTGAGTGTGAATGTGGACATGTTTCCTCATAATTATGGCAACTCATCTTTATCGTTAATTCCATCGAAATATGAAATCAATATACAATTCAATATTACAATTTGTCCCTATATTGGCACGGGGTCTTATCATACGATCATGATGAAATTGGTTCATAGTTAGACCTGCCAAGTCTCCTCAAATATGGAATGTTTGTAATTGTTGGATTCACCAGGTCTCCATATGACTGGTCTGTACCATGACAGGTCGCTAGGTCTATGCTTGGTACGGGCCCTCACCTCAACCCGGCTCTTTATCTGATCTTGACTAACAGGTAGTTTGTTGTTAGGGAGGCTGGCTGCCTGGCTGGCACAGGGCTTTATAATATGACGGATCTCTTTGTACCAGGTAAACATACATGTGTATTATTGGAGTGATCAGAATATTTCCTTTATGACCAAACAATTTAATGGTAGTATTTCGTATAGAGTCAATGTAATGTTGGTATATTTGAAAACATATGAACAGTCATAAAGCCTGAATCCATAGTATATGTCAAACATTAAAGTTATATACATGTTGACTTTTATCATTACCAGTACAACATTGGTGAACTAATGGTCTTCAACCGGCGGTATGCACAACCTCAACAATCAGGAGTTGTTCATTATTTCTGTTATAAAGACTCAGGTACGTCATCCAAGGTAATGATTACTATCTTCTTTACAAGGATCACTTAAACTTGGAATAAAAAGATAATAAATTAAGAACCATATGTATAAATATAAACATGGAGATATATGTATCTACTTGAGTCAGACGAATGTGTTATATACTTAAGAATGTGACTGACAACTTAAAGAATAATGTACAAACATGATAGTTGATGTGATAAAGGATTTATGATAAATATGTAGTGTGTTGCATCAAAATGGTTCTTAAGAACGAAGGCCTTTTAGCCAGGAAAGATGATAAGAAATTGAAAAAAGGTGTTAAAAGCATCATAATTATAAGCCCCAGAATATATTATCCTCTGGATATCTAAAATAAAATCCATCACAAAATAACTAGGTTAAAACAGGATTCTTTCAGCATTTAAAATATGTACTTTGACTCTCCTTATCTCCTATCATCATTTCTTATGTTTACTTCCAACAAATGTCTCGTATATCATATAAAGATTCGTTAAAGGTATTTGGTGAATATTGTCCAGCGACGCGTTGTATAACTCTCTGTTGTCAAAGTTCACCGGTGGAGTAGATCATATATTACAAAGTTGTGTCTCTCCACACAGATGTTACACGTCCCAGGTTAAGATATTTCCTTGATATGGCGTTTATCTAACATAGATATGTCTTCTATAAAGATCTGTAAACACGTTCTCCTGCGGGTCGATACCTAACGCTTTCGTATTAATCATTTGTAACTGACCAAGCATCACAAAGTTGTGTCACTTCCCACACTCTGTTTCATTAATCATTCAAACTATATTTGTTTCATCATTGATTTGATCCTTACAATAAATATTTATGTTTGTAATTTTCTGTATCATATCATTAGTCAGTTGAAGTGCACAATACGCTTGTCAACCTGGCCAGTCTACTGTTTTGGTCATGAGATATTATTCACAAGGTGTAACAGGACTCCATCCGTCAGCTGTGTCACCACCAGTGACAAGTCATCCTTAGCAAGGCTGTGTCATCCTCAAAGGACGGAGAGAAATAGTACAGTCTCGTCGAAGAACCTTCTTGCTCAAGGGTGTCCATCATCCCCTGCTCCTGTGTGGAGTGCAGCAGCCACAAAGGTGTAGGAGCGCCATCAAAGGTGTGCTGGTGATGTGTGGTAATGATAATAATACTGTTCACACCATCATCAACAACCATTTCTCAGGTTTGTCTCTCCTACTTGTCGTCACTGATGATTTTCTTGGATGTACATCCTTCTATATTAGGTTGTTCCATCTGTTCACACAATAATACGTGGAAAGGATTGTTAGCTGACTTAAAAGTAAAATATATAAAGGATTCATTACCGACTCACCTTCCATATGTCGCTGTTCGTTTGACTCCACCATTCGTCGTACGAACAGGGTGAGAGCGTGTACGGTCTCAGAATCATCTTGAACCTCTGGGAAAACTGTTCAAGATGATTCGATTGATGATTATAACATGACCTTTACCGCAGGTATGACCCTTGCAATCAATAGGGGTGAAAACCTTACTTATATGGGCCAAATATTTAGTGAGCGTGTGTATGACCTTACAAATATCTTCAACACGTGAAGGTGTTCAAGTATTTTTGGTCGGGGATCATGACTAACTTGTTGACTTTATTAACCCTGGCAGTGGATGAGCCACAAGCCCAAATAACCAACCAACCTGGCGATTATTTTAGATGTCTTGCTTGAGTGACAATGTAGCACCTGGGTTGAGCCCAAGAACTTGTTACCCTCCTCCTTTCAGTCTGTTTTTCTATCTCTTCCTCACAACACTCCCGAGAACCCTCCAGCAAACTCCACCACACTCCCCTTCCTGCCAAACCCTTCCCTCTACGTCGTCAGTAATCAAGACAGACATTCATAGCTTCATATACAGCTACCTGCTGGACCTGGACCATCATTTTATGTTGAACTTATGGTTCACATTCTGGCTTCATGACCTTTAGGTGATAGCCCTTAAATCCAACAACATATATACATCCTGTTATACAACTGATGTTACTGTCTGACGTATGTATGGTACGGCTTGATGACCTTACCTGCTGATGGTCAAACATGTTATCATGTTGCAAATATCGTGATTTGTATGTTTTGTTGTGTGGCACAGATTCTGGTGTAGATATCTTTAATAACCTTTACCAGTTACTATCCAGTATAGTGAACGATAGACAGACTTACGTGTTACAGACTCCGTATGATAAACACCTGACGAATCTCGACACAAACATTTATCTGTTGGGTAAGATCAGAGAACGAGTCGTCCAGTGGCAGAACATAAACCTACAACATATAACAACAACAACAACAACAACAACAACAACAACAACAACAACAAACAACTGTTATGTGAAGATCTAGTTATTCAAAGTGAGATGATCACAAGGAAGTTAGGGATATAGAAGAGTAGGAGTGAGGTATAAGCTGGAGGCGGACCCACCCACCGTGGCTGGTGCTATATAGAGCAGTGAGGGATAACACCATATCTTAACCCCTGGTGATGTGTGAGCTTATAAACACTGGTGGTATTTATGGCGGCCACCAACCAGGAAGTAATGTTCACCAGGTATTGCTCTGCTCTACACTGATCCAACAACTACAAGGATAATGTTGTTATAACCTTCTTGATCATGCTGGTTATAGAAGTATTATAGATACATGTTGGTGACACAAGGATAATGTTGTTATAACCTTCTTGATCATGCTGGTTATAGAAGTATTATAGATACATGTTGGTGACACAAGGATAATGTTGTTATAACCTTCTTGATCATGCTGGTTATAGAAGTATTATAGATACATGTTGGTGACACAAGGATAATGTTGTTATAACCTTCTTGATCATGCTGGTTATAGAAGCATTATAGGTACATGTTGGTGACACATCATAATGATGGTCTCGTCTGGTGTCCACATAACCACAGTACTTTACTATAGTACATACAGCAATATCAGTCGTAACAACACTATGTATGTAGTCGTGATTACCGTAACAGGTGAGTGGCAAGATTGGATGACGTAACGTAACAATATCAGACTTCATCATTCTCAATAGTTTAGGTGGATCATGTAATATTTGGCGTTGCTTCATGTTTTCTCAGATGATAAAATGATGGTTGGCCTAATGACCTTCACAAGTCAGTGGTCATTAAATCCCACACAGCAACCAACCACTCAGGATGACCAGGAGGGAGCCACCTGGTGTAGACCAAGTGTACCAGCCTGGTGGAGAGGATCAACTGCTCCACCTCAGGATAAGAGCTGCTCAAGTTCTGTAGTGAGGGACACTCCAAGTGGCATGTGAAACTACCAGTCTTAGTTATAAACTACCGCCCGGCTGGCCGGTGGGTGGCTGTGGCCAACATGAACCCAGGGGCTACACACACACACCGCCCACTGACCTGACCACCGGCCGGTGGGTGTGGCCAACATGAACCCAGGGGCTACACATCGCCCACTGACCTGACCACCGGCCGGTGGGTGGTTGTGGCCAACATGAACCCAGGGGCTACACACCGCCCACTGACCTGACCACCGGCCGGTGGGTGGCTGTGGCCAACATGAACCCAGGGGCTACACACACACACACACACACACACACACACACACACACACACACACCGCCCACTGACCTGACCACCGGCTGGTGGGTGGCTGTGGCCAACATGAACCCAGGGGCTACACACACACACCGCCCACTGACCTGACCACCGGCTGGTGGGTGGGTGTGGCCAACATGAACCCAGGGGCTACACACACACACACACACACACACACACACACACACACACACACACACACACACACATCGCCCACTGACCTGACCACCACCACTGTGACCTGATCACGTGTGGCATGTAGCTCATCCTTGGACAACATTAATCAAATACCTAGACAGAATTTTTATGTTAGATAAAAGACATTTCTTGATAGGAAACATAAGAAATGATGACAAAAGATAAGGGACGCTATTACAGGTAAATATTTTGTTGAAATATGAAATACTCTTCCTCAAACTAGCTCCCTGTACTGTATTTTCTTTTACAAACCCAGAGGAAAATATATTCTGTGGTTAATCAACATAAATTTTCATGTTTAACAGGTTTTCTATTTCTGATAGTATTTCACTGATTCGGGTTTAAAGACCTTAGTTCTGAACAACCATTATAATGCAACACAATACATATTTATCATAAACAAATCATTTATCACAATAACCATTATGTTTGTACAAGATTCTTTACGTCCTCAATCACGTTTGTTAATATATAAGGCATTTTTCCGCCACATTTCAATACATAACATATATCTACACGTGTGGAAATATATGTATATGTTTTTATAAATTTTTCTTTGGCTTTTATAATTAAGGTGTAAGATATCCGTCTGAAGTAAATATTAGATAATATTATAGGTTATGTGTGTGTGTTTGTGTGTGTGTGTGTGTGTGTGAGTGCACACAGGAGTGAAAACATATTTTACACTTACAAGGTTAAAAGACGGGGCAACACGAGTGTACAAATCCTTCCTGAAAAGACTCACGTGATAATGATTAAAGTAGTACACACACACACACACACACACACACACACACACACACACACACACACACACACACACACACACACACACACAGAGCGGCGCCTTCAATTTTTGATGTAGATTGATTTCCTATCTTAGTTTCGTCTACGGAATTCTACATCTTCAGTTCAGCACAACATTGTGGTAATGAAGGGAAAGTTACCACATTTACAAGCCGAGTGCACGTAGCTTATCCCACCTCGTTAGAGAGAAAACTTACCTGTATTTGAATTAATGAACGGGAACAGAGAAGACAAAAATTTTTCTACACATTTATTATACAACTATACAATTTATATTATATACATTACCACATTTCCCGCACTTTCCATCACAAATTTGCTAAGGTCATAACCTTGTACTTATCATTACCTTACAACCTTAAGGATGGTGGTCTACAAAACCTCTAGATTGATGGAGAAAACGAAAAGTTTCGTTTTACCAGTAATTGAGACCACAGAAATGCGGTAATTCCACTTCACTACCACTAACTACTAGTTATTTTACTTGTTGATTTTCACGGCTAAGATTTTCATCCTCTGAGCGAAGCCATACAATAATCGTCCTTATCTACTCTGAGCATTGGATAGCCTCCTGATGATCAAGATTGCTGTTTTGGTTGTCCGTTTCCCTTGTTACTGCTGCGCCTCACTTCACACCTTACATGAGTGCCTTCCACAGTATTAGGGACAGCTGCTGGGCCTCACTGTAGCTACTTCTGGGACGGTTGCCAATCTTCCTCGTATTCCCTCATGACCACAGCGCCAAACCGACTCCCGCCATCAGGCCGAAACGCACAAACATTTCTGACAAAATTGAGACAACCACTTTCGCGTCAGTTTTGACACCAAGTGAATTTATACGACAATTACGTTCAAGATGCTTGGTTTTTCGTTCATGGATTGAACAGAAGCAACCAACGATGGTTGCTACTGCCCAATCCATGAAGTCCCCCCCACCACGGAAAGGTAACCAAGCTTCGGGGGGGATGGGTGTTTACCCTGACGCCAACGGAGAAACTCAATACAATATTTTTATTATAACTTTCCTTAATCTTGAAAAATGAATCAATCAGAGGGAAGAATAGCCCCAGCCATATGAAGATTGGCTAACCGAATCCTTGCGCATTGTGTAGAAAGTGATTTCTTTGAGGGTTGCTTTGTGGAAGGCACGGTAGCGTCGGAAGAGTTTCATTTTTTCTTTGAAAACGATGGAAATTATCCCCGTGAATATATGTATTTTTTTTTTGGGCGGGATAATGTTCCCATTTTTTTTCTTTCTTTGTTTTTCAACGTTCCTATGTAGATATTATGTGTCATCCACTACTGGGAGAAAGCCAGACTTCCGCCAGATTAACGTTATCCTTGGCGAGGCGAAACTAAAGTTGTCTTGGTGTTGGTTCCTTAGTGATAACCCAAACACAAACACAAACACACCTCCAGTGTCCACTCTAGGGCCGTGTTCTCCTGCAGCACCAGCAGGAAGAAAGAAAGGTTACTCAACAACTGAATCTTTTGGCACGGGGAGCGTGTGTCATCTCGACACGCCTTTTAACGCCCGTACGTGGTGCGGAGTGCAGTCGGTCTGTAACGTAGGACATGTCATGTGTTATTGGTCCCAGTCGGTCTAGAACGCTGGGCCTGACATGTGTTGGGGGACCAAGTCGGTCTTGAATGGTGGGCCTGACGTGTGTTGGGGGACCAAGTCGGTCTTGAATGGTGGGCCTGACAGGTCTTGAGACCTGCCATGTCTCCCTGAAGGTGGGCCTGACAAGTGGGGTGGGCTGCATTTCCTCATGGATGGTGTGTCTGGTAGGGAGTGTGGGCTGCAGTGCCACTTGAGTGGGCGAGGTCACTTGGTCAGCATCAGTGGGACGGTGAGGTTTCACTTTTGCACAGCGACCGTTGATGGAGAGTGGTGTCACGTCGGCAAGAAGTGCCTTCTTGTAGGAGGCATAGCAGGAGTACTGGATGACGGCAATCCCGCGGTGGTTCTCGTAGGTCGTGTAGGACTGCATGTCGAAGCGAACGATGTCGCCGAACTGCTTGAAGAATTCCCAGACGTTCATCCTTGAGATTTTGTATGGAACGTTGACGACCCTGATGGTATACCGCTGCAGGACGGTTTTGAGAACCCCTTGCAACTGCTCGTTGGTGGGCACGATGACATGTATGTCGTCATCATCGCAGCCCAACTCATCTATATGTGGGAGTCGGGTCTCGTGTGGTGGACGGTCCAGCAAATCCTCCTCATCTTGGAAAGGCAGGTAGGCCTGGTCAAGGAGGGCGACCCAGAGCACCTGCTGCTGCTCGACCACCTCCACAACTGAGCTTTTTGCAAAAACTTCCATGTTGAAGATACTATGATTACGTTGTGCACTTTACGAAGTAACCTCGGTTATCCTTGTACGTCCACAAATATAGTGAGTCTATATTGATATGGAAAATATAGTAAGGTACCCCCATGCTCTAATATCCCACATAGAAACAAAAGCATAGTCGACTTCAGCGATTCTAAATGTAGAGACCATCTAAAATATTGTAGGTGGGTTAATGGTTGTTACATGGTGACCAGGGGTACAGGTGGATGGGACAGACTGGATATAGTGAAGATCGATAGATGGGACAGATAGGGTATAGTGAATATCCATAGATGGGACAGACTGGGTACAGTGAAGATTGACAGATGGGACAGACAGGGTTTAGTGAATATCCATAGATGGGAGAGACAGGGTGTAGTGAAGATGCATAGATGGGACTAACAGGGTACAGTGAAGATTCGTAGATGGGACAGACAGGGTATAGTGAAGATGTGTAGATGGGACAGACAGGGTATAGTGAAGATGTGTAGATGGGACACACATTATAATGAATTGATTGATGGGACAGACAGGGTATAGTGAAGATTGATAGATGGGACAGGCTGGGTATAGTGAAGATCCATAGATGGGACAGATGGTATAGCGAAGATGTGTAGACGGGACACACAATACAATGGATTGATGGGACAGACAGGGTATAGTGAAGATCCATAGATGGGACAGGCTGGGTGCTGGGTATAATGAAGATCCATAGATGGGACAGGCTGGGTGCTGGGTATAATGAAGATCCATAGATGGGACAGAGGGTATAGTGAAGATGTAGACGGGACACACATTATAATGAATTGATTGATGGGACAGACAGGATATAGTGAAGATCGATAGATGGAAATGTTGGCACAATCAAACAATGGCCAGGTGGTCCTGAGTAGCAGATCTCTGTTACTTGCAGGCCAGAACTTAATGATGGTGAGAGATAATGGTGTCTCCCTCTGTAGTGAACATGATATTGAGAGATAATGGTGTCTCCCTCTGTAGTGAACATGATGGTGAGAGATAATGGTGTCTCCCTCTGTAGTGAACATGATAGAGATAATGGTGTCTCCCTCTGTAGTGAACATGATGGTGAGAGATAATGGTGTCTCTCTCTGTAGTGAACATGACGGTGAGAGATAATGTCTCTCTCTGTAGTGAACATGATGGTGAGAGATAATGGTGTCTCTCTCTGTAGTGAACATGACGGTGAGAGATAATGGTGTCTGTGATTCGGTACGTAGAACTCACATGAGATTAATCAGATATATGATTATGAGCAGAAAAAGATGTTAGCTATGTGTGATATGTAAGAGGAGGAAAACTACTCCCACACATCACATTTTACACACATTTCCACAGGACAAAGAGAGGTAAGGGGTATTGCTGTGATGGAATTGGTAAGACATTCATAAATATAAACGTAGGTTATGAATCTACTGTTCTTGTAGTACTGCAGGCATTGATTCTTGTTCTTGAAATGTTGGCTTGGGGTTCATTGATATGAATATTTTGATGCTTTTGTAAATTGTGATTGTGAATAAACTTGTATATACATCATCTATACTGAAGGTGTGAGACTGACATTGGCTATCATTCTGTCATGTATGAATTATTAGATATATGTAACATATCATATCATACTTCTGATTCAGCATAATGTGTGAGTGTTACTGGAGAGCTTTTTGTAAATGATAACTGCAAGAAGTCAAGCATGGACATTGCTTTTCTACATAGCGTCTGCATTCTATTTTCTTAATGCACTGCAGGATGCACAGAATTCTTGCAATGGTGTTTATCTAAGCTTTGGATTTCTTAATGCTACAATGTTGCTGGTTTCCAGGATTTTTGTAAATATGTTAACTTTCTCCTGCTTGACTTCTATGAATTTTGTAAATATATTTTTCTGTTGCTTGATTTCTATGATTTTTGTAAATATGACAATTTTCTTTTGCTTTGTTCTCAACCTGTATTTGGTTATTCTATAATTCATTTGTTATACAATATTGTTATGTGTACTGTGATCGTTTGCAATCTGAGAAAACGTTTATTAAAATTTTTCTTATTTATGCGTAATCATCGTAAGTGATTAACTGAAATATAGCGCGTTGGTGTAAGTGGCGCTGATGGAGGAACAGAGAGGCCCGCCATTTTTGAACAAGAGGTAAGCCGTTGACAGAGGGCTAGAGAATAAACAACAAATAAGCAGGATTGTGATGGTGATAGTGGATGGTGACGTGGTGTGCAGGTAAGTGAGGATAGTTTGGAAAATGTGTGGACCGTGATAGTTAATTGGAGTATATCGAAAATGGCAGGAATCTTGTGGAAGTTGTGGTGCTGAGTAACGGCTGGTGTGGAGGCGCCTCCTTAATTTCGTGGTTGTTGGAGTGTTTGGCTGGTGGGTGCCGGAAACCTGGTCCTATTACTGAATACGTGCAGCCAAGGACAGTAAAACTCACCAAGTCGTCCATGGTGTGGAGAGTTTGGTGCCAGACCTGGTTTAGGTATCCTAAGGCCACTTGACATTCTCCTGCGAGATGCTGGTATTGTAAGCTACAAGTGCAGCACTATTGATGGTGAGGATAGTGCCAACTACAACTCAGGAGTGGAGTGTGAGTACCACCAGCTGGTTGATGGTGAGGATAGTGCCAACTACAACTCAGAAGTGGATTGCATGTGGTGTGAGTGAGGAGTGGAGTACATGTGGTGTGAGTGAGGAGTGGAGTACATGTGGTGTGAGTGAGGAGTGGAGTACATGTGGTGTGAGTGAGGAGTGGAGTACATGTGGTGTGAGTGAGGAGTGGAGTACATGTGGTGTGAGTGAGGAGTGGAGTGCATGTGGTGTGAGTGAGGAGTGGAGTACATGTGGTGTGAGTGAGGAGTGGAGTACATGTGGTGTGAGTGAGGAGTGGAGTGCATGTGGTGTGAGTGAGGAGTGGAGTGCATGTGGTGTGAATGAGGAGTGGAGTGTATGTGGTGTGAGTGAGGAGTGGAGTACATGTGGTGTGAGTAAGGAGTGAAGTGCATGTAGCGTGAGTGAGGAGTGGAGTGCATGTCGTGTGAGTGAGGAGTGGAGTACATGTGGTGTGAGTGAGGAGTGGAGTACATGTGGTGTGAGTGAATAGTGGAGTGCATGTGGTGTGAGTGAGGAGTGGAGTGCATGTGGTGTGAGTGAGGAGTAGATTGCATGTGGTGTGAGTGAGGAGTGGAGTGCATGTGGTGTGAGTGAGGAGTGGAGTGTATGTGGTGTGAGTGAGGAGTGGAGTACATGTGGTGTAAGGAGTGGAGTACATGTGGTATGAGTGAAGAGGGGAGTGCATGTGGTGTGAGGAGTTGAGTGCATGTGGCGTGAGTGAAGAGTAGAGTACATGTGGCGTGAGTGAGGAGTAGAGTACATGTGGTGTGAGTGAGGAGTGGAGTGCATGTGGTGTGAGGAGTTGAGTGCATGTGGTGTGAGTGAGGAGTGGAGTACATGTGGTGTGAGTGAGGAGTGGAGTGTATGCGGTGTGAGTGAGGAGTGGAGTGTATGTGGTGTGAGTGAGGAGTGGAGTGTATGTGGTGTGAGTGAGGAGTAGAGTAGATGCGGTGTGAGTGAGGAGTGGAGTACATGTGGTGTGAGTGAGGAGTGGAGTACATGTGGTGTGAGTGAGGAGTGGAGTGCATGTGGTGTGAGTGAGGAGTGGAGTACATGTGGTGTGAGTGAGGAGTGGAGTGTATGTGGTGTGAGTGAGGAGTGGAGTACATGTGGTGTGAGTGAGGAGTGGAGTACATGTGGTGTGAGTGAGGAGTGGAGTACATGTGGTGTGAGTGAGGAGTGGAGCACATGTGGTGTGAGTGAGGAGTGGAGTACATGTGGTGTTAGTGAGGAGTGAAGCACATGTGGTGTGAGTGAGGAGTGGAGTACATGTGGTGTGAGTGAGGAGTGGAGTGTATGTGGTGTGAGTGAGGAGTGGAGCACATGTGGTGTGAGTGAGGAGTGGAGTACATGTGGTGTGAGTGAGGAGTGTAGTACATGTGGTGTGAGTGAGGAGTGGAGTGTATGTGGTGTGAGTGAGGAGTGGAGCACATGTGGTGTGAGTGAGGAGTGGAGTACATGTGGTGTGAGTGAGGAGTGGAGTGTATGTGGTGTGAGTGAGGAGTGGAGCACATGTGGTGTGAGTGAGGAGTGGAGTGTATGTGGTGTGAGTGAGGAGTGGAGCACATGTGGTGTGAGTGAGGAGTGGAGTGTATGTGGTGTGAGTGAGGAGTGGAGTGTATGTGGTGTGAGTGAGGAGTGGAGCACATGTGGTGTGAGTGAGGAGTGGAGTGTATGTGGTGTGAATGGTGCCACTGTCAGTGAACCCATAGTATACTGTGGTTAAGGTAGCCACTTTCCTATCTGGGGCATAACACAGTAGCCGGTCTACGGTCGATGACCAATCAACTACCGCGGAGGCATAGCACAGAAATTATTGGGCCGCAGAGAACCAATCACAAATCGCAAGCAGCAGCGGTCCACCAATGGGGAGTCGACGCACAGTAGCGCTGCCCAAGTGGCTACCTGGGAAACAATATGGAGGAGTAGCCACGCCCAGACACTGGTACTAGTACTTTTAACAATGTTATATGGTTGCGAGGCATGGGCGCTCGATAGTGTTGTGGGAAAGATGGTGGATGTTTCGGAAATGAAATGTTTGAGGAATGTATTTAGTGTGAGGCGGCTTGATCGAGTAAGTAATGAAAGGCATGTTTACCAAATGACGTCCTAGCTACGTCTCTTTGTTGTATATCAACTGACATATTTCTCTCTTGAGTCTCCCCTGATGATGTGATTATTACACGAAGGTGCACTTGGGAACTTATCGTGTTTCTTATTCACTGTGGACTCATAGGAATATATATATATATATATATATATATATATATATATATATATATATATATATATATATATATATATATATATATATGTATATATATATATATATATATATATATATATATATATATATATATATATATATATATATATATCCCTGGGGATAGGGGAGAAAGAATACTTCTCACGTATTCCCTGCGTGTCGTAGAAGGCGACTAAAAGGGAAGGGAGCGGGGGGCTGGAAATCCTCCCCACTCGTTTTTAATTTTCCAAAAGAAGGAACAGAGAAGGGGGCTAAGTGAGGATATTCCCTCAAAGGCTCAGTCCTCTGTTCTTAACGCTACCTCGCTAACGCGGGAAATGGCGAATCGTGTGAAAAAAAAAAAAAATATATATATATATATATATATATATATATATATATATATATATATATATATATATATATATATATACATATATTATTATTATTATATATTTATTATACTTTGTCGCTGTCTCCCGCGTTTGCGAGGTAGCGCAAGGAAACAGACGAAAGAAATGGCCCCCCCCCCCATACACATGTATATACATACGTCCACACACACAAATATACATACCTACACAGCTTTCCATGGTTTACCCCAGACGCTTCACATGCCTTGATTCAATCCACTGACAGCACGTCAACCCCGGTATACCACATCGCTCCAATTCACTCTATTCCTTGCCCTCCTTTCACCCTCCTGCATGTTCAGGCCCCGATCACACAAAATCTTTTTCACTCCATCTTTCCACCTCCAATTTGGTCTCCCTCTTCTCCTCGTTCCCTCCACCTCCGACACATATATCCTCTTGGTCAATCTTTCCTCACTCATCCTCTCCATGTGCCCAAACCACTTCAAAACACCCTCTTCTGCTCTCTCAACCACGCTCTTTCTATTTCCACACATCTCTCTTACCCTTACGTTACTCACTCGATCAAACCACCTCACACCACACATTGTCCTTCAAACATCTCATTTCCAGCACATCCATCCTCCTGCGCACAACTCTATCCATAGCCCACGCCTCGCAACCATACAACATTGTTGGAACCACTATTCCTTCAAACATATCCATTTTTGCTTTCCGAGATAATGTTCTCGACTTCCACACATTCTTCAAGGCCCCCAGGATTTTCGCCCCCTCCCCCACCCTATGATCCACTTCCGCTTCCATGGTTCCATCCGCTGCCAGATCCACTCCCAGATATCTAAAACACTTCACTTCCTCCAGTTTTTCTCCATTCAAACTCACCTCCCAATTGACTTGACCCTCAACCCTACTGTACCTAATAACCTTGCTCTTATTCACATTTACTCTTAACTTTCTTCTTCCACACACTTTTCCAAACTCAGTCACCAGCTTCTGCAGTTTCTCACATGAATCAGCCACCAGCGCTGTATCATCAGCGAACAACAACTGACTCACTTCCCAAGCTCTCTCATCCCCAACAGACTTCATACTTGCCCCTCTTTCCAAAACTCTTGCATTTACCTCCTAACAACCCCATCCATAAACAAATTAAACAACCATGGAGACATCACACACCCCTGCCGCAAACCTACATTCACTGAGAACCAATCACTTTCCTCTCTTCCTACACGTACACATGCCTTACATCCTCGATAAAAACTTTTCACTGCTTCTAACAACTTGCCTCCCACACCATATATTCTTAATACCTTCCACAGAGCATCTCTATCAACTCTATCATATGCCTTCTCCAGATCCATAAATGCTACATACAAATCCATTTGCTTTTCTAAGTATTTCTCACATACATTCTTCAAAGCAAACACCTGATCCACACATCCTCTACCACTTCTGAAACCACACTGCTCTTCCCCAATCTGATGCTCTGTACATGCCTTCACCCTCTCAATCAATACCCTCCCATATAATTTACCAGGAATACTCAACAAACTTATACCTCTGTAATTTGAGCACTCACTTTTATCCCCTTTGCCTTTGTACAATGGCACTATGCACGCATTCCGCCAATCCTCAGGCACCTCACCATGAGTCATACATACATTAAATAACCTTACCAACCAGTCAACAATACAGTCACCCCCTTTTTTAATAAATTCCACTGCAATACCATCCAAACCTGCTGCCTTGCCGGCTTTCATCTTCCGCAAAGCTTTCACTACCTCTTCTCTGTTTACCAAATCATTTTCCCTAACCCTCTCACTTTGCACACCACCTCGACCAAAACACCCTATATCTGCCTCTCTATCATCAAACACATTCAACAAACCTTCAAAATACTCACTCCATCTCCTTCTCACATCACCACTACTTGTTATCACCTCCCCACTTGCGCCCTTCACCGAAGTTCCCATTTGCTCCCTTGTCTTACGCACTTTATTTACCTCCTTCCAGAACATCTTTTTATTCTCCCTTGCCACGTATTCCTTGCGTGTCGTAGACGGCGACAGAAAAGGGAGGAAGCGGAGGAGCTGGAAATCCTCTCCTCTCGTTTCTAGTTTTTCATAAGAAGGAACAGAGAAGGGGGCCAAGTGAGGATTTCTCTCAAAGGCTCAGTCCTCTGTTCTTAACGCTACCTCGCTAAGGAGGGAAATGGGGAGGAGTGGAGGAGTGAGGGATGGGTAATGTGTGGCCAGCAAGTAGGTGTTGCCGCCATATTGGATATGTTAGCTATTTACGCACATCATGACGTTGCATAACATAAACAATTTAACATTTTATGAATAGTAGTGACGTTACTTAGTAATCTAGGATACTATGAACCAATGTTTTGTTTTATTTAGCAATTACAGGTGAGCAACTGATATTAATCGTGGCACATGTGGCATTTTTCCCCAGCCCCTCCAGCCCACTCTCTCACTCCAAATACCCACTCACCTCAAGCTTGGTCACAGCAAATTTGTAAGTTATCTATAATTTTATTCCCTCCAGAATAACATAACATTTTGTTAGTGCTTTTGGAAGCATCTAGAATAAGCGGGGCAGTGTAATGTGGTGTTATAAAAGTGTCAGCAATGTGGCATCACAGGCGGCAGCGTCAGCTAGCACATCCACCTTAATTCACCAAAGGAAGTAAGTTATTTAACAACTAATGCCGGCCAGCCAAATATATTCATGTCTATAAAACGAATAAAACTTAAAATACTGACTTATGATTTGCTTTTTATGAAGAGAAACTCTGCAAAGACAAAGAAGACCTGGGGACGTGAGAGGAGGAGGTAGTTGCCAGATACCGCGATATTTGTCCAAAACATTTTGCAGACTATGACGTCACTACTTGAGGCAATGTACCGGCTGGAGTGATGACGTCATGGAGGAGGTTGACGTCACCAGGTGTGTTGTTGTACCTGGAGTATTGTTAGTGTTGTGTCAGGTGATGACTCATCTTATTTCCAATCAGCCACCCAGTGTTCACTACCATCCTGGATGGTGGTCAAAATATAGTCAACAATATTAGTAATGATGGCGTTATTTTAGGTGACATTAATGGCGGCCGCTGTATTGGTGAGTTGGCGACTCATATAATAATGTGAGAGAAGTTGTCTTATGCTCACGTGAGTACCTGACCTTGTTCACACTTCAAATGTCAATATATCATCATGTATGTGTAGTGATGATGATCATTAATGATGGTGTAAACATGACCCAGAAAATGGCTATTAGACACATTGGTTGTGGCAAGAAATATTGTGGACACCAAGTTAGCGGCGTAAGATATAGAACATGGGACACCTGCACTCACACCCACCACCCACAGAACATGGCACACCTGCACTCACACCCACCACCCACAGAACATGGGACACCTGCACTCACACCCACCACCCACAGAACATGGCACACCTGCACTCACACCCACCCACCCACAGAACATGGCACACCTGCACTCACACCCACCACCCACAGAACATGGGACACCTGCACTCACACCCACCCACAGAACATGGCACACCTGCACTCACACACACCACCCACAGAACATGGCACACCTGCACTCACACCCACCACCCACAGAACATGGGACACCTGCACTCACACCCACCACCCAGAGAACATGGCACACCTGCACTCACACCCACCCACCCACAGAACATGGGACACCTGCACTCACACCCACCCACAGAACATGGCACACCTGCACTCACACCCACCACCCACAGAACATGGCACACCTGCACTCACACCCACCACCCACAGAACATGGGACACCTGCACTCACACCCACCACCCACAGAACATGGCACACCTGCACTCACACCCACCCACCCACAGAACATGGGACACCTGCACTCACACCCACCCACAGAACATGGCACACCTGCACTCACACCCACCACCCACAGAACATGGCACACCTGCACTCACACCCACCACCCACAGAACATGGGACACCTGCACTCACACCCACCACCCAGAGAACATGGCACACCTGCACTCACACCCACCCATCCACAGAACATGGGACACCTGCACTCACACCCACCCACAGAACATGGCACACCTGCACTCACACCCACCACCCACAGAACATGGCACACCTGCACTCACACCCACCCACAGAACATGGCACACCTGCACTCACACCCACCACCCACAGAACATGGCACACCTGCACTCACACCCACCACCCACAGAACATGGCACACCTGCACTCACACCCACCACCCACAGAACATGGCACACCTGCACTCACACCCACCACCCACAGAACATGGCACACCTGCACTCACACCCACCACCCACAGAACATGGCACACCTGCACTCACACCCACCACCCACAGAACATGGGACACCTGCACTCACACCCACCCACAGAACATGGGACACCTACACTCACACCCACCCACAGAACATGGGACACCTGCACTCACACCCACCACCCACAGAACATGGCACACCTGCACTCACACCCACCACCCACAGAACATGGCACACCTGCACTCACACCCACCCACAGAACATGGGACACCTACACTCACACCCACCACCCACAGAACATGGCACACCTGCACTCACACCCACCCACAAAACATGGGACACCTGCACTCACACCCACCACCCACAGAACATGGCACACCTGCACTCACACCCACCCACAGAACATGGGACACCTACACTCACACCCACCACCCACAGAACATGGCACACCTGCACTCACACCCACCCACAAAACATGGGACACCTGCACTCACACCCACCACCCACAGAATATGGCACACCTGCACTCACACCCACCCACAAAACATGGGACACCTGCACTCACACCCACCACCCACAGAACATGGCACACCTGCACTCACACCCACCCACAGAACATGGGACACCTACACTCACACCCACCACCCACAGAACATGGCACACCTGCACTCACACCCACCCACAAAACATGGGACACCTGCACTCACACCCACCACCCACAGAATATGGCACACCTGCACTCACACCCACCCACAGAACATGGCACACCTGCACTCACACCCACCCACAGAACATGGCACACCTGCACTCACACCCACCCACAGAACATGGCACACCTGCACTCACACCCACCACCCACAGAACATGGGACACCTGCACTCACACCCACCACCCACAGAACATGGCACACCTGCACTCACACCCACCCACAGAACATGGCACACCTGCACTCACACCCACCCACAGAACATGGCACACCTGCACTCACACCCACCCACAGAACATGGCACACCTGCACTCACACCCACCACCCACAGAACATGGGACACCTGCACTCACACCCACCACCCACAGAACATGGCACACCTGCACTCACACCCACCACCCACAGAACATGGCACACCTGCACTCACACCCACCCACAGAACATGGCACACCTGCACTCACACCCACCACCCACAGAACATGGGACACCTGCACTCACACCCACCACCCACAGAACATGGGACACCTGCACTCACACCCACCCACAGAACATGGCACACCTGCACTCACACCCACCCACAGAACATGGCACACCTGCACTCACACCCACCACCCACAGAACATGGGACACCTGCACTCACACCCACCCACAGAACATGGCACACCTGCACTCACACCCACCCACAGAACATGGCACACCTGCACTCACACCCACCCACAGAACACGGCACACCTGCACTCACACCCACCCACAGAACATGGCACACCTGCACTCACACCCACCCACAGAACATGGCACACCTGCACTCACACCCACCACCCACAGAACATGGCACACCTGCACTGACACCCACCACCCACAGAACATGGGACACCTGCACTCACACCCACCACCCACAGAACATGGCACACCTGCACTGACACCCACCCACCCACCCACATAACTGACACCCACCCACCCACCCATATAACTGACACCCACCCACCCACATAACTGACACCCACCCACCCACCCATATAACTGACACCCACCCACATAACTGACACCCACCCACCCACCCACATAACTGACACCCACCCACCCACCCACATAACTGACACCCACCTACCCACCCACATAACTGACACCCACCCACCCACCCACATAACTGACACCCACCCACCCACCCACATAACTGACACCCACCCACCCACCCATATAACTGACATCCACCCACCCACCCACATAACTGACACCCACCCACCCACCCACATAACTGACACCCACCCACCCACCCACATAACTGACACCCACCTACCCAGGGTGAGCCACATAACTGACACCCACCCACCCACCCACATAACTGACACCCACCTACCCAGGGTGAGCCACATAACTGACACCCATCCACCCACCCATATAACTGACCCCCAGCCACCCAGCCACCCAGCCAGCCACCCAGCCACCCAGCCACCCACATAACAGCCAGCCACCCAGCCACCCACATAACTAACAGCCACCCAGCCACCCACCCACGCACACAACTGACCCCCAGCCACCCAGCCACCCTCATAACTAACAGCCACCCAGCCAGCCACCCAGCCACCCAGCCACCCAGCCACCCACATAACTAACAGCCACCCAGCCAGCCACCCAGCCACCCAGCCACCCACATAACTAACAGCCAGTCAGCCAGCCAGGCACCCAGCCAGCCAGCCAGCCAGCCAGCCAGCCATTAGTGTGAGCCACATAATATGTAGCAGAGGAGGATGGTACAGCTGGTGTCGACCAGCTGCTCTCCTTCTGGCAGCTGGTCGTTTTCTGTGATGAGAAAACGTTGTGTACTGACGCCCCGCACAGCAGCAGGTCAGGTTGGGCCACAACCCTGAGCCATTTGACGTGGTGGTGGTCCACAAGTGCCCCATCCACAGGTCGGGGTGTTAAGGTGTGGTAGTTTGAGCCCCACTGGGCAACATCCCCTCCCTGACCTGAACATGAATCCTCCACACTTGCCACATCACTGATGATGACACCACCACATCATCATCATGTCATCACTGATGACGTCAACACCACCACATGACACTTGGTGACGTCATCATCATCATGATGTCATCAGTGATGAGGACGTCAACACCACCACATTATGACCTCATCATCATGTCATCACTGATGATGACGTCAACACCACCACATGACACTTGGTGACGTCATCATGATGTCATCAGTGATGAGGTCAACACTTGGTGACGTCATCATGTGGTGGTGGTAGTCTTGTGTTGGTCAGGTCAGGTCAGGTTTGGTGGCTGGGTGATTGTAAATATGGCTTCCTCCTCCTCCGTTGTTCTCTGGTGATGGAGATAATTACTGTGTCACAACATACAAGCCTCCTCCTCCTCCTCTACCATCATTATTGTGGCATCAAGAGAAATGGCTTCGTACAAGTAGCATTGGTTTATTTATGATTACATCATCATCATGATGATGACATTTTACAGCCAAGTTGAGGGAAAGAAGATGGCAGGTTCTCCACTAGTTCAGGGTAGTTATCTGCTTTATGGTGACCAAGACAATTCCTTACAACCACAGTGAACGAAGACCATGCCTCTGCCTCAACATTGGTCATTGAATCTTGGAAATGTGGGTCTTTCATGAGTTCCATGGTTTGTGACCCGTCGACAATACCTGCCTTCACCTTCTCCATGATCAGCGCTGGACATTTTCTGCATATGTAGTCAAAGCAAAGTGTCCTTCTTTGTTCCAAACCTTCACAAAGTGTTTCATTAAACCTAGTTTGATGTGCAGTGGTGGTACAATGATCTTATCTCTGTCAACCAAGGGTTCTGCCATTACATTCTTGTCTCCAACCAACATGTTTTCTCTCAGAGACCATTGTTTTCTCAGCCAGTGCTCATCCTCAGCTCTACTATCCCAGAGACAGATAAAGCTGGACTACTTGTTGTACCCACTCTGCTGACCCAGGAGAAAAGTCACCATCTTAAGATCCACACACATTAACCATTGGTCATGGTGGTATGATATCTTGTGTAAGACCAGGACGATTGTGTCCTGCTGTTCACTCATCATAGTTGAACCATCAATTGGGAGTGATACATATTTGTTGTTATTGTGTAGAAGCACAACATGTTAAGCTCCACTCAGAACTACCTAAGCTCGTGAGTGGTCCATTTATTGATAACTGCATTATCTGAAAACCTGTATCTACTGGAAGGAAATGAAGGTCATAATCTTAGTCAGTGGCGTAAATATACCTTGATTCATGTCCAAAATCTGAGACACCAAAATGGTTTTATATATTTACTCCCCAATATATATATATATATATATATATATATATATATATATATATATATATATATATATATATATATATATATATATATATATATATATATATATATATATATATATATATATATATATTCTTTTCTTTTTCTTTCATACTACTCGCCATTTCCCGCATTAGCGAGGTAGCGTTGAGAACAGAGGACTGGGCCATTGAGGGAATATCCTCACCTGGGCCCCTTCTCTGTTCCCTCTTTTGGAAAATTAAAAAAAAAAAGTGAGAGGGGAGGATTTCCAGCCCCCCGCTCCCTCCCCTTTTAGTCGCCTTCTACGACACGCAGGGAATACGTGGGAAGTATTCTTTCTCCCCTATCCCCAGGGATTATATATATATATATATATATATATATATATATATTTTTTTTTTTTTTTTTTTTATACTTTGTCGCTGTCTCCCGCGTTTGCGAGGTAGCGCAAGGAAACAGACGAAAGAAATGGCCCAACCCCCCCCATACACATGTACATACACACGTCCACACACACAAATATACATACCTACACAGCTTTCCATGGTTTACCCCGGACGCTTCACATGCCTTGATTCAATCCACTGACAGCACGTCAACCCCTGTATACCACATCGCTCCAATTCACTCTATTCCTTGCCCTCCTTTCACCCTCCTGCATGTTCAGGCCCCGATCACACAAAATCTTTTTCACTCCATCTTTCCACCTCCAATTTGGTCTCCCTCTTCTCCTCGTTCCCTCCACCTCCGACACATATATCCTCTTGGTCAATCTTTCCTCACTCATTCTCTCCATGTGCCCAAACCACTTTAAAACACCCTCTTCTGCTCTCTCAACCACGCTCTTTTTATTTCCACACATCTCTCTTACCCTTACGTTACTTACTCGATCAAACCACCTCACACCACACATTATCCTCAAACATCTCATTTCCAGCACATCCATCCTCCTGCGCACAACTCTATCCATAGCCCACGCCTCGCAACCATACAACATTGTTGGAACCACTAATCCTTCAAACATACCCATATATATATATATATATATATATATATATATATATATATATATATATGTATATATATATATATATATATATATATATATATATATATATATATATATATATATATATATATATATATATATATATATATATATATATATATATATATATATATATATATATATATATATATTTAATGTATGTATGACTCATGGTGAGGTGCCTGAGGATTGGCGGAATGCGTGCATAGTGCCATTGTACAAAGGCAAAGGGGATAAGAGTGAGTGCTCAAATTACAGAGGTATAAGGCTGTTGAGTATTCCTGGTAAATTATATGGGAGGGTATTGATTGAGAGGGTGAAGGCATGTACAGAGCATCAGATTGGGGAAGAGCAGTGCGGTTTCAGAAGTGGTAGAGGATGTGTGGATCAGGTGTTTGCTTTGAAGAATGTATGTGAGAAATACTTAGAAAAGCAAATGGATTTGTATGTAGCATTTATGGATCTGGAGAAGGCATATGATAGAGTTGATAGAGATGCTCTGTGGAAGGTATTAAGAATATATGGTGTGGGAGGCAAGTTGTTAGAAGCAGTGAAAAGTTTTTATCGAGGATGTAAGGCATGTGTACGTGTAGGAAGAGAGGAAAGTGATTGGTTCTCAGTGAATGTAGGTTTGCGGCAGGGGTGTGTGATGTCTCCATGGTTGTTTAATTTGTTTATGGATGGGGTTGTTAGGGAGGTAAATGCAAGAGTCCTGGAAAGAGGGGCAAGTATGAAGTCTGTTGGGGATGAGAGAGCTTGGGAATTGAGTCAGTTGTTGTTCGCTGATGATACAGCGCTGGTGGCTGATTCATGTGAGAAACTGCAGAAGCTGGTGACTGAGTTTGGTAAAGTGTGTGGAAGAAGAAAGTTAAGAGTAAATGTGAATAAGAGCAAGGTTATTAGGTACAGTAGGGGTGAGGGTCAAGTTAATTGGGAGGTGAGTTTGAATGGAGAAAAACTGGAGGAAGTGAAGTGTTTTAGATATCTGGGAGTGGATCTGTCAGCGGATGGAACCATGGAAGCGGAAGTGGATCATAGGGTGGGGGAGGGGGCGAAAATTTTGGGAGCCTTGAAAAATGTGTGGAAGTCGAGAACATTATCTCGGAAAGCAAAAATGGGTATGTTTGAAGGAATAGTGGTTCCAACAATGTTGTATGGTTGCGAGGCGTGGGCTATGGATAGAGATGTGCGCAGGAGGATGGATGTGCTGGAAATGAGATGTTTGAGGAAAATGTGTGGTGTGAGGTGGTTTGATCGAGTAAGTAACGTAAGGGTAAGAGAGATGTGTGGAAATAAAAAGAGCGTGGTTGAGAGAGCAGAAGAGGGTGTTTTGAAATGGTTTGGGCACATGGAGAGAATGAGTGAGGAAAGATTGACCAAGAGGATATATGTGTCGGAGGTGGAGGGAACGAGGAGAAGAGGGAGACCAAATTGGAGGTGGAAAGATGGAGTGAAAAAGATTTTGTGTGATCGGGGCCTGAACATGCAGGAGGGTGAAAGGAGGGCAAGGAATAGAGTGAATTGGAGCGGTGTGGTATACAGGGGTTGACGTGCTGTCAGTGGATTGAATCAAGGCATGTGAAGCGTCTGGGGTAAACCATGGAAGGCTGTGTAGGTATGAATATTTGCGTGTGTGGACGTGTGTATGTACATGTGTATGGGGGGGGGTTGGGCCATTTCTTTCGTCTGTTTCCTTGCGCTACCTCGCAAACGCGGGAGACAGCGACAAAGTATAAAAAAAAAAAAAAAAAAATATATATATATATATATATATATATATGTATGTATGTGCATTATTATATGACAGCTAGAGACTGAGTGTGAACGAATGGGGCCTTTGTTGTCTTTTTCTAGCGCTACCTCGCACACATGAGGGGGGAGGGGGTTGTTATTCCATGTGTGGCGGAGTGGCGATGGGAATGAATAAAGGCAGACAGTATGAATTATGTACATGGGTATATATGTATATGTCTGTGTGTGTATATATATGTATACATTGAGATGTGTAGATATGTATATGTACTGTGTGTGGACGTTTATGTATACACATGTGTATGTGGGTGGGTTGGGCCATTCTTTCGTCTGTTTCCTTGCGCTACCTCGCTAACGCGGGAGACAGCGACAAAGCAAAATGAATAAATAGAATATTTATATATATATATATATATATATATATATATATATATATATATATATATATATATATATATCAAAAAAAACCTACGATCAACTTTACAAGACAAACAAGTAATTCAGAAGTTTGGCTAC
>NC_092293.1:5133182-5196391 GCF_036320965.1 Panulirus ornatus
CATCATTGTACTCCCTGATGTTCACTAGAAATAGTTCTTATCTTCACTACATAATCATTCTGAATAAACTTTACTCCTTGATAACCCTTATCTCTACTACATTCGTATCTTCACTACATTCGTATCTTCGCCACAACCTATCTTGACAATATCCTTATCATCACCATACTCTTCCTCACTACACTCTCCTCTTAACATCATCCTTCTGTTTACCGAACTTAGTTCAAAGTCTGACTTGAACGTAGCTTTGGAAAGTTTGTGTTCCTCATTGTGTTACCTCCTTATTATCATTGTAAAGGCAATTGTCGCCACTCCCCAACTAAACCCTTATCATCACTATACTCTCATCATTATCATTACTTCTTGATGTTCAATACAAAATCTCAACATGTACATTCATCTTCACCACAGAATAATTTTCATTGCCCCTTAATCTTCATTACTCCTTGTTTCAGCTACATCCGTATCTTCCATTCATTCTTATATCTTATATTAATTACATCTTTACAATATCTTTATATCTCCTCTGTTCCGTCTTTTGTAAAATTGAAAATGAGAGTAAAGGATTTCCGGCCTTCTGCTCCCTCCCCTTTTAGTCGCCTTGTACGACACGCAGGGAATACGAGGCAAGTATACTTTCTTCCCTATCCCCAGGGATAACAGCATCTGGTGTTCCCAGACGGTCACCCATCCAAGTACTAACCAGACCCAACGTTGCTTAACTTTTCTGATCGGACGATATATATATATATATATATATATATATATATATATATATATATATATATATATATATATATATATATATATATATGTATTTTTTTTTTTTTTTTATACTTTGTCGCTGTCTCCCGCGTTTGCGAGGTAGCGCAAGGAAACAGACGAAAGAAATGGCCCAACCCCCCCCCCCCATACACATGTACATACACACGTCCACACACGCAAATATACATACATACACAGCTTTCCATGGTTTACCCCAGACGCTTCACATGCCTTGCTTCAATCCACTGACAGCACGTCAACCCCTGTATACCACATGACTCCAATTCACTCTATTTCTTGCCCTCCTTTCACCCTCCTGCATGTTCAGGCCCCGATCACACAAAATCTTTTTCACTCCATCTTTCCACCTCCAATTTGGTCTCCCTCTTCTCCTCGTTCCCTTCACCTCCGACACATGTATCCTCTTGGTCAATCTCTCCTCACTCATTCTCTCCATGTGCCCAAACCATTTCAAAACACCCTCTTCTGCTCTCTCAACCACGCTCTTTTTATTTCCACACATCTCTCTTACCCTTACGTTACTTACTCGATCAAACCACCTCACACCACACATTGTCCTCAAACATCTCATTTCCAGCACATCCATCCTCCTGCGCACATCTCTATCCATAGCCCACGCCTCGCAACCATACAACATTGTTGGAACCACTATTCCCTCAAACATACCCATTTTTGCTTTCCGAGATAATGTTCTCGACTTCCACACATTTTTCAAGGCTCCCAAAAATTTTCGCCCCCTCCCCCACCCTATGATCCACTTCCGCTTCCATGGTTCCATCCGCTGACAGATCCACTCCCAGATATCTAAAACACTTCACTTCCTCCAGTTTTTCTCCATTCAAACTCACCTCCCAATTGACTTGACCCTCACCCCTACTGTACCTAATAACCTTGCTCTTATTCACATTTACTCTCAACTTTCTTCTTCCACACACTTTACCAAACTCAGTCACCAGCTTCTGCAGTTTCTCACATGAATCAGCCACCAGCGCTGTATCATCAGCGAACAACAACTGACTCACTTCCCAAGCTCTCTCATCCCCAACAGACTTCATACTTGCCCCTCTATCCAGGACTCTTGCATTTACCTCCCTTACAACCCCATCCATAAACAAATTAAACAACCATGGAGACATCACACACCCCTGCCGCAAACCTACATTCACTGAGAACCAATCACTTTCCTCTCTTCCTACACGTACACATGCCTTACATCCTCGATAAAAACTTTTCACTGCTTCTAACAACTTGCCTCCCACACCATATATTCTTAATACCTTCCACAGAGCATCTCTATCAACTCTATCATATGCCTTCTCCAGATCCATAAATGCTACATACAAATCCATTTGCTTTTCTAAGTATTTCTCACATACATTCTTCAAAGCAAACACCTGATCCACACATCCTCTACCACTTCTGAAACCGCACTGCTCTTCCCCAATCTGATGCTCTGTACATGCCTTCACCCTCTCAATCAATACCCTCCCATATAATTTACCAGGAATACTCAACAAACTTATACCTCTGTAATTTGAGCACTCACTCTTATCCCCTTTGCCTTTGTACAATGGCACTATGCACGCATTCCGCCAATCCTCAGGCACCTCACCATGAGTCATACATACATTAAATAACCTTACCAACCAGTCAACAATACAGTCACCCCCTTTTTTAATAAATTCCACTGCAATACCATCCAAACCTGCTGCCTTGCCGGCTTTCATCTTCCGCAAAGCTTTTACTACCTCTTCTCTGTTTACCAAATCATTTTCCCTAACCCTCTCACTTTGCACACCACCTCGACCAAAACACCCTATATCTGCCACTCTGTCATCAGACACATTCAACAAACCTTCAAAATACTCATTCCATCTCCTTCTCACATCACCGCTACTTGTTATCACCTCCCCATTTACGCCCTTCACTGAAGTTCCCATTTGCTCCCTTGTCTTACGCACCCTATTTACCTCCTTCCAGAACATCTTTTTATTCTCCCTAAAATTTACTGATAGTCTCTCACCCCAACTCTCATTTGCCCTTTTTTTCACCTCTTGCACCTTTCTCTTGACCTCCTGTCTCTTTCTTTTATACTTCTCCCATATATATATATATATATATATATATATATATATATATATATATATATATATATATATATATCATATATATCATATATATATATAAGACTGAAAACAATGAATTTCCCAAATAACAAAAATGGAGGCGCCGGGGTTTGAACCCGGGACCTCTCGCATGCCAAGCGAGCGCTCTACCACTGAGCTACGCCCCCAAGAACATATTTTGTGACATAGTATTATATGAAGCACTGAGATTACCACGGCAAAATAGTGTTTGACCGACCGTTGCCGACTAGCCGGCAAAATAACCACAGTGTAAATCTCCATGTTGCTGTCGTGTTTTCCTCTTAATTTTCCACGAAGAAATGAGTTTTAATTTTTTATTGTCGTTGCAATAGACTGGAACTAAGCAATAGACTGGAACTAAGCAATAGACTGGAACTAAGCTGACCTGGTATGAGGTCAGAGCCCTCATTATCATCCCTGCTAACTACCGGAAGCAGATTAAGTCGTTCCACAACCGATGTCCGGCCCATGTTAACTCTGATGTGCCCAGCAGTTGGAGGAGGATCGCCAGAAGCTTCTGGAAGATTTCAAGGACGTCTTGGTGGACCTGACCCTTTCAGATAAGGTCGAAAACCCCAATTTATTGTGAAGATCTTCACTATAACGTTGGACGAACATACTGAATGTTGCACACATGTGATGCGGACAAAATGAAAAAAGAAAAAGACAAAAATTATGTCTGGTGTGGGTCTCGAACCCACGACCTTGAGTGTGTGAGACTCACGCTCTACCACTGAGCTAACCAGACAATAGAAAATTCGTCTGTTTCTTCAATTTGAATTAATGAAAATCTTTGCGAGGCAGCGTTTAGAAAAGAAAGATGTCTTTGACGAAATATACTTGTTTGGCTTATTCTTCTGTTCCTCATTATCGAAAGTAAACGTACTGAAGGATATATATATATATATATATATATATATATATATATATATATATATATATATATATATATATATATATATATATATATATATATATATATATATATATATATATATTATCCCTGGGGATAGGGGAGAAAGAATACTTCCCACGTATTCCCTGCGTGTCGTAGAAGGCGAACTAAAAGGGAAGGGAGCGGGGGGTTGGAAATCCTCCCCTCTCGTTTTTTCTTTTTTAATATTCCAATGGAAGAAACAGAGAAGGGGGCCGGGTGAGGATGTTTCCTCAGAGGCCCAGTCCTCTGTTCTTAACGCTACCTCGCTGACGCGGGAAATGGCGAATAGTATGAAAGAAAAAAGAATATACATATATATTAAATATATACTTCCCACGTATTCCCTGCGTGTCGTAGAAGGCAACTAAAAGGGGAGGGAGCGGGGGGCTGGAAATCCTCCCCTCTTTTTTTTTTTTTTTTTTTTTCCAAAAAAAGGAACAGAGAAGGGGGGCAGGTGAGGATGTTCCCTCAGAGGCCCAGTCCTCTGTTCTTAACGCTACCTTCCTGATGCGGGAAATGGCGAATAGTTTGAAAAAAAAAAAAGAAAATATATATATATATATATATATATATATATATATATATATATATATATATATATATATATATATATATATATATATGTATTGGAAAGGATCACGATTTTGCATGTGATCAAGTATGCTCTTATGAGTCCACTAGGAAAATAAACACGATAAGTTCCCAAGTGCACTTTCGTGTAATACTCACATCATCAAGGGAGACACAAGAGAGAAATATAACACTCAATTGATATACAACGAAGAGACGTAGCTAGGACGCCATATGGTAAACATGTGATTGTCCAAGACAGACAACAAGCGTATCATAAACTTATTATGTGGACAAGAAGGTGAATTGTTTACACATCTTATCAGCATTAAAGTTATCCAATTTGTATAGACAATCACTAATATCAAGATTATAATTCTTTGTGTATTGAGTAATAGAAGATTCAATTATATTTCTCGTGGTACTTGAGTTAGAGTTAATAACTGAGATGGCATTATTAACTCTAATTCCAGTACCACGAGAAATACCATTGAATCTTCTATTATTAAATACACAAAGAATTATAAACCTTAAGGAAACAACATGGTGGTCAAAAATAAGCTTTAGGAATGAAGTTTATGAATGGAATATCAGTGAGACGATCCAAATGACGAATGAATGAGAGCGTAGTCAACATACAATATAAAAGGACATATTATGAATGGCAACCAGGCAAGTAACGGCCCAACTGAATGGAAGGATTTAAAAGTTCGCGTTATATGACGAATTTTGATAGATTATCCAAATTTCCATTCCAGTTATGAAACTTAATGGTTGTGTTCAGTTCTAGAGACAAAGTTTAAAGGTTTGTGTTTCAGAGATGAACCACAAAGGATATCGTTAAATTAACTGACATTAAAATTTGTTAGTTAAGTGAATCATTTTGTACAATAGCTGTAATTTGACAGAGTTAAAAGTTCGCATTTTCATTACAATTCTAATCTAAAAGTTTGAGCTTCAATGATGGTTTGCACAAGCTTAACGTACATTAAAGTTTTGTGTTTATATGACGTATCTCAAAGGACTCTGGTAAAATAACGCAGCTGGAAGGTTTACGTTCAAATGATGGTGTTTAAATGTTTATTGATGAATGGTAGATTTAAATGGATAGATTTTAAGTTCGCGTTTTCATGAGCGACTTTAAACCTTGTGGTTGAATGTCACAGTTTAAATGTTGGTATGTACAATGTTGACCAGATGGCGGTAGTGTGTAGACACAGCCATACCAGGTCGTATTTATCATCATTAAAGTCACCTTCCTTACTTACTTATGGCGGCGATGAAATTCACTGGTTCTTGATTGTGCACCAATTAACCTATCAGATAATGGTACAATGTTTGCCTGGTGTTGCATATATCACGTCTGTTGTTGAAACACAAGAATGCCAGGTGACTTTGGGAGTGGATGATAATGTAAAGATCAATATAAATGTGGGAAATCTTGAACCGCCATCACCAGACACAACACATGTTTGGATCTGGCGGGGGGAGGGACTTGCCTGTGACGTCACGATGCCCCGCCTCCAGCCTGGCGCCGCTCTGTGTGTGTGTGTGTGTGTGTGTGTGTGTGTGTGTGTGTGATTACAATTTGTGTTTTACGGGTGGGAGTTTACAATTGAACTGTCCCGTCTCTTAACTTTGTAAGTATATATTATGTCGTTACTCCTATGTGCTCTCTTACATACACACACACACACACACACACACACATAACCTATAATATTATCTAGTATTTTCTTCAGACGGATATCTTACACCTTAATTATAAAAGCCAAAGAAAAATTTATAAAAACATATACATATATTTCCACACGTGTAGATATATGTTATGTATTGAAATGTGGCGGAAAAATGCCTTATATATTAACAAACGTGATTGAGGACTTAAAGAATCTGGTACAAACATAATGGTTATTGTGATAAATGATCTATTTATGGTAAATATGTATTGTGTTGCATTATAATGGTTGTTAAGAACCAAGGTTCTTAAACCTGAATTCGTAACATTGTATAAGAAATAAAGAAATTCTGAAAATATGAACATTTATAATCATAAACCTAAGAATATATTTTCCTCTAGTTATCCAAAACAAAATCCAATACAAAGATCTAGTTTAAGGCAGGAATATTTCATCTTTTAACAAAATATTTATCTCTACATCCCTTATCTTTCGTCACCATTTCTTATGTTTACTATCAAGAAATGTCTTTTATCTAACATAAAAATTCTGTATAGGTATTTGATTAATGTTCTCCAACGACGCGTTGTATAACTCTTCGTTAGTGAAGTTCATTTCGTGTAATGGATCATGCATTACAAAGTTGTGTCTATCCACACAAGTGTTACACGTCCCAGGTAAAGATATATTCTAGAGATAGTGTATATTGTTACGGAACACGTGTGTTTGTGCTCACATGTTCGTGCATATAATGTGTGTGTGTGTGTCCTTGTGTATGGTGTTGTTATTTCTTATCAGGACGAGGATTAAGGCCTCCCTCTGAGACGTCCTCCGAGCTTCAGTTCACACCAAGCATTAGGCGTAATAATTTAATTTTAATTTAATTTTGAAACCAGATGGTCATTTGTCCTTGAGCACCCCGACCCTTCTCCGAGACGGGGGGGATTAATTTCACCACCGTACTGGACATGTCATCCCTGTAGGCTTACACAAGAGGGAGGGTGATCTATGCAGTTTTGAGCTACGCATTCTCCAACCAATCAGAATATTTCTGAGTCCCATAGCCAATCAAAATGTAAGGTTGTATAGCTAGCAGGGAACGCTTGTCTTTGCTGTAATATATACCCATGACACCCGCTGAGTCTCTCTCTTTCTAGCCCAGCGAGGTAAGTGGTCCACCCTTGCTGTAAGTCCTGCTGTGTTGTAAGCCTGTAAGCCCTGCTGTGTTATAAGCCCGTTACCTGAGAGTTGTGCTGTAAGCCCGCCATAATTATCAGTGTAATGTTATCGAAGAACTGCCTTAGAGGAAAGAGAACTCCTGGCATGAAATCTTATCTGGAATGTTATCTTATGTTCAATGTTTTTAAACTCACTTTCAATGTTAACGTAATGTTTCATGCTTGAGTTATGTGCCTATCTTTGTACACTTGAATTCTTTCATTATAAGTAGATTTAATGTAATGCTGGTCTTTAATTCAATCCCATAACTTTATTATTGTGTTATCCTGAGTTGTGCAACTTGACAAATCTATAACGTCCTTGCAAGACAAGGAACAGTAGTATTTGTAACATATGTTACTGGCGACCTTGCCTGAATAAGTATTGAGTTCGTAACATATAAATTGGCGACCTTGCCAGGATATTTCTTGCCTTAACGGAATCTCTTTCCTTTTCGTTAATCATGCCGTTGACCAGCAACGCTGACGTTGACCAGTTCTGTCGATCTGAGCCCTCTCACGAGGACATCAAATCTTTAACAAAGCATGAGTTGAAGCTTATTGCAAATCGGTTAAAATTGAATTATGACCGGAAAGCTAGTAAAGTACAGTTGGAGACCTTAGTCATAAATCATTTTGTTAGTGAACAGATAGTAGATGCTGCGCCTGATGTTGAAATTAGTGTCGACAATACCACTCCATCAGTGACGTTGGCCGAAGTCTCGATCCCTCCCCATATCCCTAGTTATGATAATGTTGATCCCGAGTACTGGCGAATTCAACTAGAGATAGCTAAGATCAATGCACAAGTAGAGAAGGAGCAGACTGAACAAGCTAGGTTAGCTCTCGAACGTGAAAAACTTAGACTTAACGCTTCACCCTCAGGACCAGTGTCGTCTCGGTTGGGTGACTTACATCTCGTACCTAAGTTCGATGAAGATAATGTGGCTTCCTTTTTCCTTAAATTTGAACAGACTGCCCGTGACTGCTCTTGGCCGAAGTCAGCCTGGGTGACAGTTTTGCGGCCCCTCCTTGTTGGCAAAGCTGAATCCACATACACCGCGTTGAACGATGACCAGTGTGGTGATTATGAGGTCGTTAAGCAGGCAGTGATAAATTCTTATCATTTAAGTCCGGAAGCACACCGACTCAGATTTCGAACTAAGCATAAGCGCCCTGATCAAACCTACCTAGATCACTTTAGTGAGAAGTACAAGTTAGGCGCGCAGTGGGTTCGCTCCGCAGGAGCTTATATAGATGCTGAATCGGTCCTGAAACTATTTGTGTTCGAGGAATGTAAGGACGGTCTACCCCGTGATGTACGGCAGTACGTAATAACTAAATCAACGAAGGATTTTGAGGAGGCTGGGAAACTAGCAGATGAGTACATGTTAGATGTCAAACTTGACGCGGGCAGGCATTCAAAGGGCTACGACGGCAGAGGGAGGACCAATGGTCATGTAATCCCACCTGAATCTGCTACCTTGCCGGTAACTCATAAAAGTCAGGGGAAATACTCCAACAGAGTTAAGAGTTGTTTTTATTGTGGCAAGGCTGGGCACCAGGTGAAGGATTGCTGGGCTCGAGTGAAGGAATCCAGAGATTCTACCGTGAGTAGACCGGTGAATCTCGTCTCAACTTTAGGGCCACTTCGTAAAGTAGGTGAGGCTGTCCCTGCTCTTAGGAGAGTGAGGGGTTGCGAGAGTGTTAATCAATCTGTAGTTAAGGATCCGTTCTGTGGGAACTACAATGCGTTCCTGTCTGAGGGCTATGTTAGTAGATGTGGTGTACGACGAAAAGTGACCGTATTACGGGATTCTGGTGCGCTGCAGTCCCTGATGTTGGATGGCTTGGTGCCGCGAGGAGAGTTTGGAGACCGAGTCTTGCTAGATGGAGAGTCGGGTTCCGAGGAAGCTCCACTAGTCGATGTGAGGGTAGAAACAGATCTCTTCACGGGCCATGCTCTCATAGGGGTTGTAGATAGGTTACCTGTCTCAGGTGTGGACTTTGTGTTAGGCAATGACCTAGCGGGTGGGAAGATGAGCCCAATGCCGGTGTTGCCTACGGGCCCGGTGGAGTCCACGGAGGCAACGCAGCTTGATGAAGAAGTACCAAAGTTAGTCTCCAACCACGATGATGCCAGGTCTATGACAGCTGGCACGGCAGGCCGTGTGCCTGACGACATAGCCGTTGAAACGGAGGAAGTGGAGGCCAGCGAGAGAAGGCTGTGTGATACCCTCTCCCCTGGTATAGACTCCGTCGAAACGCAGGAAGTTAAGACTCTCCCCCCGACTGAGACCAGCGAGAGGAAGCTGTGTGATACCCTCTCCCCTGGTGTAGCCTCCGTTGAGACAGTGGACCTAAAGACTCTTCATGAGAGCGAGGCCAGCGAGAGGAAGCTGTGTGATATCCTCTCCCCTGGTGTAACCTCCGTTGAGACAGTGGACCTAAAGACTCTTCATGAGAGTGAGGCCAGCGAGAGGAAGCTGTGTGATACCCTTTCCCCTGGTGTAGCTTCCGTTAAGACGAAGGAGGTGAAGTCTCTCCCTACGAGTGAGTCTAGTGAGAGGAAGCTGTGTGATACCCTCTCCCCTGGTGTAGACTCCGTTGAGACTGAGGGTTTGTCTCATGCCCATTCGAGAAGACTCTCCCTGAGGATGAAATTAGCGAGATGTGTGATACCTCCTGTGCTGGTTACGAGTCCGGACAAGAGTCAGTGGGTGAGACTGAGGATTTGTCTCGCGCCCATTCAAGAGACTCAGGAAGGAAGGACATCATGGTATGACAAACGATCTCGTTCAAGAAGGTTTGAGGCGGGCGACGAGGTGTTGCTTCTACTACAGCAGCCAGGTCAACCCTTGGTTGTCCGTTCTCAGGGTTCCTACACCATTATCTGGAGTGTAGGAGACTCAAATTACCTTGTCTCTACCCCCGATAGGCGCAGAGGTCGGAGATTATGCCACGTCAACATGCCTAAGCCATACTTCAGTCGTGATCCTCCCCCCATGGAACCGACGGTGCCAGTCTGCATCATCTTACGTCCAGCGGTAGCCGTGTGTGACGAGGTCGACGACGTAGCTGCGTGTGCCTCTAAGATCTCGGACCCGGGCGGAGGCGTGAGAGAACTGAAGTGTTGCTTGGATATAGTTGGATACTGTAGGTTGTTCATTGTAAATTTTGCAACAGTCGTAACCCCTCTAACAGATTTATTGAAGAATATCAGATGTCTGGAATGAGCAGTGTGAGACAGTCTCTCTTATTAGTTAAGAACCCTACTTTTCAACTGTTTTATTTTGCAGGCTCCAACCAGATTAGCTGTGAATGCCGCCAGTGTTGTAAAGGCTGGTAAGGTCCCCCATGCAGGAGGACAAGAAAGAAGGTTGAGCCCAAACAGATAGCCCCACCATGAAGAGGGAACTTTTTGTTTTGCTATTTGTATTGTAGCACTTTGTGTATGTGTTCTTCTGGCAATCACTAGAAGTAACCTTTGTTTTTGCTATTTGTATTATAACACTGTATATTTATGTCCTTCAGCAAACTAATTTAGAGTGTACTGACTACCAACTCTTCAAAATGCTCACAAGTTATGGGAACGGAGTCAATATTGGCCTTGTTATGTACAATTTATACGTTACATTATTTTCAGCACATCTCATGTGTTAACAGATTGTGTTAGCTGATTGTTTATCCCGCTCTTAAGAAAATTCCTCTTCCAGGAATTTTCTCCTTTAAGGAGGGGGGTGTTACGAACACGTGTGTGTGCCCACATGTTCGTGCATATAATGTGTGTGTGTGTGTGTCCTTGTGTATGGTGTTGTTATTTCTTATCAGGACGAGGATTAAGGCCTCCCTCTGAGACGTCCTCCGAGCTTCAGTTCACACCAAGCATTAGGCGTAGTAATTTAATTTTAATTTAATTTTGAAACCAGATGGTCATTTGTCCTTGAGCACCCCGACCCTTCTCCGAGACGGGGGGATTAATTTCACCACCGTACTGGACATGTCATCCCTGTAGGCTTACACAAGAGGGAGGGTGATCTATGCAGTTTTGAGCTACGCATTCTCCAACCAATCAGAATATTTCTGAGTCCCATAGCCAATCAAAATGTAAGGTTGTATAGCTAGCAGGGAACGCTTGTCTTTGCTGTAATATATACCCATGACACCCGCTGAGTCTCTCTCTTTCTAGCCCAGCGAGGTAAGTGGTCCACCCTTGCTGTAAGTCCTGCTGTGTTGTAAGCCTGTAAGCCCTGCTGTGTTATAAGCCTGTTACCTGAGAGTTGTGCTGTAAGCCCGTCATAATTATCAGTGTAATGTTATCGAAGAACTGCCTTAGAGGAAAGAGAACTCCTGGCTTGAAATCTTATCTGGAATGTTATCTTATGTTCAATGTTTTTAAACTCACTTTCAATGTTAACGTAATGTTTCATGCTTGATTTATGTGCCTATCTTTGTACACTTGAATTCTTTCATTATAAGTAGATTTAATGTAATGCTGGTCTTTAATTCAATCCCATAACTTTATTATTGTGTTATCCTGAGTTGTGCAACTTGACAAATCTATAACGTTCTTGCAAGACAAGGAACAGTAGTATTTGTAACATATGTTACTGGCGACCTTGCCTGAATAAGTGTTGAGTTCGTAACAATATCTAACATATATATGTCTTTTATAAATATTTGTAAAACGTTTTCCTGAGGGACAATACCTAAGACTTTCGTATTAAAGTTGATCAGTTGTAAGTGATCAAGCATTACAAAGGTGTGTCCATTACCACAGGTGCTACTGATCCCGGGTAAAGGTATTTCACCATCTTTGTATCTTTAACCTTTCTAGTTATAGATGTTTCATCCCTGATTCCATCCTCACAATGGATGTATGTGGTTTGTGTTGTCTTAACATATCATTAGTCAGTTGAAGTGGAGAACATGCTCCACAGCCTAGCCACTCTACTCTGTCTTCCACATGCTATTCAAGAGGTGTTACCGGATTCCACCTATAAGTGTTTACGCCGGAAGTAACAAGTTACCTCTGAATGGCTTCTTCTTTTATTACTTTTGATGATTTGAAAACTTGGGTATCGTATTTGTTTTATTGATATCGCTAAGAATGGTAACATTCACTAATATTCTGTATTTGTCATTTAATAAATTTGAGATTATCAAACTTGATCGTTTATGTCTTGCTGATACTATTATACGTTTTTCTTCAGAAAATGATTTAATCTAATTCATAAAGAATGTTTTTAAGGAAAACGTTAATGATTTATCTTTAATTCTTAGCACGACAAAATTAGAAAGTCTACTTTTCAAAGTATACTCGCTGGATCTTACTAGAGTTTTGAAGAATAGAAACTCATAACATGTGCAGATAATAACTACATCACTATTCTGTATGCAGTATCATCTTAATATGTAAAACCCGGATAAAAAGATTGTAATATGAAATTTGATGGTATTATGTTTAGGTTGTTGAAGATGTTACTGATTTCTACATGTAAAACATTTATGTTATTTGCAAAATAGAAATCTTTATGTTAGATATGTTAATTCTACCGGTTTCACGTTACATACATTTCTCTACCCTGCGCACCAGAAAAGTTATGGGATTTTATTCATTATCGCATAAGATAATCTGTATGAATATAATATCCCATGTATTTTCAATAGAAATCCACAAGGAAAATGCACTTTTGCCATCTGTATTCTATGGTGATCATTGATAACTTCCTAGATTAAGGAACTGTAATTCATTACTTGGGAAGTAAATCCTTCGTCCATAACAATATACCGTAAGAGTGTCTAAGGCTCACCCTAGCTGGGGTTTACATTGTTGAACAACGTAATGCTTTTTGGTCGGTTTAGGTTTCTTAATTGTTGACTACAGGGACGAGTTTATAAGGAAGTGAGGAATTTGGGAAGGGTTTATTGATGGGTGCCGGGAGTGTGGTGATGATGATGAAGGATCAGAGAAAATATATTATGTCGGACGGAAGTCAATAGATCCTGGTGCTCGACCCAGAACCTTGACTAATCGTCTATAAGAAAGTGGTTGTTTATGTTTGGCCAAGTCCCAGCTTGGCAGGGGCTCTGGTCTTATGACACACTGTTATCTGGCTTTATTTGTCATGAAGATATTTTTTATGGGTTGAATTGATAAGGATGATAATGAGGAGCTAGAAATTTATCTACTCACGCTGTTGATAGAACATATATCGACCATGTAGATTTTCATGTGAATTTTGTACGTTTTATAATTCTTTTAGTGGAAACCAGTTGTCTTAATTTGTAATCATGTCTGATGGTAAATCCTATGAATAGATAAATCATTTTTTCAGGTAAATAATCTCTTCATGTTTATCTATTTATCCAATAGTGGCTTGTGTCAGTGTGTCTGTCCCTCAGTATAGCAAGTCAAGCATTACTCCACCGTACAACAACTACAACATGGCTTGTGTCAGTGTGTCTGTCCCTCAGTATAGCAAGTCAAGCATTACTCCACCGTACAACAACTACAAGGTCACAAATGAGGGGACAAATAACATATAGGTTGGGTCACGGAAAATGCCTAATGAGCTGAGGAAAAGGAAGGACATTACATACACTGGCTTTATCAGTGAATCATTTTGTGATGGTTGTGAAATATTGGTCATGTGTAGAAGATGGTCCTTGTACATGAATCATGCTATATATTAGTTTCACAATATGTTACAATGGTGTTTACCTGGTGAACTGATATGTGATATAATAAATGTGATCTGTCTTGTTCTGTACTTCTCTTTGGGAAAATCTTTGAAACTTATATCCAATTCGCACATGCAGTCAAATTGTGTCTACGAGTTTGATAGATTTTCCTAATATTTGATATCTATAAGAGTTAATGGCGACTAAAAATAATCTCACGATGACAAAATCAGGAGGCATTATCAACTGGTATTATGACCAAGAAAACTGCAGGAAGGTTAACAGGGTATCGTTGTACAGTGTACAATGGCCAGTGATATTCACCGTAGACATATGTTTACACTGTGTACACATAGCAGGCAAACTACAGTATCATCTTAAGATGTGGAAATAAAACTATCAAGGCAGGAGAAAGACGTAGGTGTAATTATTAGTCAAGATGTAAAGCCAATACATAAACATCATGAGCAATGTGTACTGCTCCTCCTCCTCTGGTTTTTGATTCTTACTATCACATTTTAATATATGTAAATAATGGAAAGGCAAGTCACAGCCAAGACATATTCAGTTACTCATGGATTACTTGCCTTGCCGATGGTGACTTGTCACTCCCGGTGTAACTTCTTACAGTTGGAGTCCGGTAACACCATTTCAATGGTATCATTTGACAAACACAGTAAAGTGGCTGGGCTGAAAAGCGTGTTCTGCATTTCAACTGACTAATTATATGATAAGGATAAGGAGGATAAAAGAAACATAAATTTCGATTGTAAGGATGGAATCAGGGATGAAACATCTATAACTAGAAAGGTTAAAGATACAAAGATGGTGAAATACCTTTACCCGGGATCAGTAGCACCTGTGGTAATGGACACACCTTTGTAATGCTTGATCACTTACAACTGATCAACTTTATTACGAAAGTCTTAAGTACCGTCCAGCAGGGGAATATTGTACAAATATTAACAGATAATATATCTATGTTAGACAGACGCCATATCCAGGAATTATCTCTACTTGGGACGTGTAACACCTGTGTGGATGGACACAACTTTGTAATGTTTGATCCATTACTCGAAATAATGTCAACAACAGAGTTACACAACACATTGTTGAAGATCATTCAGGAAACATCTATACTGAATGATCATTATATGTACGTCGCATTTGTTAGAAGTAAACCTGAAAAATGATGCTGAGAGAAAAGGGACGTAATAGCGAATAATTTGATAAATGTCTAAAAACTTTGATCTTAAAGTAGTCGTCTTGTGTTGGGTCATCTTTTAGAACTAAGAGAAGAACTTAGTCTGTTTTGTAATCATGAATATATATATTCTCAACGCCTTTCATCACTTCTTCCAGACCTTGACGGATTTTGGCTTAAAGATCTTGGCTTTGTAACAACCACAAAATGCAGCACAATACACATTTTTACAAAAAAAAAAAATCATTTATCACAATAGTAGTTCTATTTCTTACCGGAACCTTTAAGCTTTCAGTAACATTTTAAGTACATAACACGTTCATCTGCCTCATTTACATGCATATAGATATATCTACAAGTGTATATGTACATGTTTTTAATCATCTCTCTGAATCTAAAGTTTATTAAGACATCCGTCTGGACCAAATACTAATGGATACCACAAGATATGTACAGTTACTAAAAGATGATTGTGAATCTTGACCATGTTATACAGACACAGCCGAGCCTGGCCTCCTGACCTGCCACATACTCTGTAACTTGTGATTACTGGAACATATTTGTATCTGTAAAGTGCACAATGCACTTAACGACACAATTAAAGCAATATAAACCATAGGATTATATGAACATAAGAAACGAAGCATCAGACATAGCCCAGCGGTGTTTACAACAAGATAATGTGTATCATTATAGTAATGTAGCTGACGTCAGCACCGCGTCACATGTTAGAAAAGATAATGTGTGATAGCAGGGTAGTGGCTGTTATGGTGGTATGATATGGTCAGCAAGTGTTGGAGTACAATACAAGGTTGACCTTCATGATAGATGGAGGAGGAGGTATGTTAACATAACAGTATTGAAGTAAACACAAGACTTGCAATCACTGATTCTCAGATCCATATTACAAGGTTGTCATTATATAGTATGGGTTCAGGTGTAATGGTTTATTGTATGTTAGAGAAGGTGAACACGTTTAGCCAGCCAGGAACTGACTTGTATTACCATCAGTACTTGGTGTAAGCAGCCGCCGTTGTTGTTATGACACCACCTAACCTGTCAGTCATGGACGATCACACATTCCGGACTCCAGCGTGTCCAAGGTGGCCCCTCATATCTGGCCATCTTGGCTCACGTGAGCAGTACCCGTGCCCGGCTACGGCTCCTGGCGCCCACCTTCCCTGACAAGAGCAGTCCACACCCTCACTGTAGCTCCAGCCATGATATGCCAGGATGTGGCACCAACATAATGTGTGGACGAGTCTGGAACCAACTGTATACAACGTTGCTCGTGTGTATGTACGAGTTGTCTTGCACAAGGAGGTATGTGGTGTTGTCATGGGAGAATGAGCCTTCCTCAGCAGTAAGCAGGACCTCCTCCAACACCTCTATATACTTAATACTCCCCGTGAACTGTCCTGGACCTGCCAGCAACACCACCTGCCTCAAGCCATCCTTATAACCCGACACCAACTGTGCCACCTGCCTGGGTTCCAGCCACACGTACGTGCGGCTTCATAACACGACACCAACTCTGCCACCTGCCTGGGTTCGTGCGGCTTCATATCTGATGATGATGATGATTGATGAGATACCTTAGATAAGCGTTATCATCCTGGTATGATAGGATGAGTTATCCCGGGATGTGTGGCACAAGATGTCTTACATTACCATCAATTGTCTACATAATGACTACACCAACCTGACCTAAGATACAGGGGTAAGAATCTGGTAGTGATAAAGAATTTATCATATCTTTAATTGATCACCTACGCCTACACCAGTGCGGTGGAAATGTCTAATACAGAGAGAGAGAGAGAGAGAGAGAGAGAGAGAGAGAGAGAGAGAGATGTAGCAGGCTTGTCTGTATACTGTGATACATACTCCATTACTGCTCTCCATGTTGGCCTCCGTCAGCTGTGGCATCTCTGCTGGTGTAGGGCCATACAGACCACTGGTGTGGTGGTGTTGATCATGTGTCATCATCATGATGTGCACACGTCGTGGACGGACGGCTGCTGGCGGCACTGGTCAAGGGGTTATTGTGGCTGTGTCCCGCGCAGGCAGGCCCACCCCACACTGATGCCAGGTGTCCTGGGCCACTGTATCATGGTGCTACCTTGTGCCGCCCACCCCACGCTGATGCTAGGTGTCCTGGGCCACTGTATCATGGTGCTACCTTGTGCCGCCCACCCCACGCTGATGCCAGGTGTCCTGGGCCACTGTATCATGGGTGCTACCTTGGTCCGCCCACCCCACACTGATGCCAGGTGTCCTGGGGCCACTGTATCATGGTGCGACCTTGTGCCGCCCGCCCCACCTGATGCTAGGTGTCCTGGGCCACTGTATCATGGGTGCTGACCTTGTGCCGCCCACCCCACGCTGATGCCAGGTGTCCTGGGCCACTGTATCATGGGTGCTAACCTTGTGCCGCCCGCCCACACTGATGCCAGGTGTCCTGGGCCACTGTATCATGGTGCTACCTTGTGCCGCCCGCCCCACGCTGATGCCAGGTGTCCTGGGCCACTGTATCATGGTGCTACCTTGTGCCGCCCACCCCACACTGATGCCAGGTGTCCTGGGCCACTGTATCATGGTGCTAACTTGTGCCGCCCACCCCACACTGATGCCAGGTGTCCTGGGCCACTGTATCATGGTGCTAACTTGTGCCGCCCACCCCACACTGATGCCAGGTGTCCTGGGCCACTGTATCATGGTGCTAACTTGTGCTGGGAAACTCCAACCTGCCTGCTGATCACACCATCGTTCACACGCACACTATGTACACTCTGCTAATTCGGGCCGACCGTTAAATATCGACAACCAATATCGTTTACTCCTTGTTTGCTCTACGCTCAATACGGGGCACTGCTCATGGCGCCCACTGCTCATGAACTGGTGTCAACTCTCTATTATTGTTATGATTTATTGGGAATGAGGGGCCGGGGGGGGGGTAATCCTCATGAGCCAAGATCATTATCACTGACAAGAAAACAAATGTAGACATTACACAGTAAACATGCTTATTAAGCGTGAGAAAATAGCGTATCGTGTAAGGGAACAGCGTCACAAAATATACCACACTTGTAAATGCACACTTCACTTGTTTTTCATTATTTTTTCAAGGAAATAGTGAACGTATATGTTTGTAAATGTTGAACAGTTATTTGTGAAATCAAGGCCATTGCCACAAAGCAAAGGTAAGCGAAAACAGATGTTTACTTAGGGAAAAAATTACCTGGTGATGTCAAGTGACATATGACCGAGAGGTGACAGTTGATGGCTACGCTCAGTATGGGGCCCGGCAGCGGGACACAGCGTATCGTCCGAAAACATTACGATGGCTTTACTTAACAGTTTAATGTTCATAATCATGTTTTATTTTTCTTAGTATTATATTTTCTTCGTTATTTTCACAATTAGACATTTTTAGTTTTATATCTGAATATCAGACGTGATCAATCATGTAGTTTGTGCATGATTTGTGCATTGTATTGCCAGAGCGGAGTTCGGACACATGGCAGTGCGAGATATCAGTTGTGGTTTATTCTTAACGACACACCTGAATAAACCGAGTCTAGTGTCTTGTAGATCAGGCTGGTACAGCCGCCCGTTACACATCACAATATCATCATCATCATCATCACATAAGGCTGCAGCTCACTATTATTGACCTGATATATCTGTATGTTAACCTTACTTGTCAACAACAACATTAAACAACTCCTGCAGTTATGAAGAATGAGTGACATTTCCTATTTTTTGTGAGACATTGTATCAAGTTTCATAAATCCCGTAGATTCAAGATGGATCGTCTTACTGTGATAGGAAAATGTTCCCTCGTCTAATGCGACAAGAAAATGATATATGTTTCATTTAAGAGTTTAATGTCATCTTCAACTTAAGACCATTCATGGTGGATTGCAGGTTTTCAATCGTTTGAGTGAGCCTATGTTGATAATACCTGCAGAAAACTAGGAGTGAGTTGTGCTTGTAATGTCCAGGTCAATCCAATGGTCCATTATGGCAAGGTCAACACAATGTGGTCAAGTGACTCATTACTGGATTCACATCTCAGCTTCACCAGCTAAGCTTATCCCAAGCCTTTCTCTCGTGTCCAGCCTAACTCTCATCCCATGACCCACCCACTCTCTCTCTCTCTCTCTCTCTCTCTCTCTCTCTCTCTCTCTCTCTCTCTCTCTCTCTCTCTCGTATCCAACTTAACCCTCAACCCAAGCTTCTTTCTCAAGACCAGCCTCTCTCTCATCTTAACAATATCGCTCTCATTCCAAGATTTTCTCACGTCCAGCCTCGCTATCATCACCTGCCTCTTTCATTCTTGTAAACTTTCACTTTCAGCCCAAATCTTGCTTCCGTCTCCAGCCTCTTTCACATCCTCTCCCTCATCCCACGCCTCTCTCCCGTGTCCACACTAATTCTCATCTCAAGTCTCTCTCTCCTGTCCTGCCTGACTCTCGTCCCAAGTCTCTCTCTCCTGTCCTGCCTGACTCTCGTCCCAAGCCTCTCTCTCCTGTCCAGCCTGACTCTCGTCCCAAGCCTCTCTCTCCTGTCCTGCCTGACTCTCGTCCCAAGCCTCTCTCTCCTGTCCTGCCTGACTCTCGTCCCAAGCCTCTCTCTCTCGAGTCCATCCTAACTATCATGACAATTATCTTTCTCCGTCACAGTGTCTTACCCTAAGCCTCTATTTCCTTCACAGCCTTTTCCACATCTAAAGCCTCTCTCTCTCGTGTCCAGCCTCTCTCACACAGTCTCCCTTCTCTCTCTCTCTCTCTCTCTCTCTCTCTCTCTCTCTCTCTCTCTCTCTCTCTCTCTCTCTCTCTCTCTCTCTCTCTCTCTCCCAACCTATCTCGTTTCCAGCATCTCCCATTCCAAGCCTCTCTATTGTTCACTGCCTCTCTCTCCCCTAAAGGCTCTCTCTTTTCCCGCCTCTCTCATCCCAGGCCTCTCTCTCGTGTTCAACCTAACCTTCATCCCAAGCCTTCCTTTCCTTTTCATCCTCTCTTATACAAAGTTTATTCCTCTTCCACAGCCTTACTCTCTATCAAAGGTCTCTCGTGTCCAGCATCTCCCACCACAAGTCTCTCTCATGTTTAGCTTTCTCTCATCCCGAGCTTCTCTCAACTTCGAAACCTCACTCTCCTGCCAAGCCTCTTTCATGCCCAGCCTATCTCATACAAGCCTCTCTCTCCTTCAAAGCCTCACTCTCCGGCCAAACATCTTGTGTTCAGCCTCTCTCATCCCGAGCCTTTCTCTCCTACAAAGCCTCACTCTCATCCCAGGCCTCCCTCTCCCTCCCTCTACACCAGCGGTATTTAAACATTTTCAGCGTTGCAGGTCCACATGAATTTGGGGAAGAATTAGAGAAATTATGGAACTCTTTATAATGTGTCCCATTTTCTCAATGTTGCTTGAAATCTTACAGTTGCACGTGCCGGGCTACCACAATAACCGCCACCTGATTGCCACTCTCCTGGAGGAGGAGGAAGAAGCCGATGTTGTGATAGTAAACATCACATGATGTATCACTAATGGTCATAAGATCAAACATTATGGCTACACATCCCGACAATCACCAGACTGTGTGTGGCACAGCACGAAGGACGGAGTCGCCCGCCAGTCTTGTACGAAGCACAATACAATATCTCACTACTTCCTGCCGCTTTCAATACTTTCTATCAGTCAAGATACTCACACTACGTACGTACGTACACTGTTCTATTATCCTTTGTACATCTTCACTACTGGCGTTTTCGACCTTATCTGAATGAGTCAGATCAAATGGTTATCAAGGACACAGAATACATTACACTTGTCCACTGTCTTTGTCTTTCATACTCTATCTTTCATACTTGCTTGCCATTATTACACGAAAGTCCACTTGGGAACTCATCGTGTTTCATTTTCTCCGTGGACTCATAGGAATATATATATATATATATATATATATATATATATATATATATATATATATATATATATATATATATATAAATATATATATATATCTTTCTTTCTTTCTTTTAAACTATTCGCCATTTCCCGCGTTAGCGAGGTAGCGTTAGGAAAAGAGGACTGGGCCTTTTTTGGAATATCCTCACCTGGCCCCCTCTGTTCCTTCTTTTGGAAAATTTAAAAAAAAAGAGAGGGGAGGATTTCCAGCCCCCCGTTCCCTCCCCTTTTAGTCGCCTTCTACGACACGCAGGGAATACGTGGGAAGTATTCTTAATCCCCTATCCCCAGGGATATATATATATATACATTTACATATATATATATATATATATATATATATATATATATATATATATATATATGTATATATATATATATATATATATATATATATATATATATATATATATATATATATATATATATATATATATATATGAACTAAGTGCATATGAACGAGCACTCTCATGAAACATACAAACCTCCAACAGCCAGGATCGAACCCGTGACACCTGTTCAACGGGCGGGAGAGCTACCGCTAGGCTATGATCGCCCCTAATACGGAAATAATTATTCGAATACTATGTACTCGAATGCCTTTGACCTGAAATGTAAGTTCAAGCTAGTAGGCCGACCCTGCACTTAGCTTGATTCCTTTTGTGTTCAATATATTCTTCTTCACTACATCTCCTCTCCGTAATACCTTTATCTTCACTATGCAAGGATTATTATAATCTTCACTACAACCTTATCTTCATACGACCTTATCTTGACTAAGCTGGTTTCAAGAAAGGCTTTAGATTTTACCCGCTCACACAAACAACGTACTTACACGGGGCCCCACGAGTGTAAAACTTCCTCCTAATACAGTGCAAATACATGATTACACACACCTACACACCACCACCACCACTAACAATACACAGAGAAATAGCCTTTTCGGTTGGCTTTGGATCCGTCCTTGAACGTAGTTTGGAGGATTTGGGGGATCAGGTCAATAAGGTTAAGTTCACTACAACCTCATATTCACTAAAGTGTATCTTCACTACTAGCTTATTTTCACTAAATGATATCTTCATTATACTCTCTTCTTCACTACACCGTTATTTCTACCATAACATCATCATTGCACTCCCTAATGTTCACTAAGAATAGTTCTTATCTTCACTACATAATCATTTTGAACAAACTTCACTCTTTACTAACCCTTATCTCTACTACATTCGTATCTTCACTACATTCGTATCTTCACTACAACCTATCTTGACAATATCCTTATCATCACTATACTCTTCTTCACTACACTCTCATCTTAACATCATCCTTCTGTTTATCGAACTTAGTTCAAAGTCTGACTTGAACGTAGCTTTGGAAAGTTTGTGTTCCTCATTGTGTTACCTCCTTATTATCATTGTAAAGGCAATTGTCACCACTCCCTAACTAAACCCTCATCGTCACTACACTCTCATCATTATCATTACTTCTTGATGTTCAATACAAAATCTCAACATACATATTTGTCTTCACTACAGAATAATTTTCATTGCACCTTAATCTTCATTACTCCTTGTTTCAGCTACATTCGTATCTTCCATTCATTCTTATATCTTATATTAGTTACATCTTTACAATATCTTTATGTCTTCTCTGTTCCATCTTTTGGAAAATTGAAAATGAGAGTAAAGGATTTCCAGCCTCCCGCTCCCTCCCCTTTTAGTCGCCTTGTACGACACACAGGGAATACGAGGCAAGTATACTTTCTTCCCTATCCCCAGGGATAACAGCATCTGGTGTTCCCAGACGGTCACCCATCCAAGTACTAACCAGACCCAACGTTGCTTAACTTCCCTGATCGGACGATATATACATATACATATATATATATATATATATATATATATATATATATATATATATATATATATATATATATGTACAAGACTGAAAACAATGAATTTCCCAAATAAAAAATGGAGGCGCCGGGGTTTGAACCCGGGTCCTCTCGCATGCCAAGCGAGTGCTCTACCACTGAGCTACGCCCCCAAGAACATATTTTGTGACATAGTATTATATGAAGTACTGAGATTACTACGGCAAAATAGTGTTTGACCGACCGTTGCCGACTAGCCGGCAAAATAACCACAGGGTAAATCTCCATGTTGCTGTCGTGTTTTCCTCTCAATTTTCCACGAAGAAATGAGTTTTACTTTTTTATTGTCGTTGCAATAGACTGGAACTTAGCAATAGACTGGAACTAAGCAATAGACTGGAACTAAGCTGACCTGGTATGAGGTCAGAGCCCTCATTATCATCCCTGCTAACTACCGGAAGCAGATTAAGTCGTTCCACAACCGATGTCCGGCCCATGTTAACTCTGATGTGCCCAGCAGTTGGAGGAGGATCGCCAGAAGCTTCTGGAAGATTTCAAGGACGTCTTGGTGGACCTGACCCTTTCAGATAAGGTCGAAAACCCCAATTTATTGTGAAGATCTTCACTATAACGTTGGACGAACATACTGAATGTTGCACACATGTGATGCGGACAAAATGAAAAAAAGAAAAAGACAAAAATTATGTCTGGTGTGGGTCTCGAACCCACGACCTTGAGTGTGTAAGACTCACGCTCTACCACTGAGCTAACCAGACAATAGAAAAATACGTCTGTTTCTTCAATTTGAATTAATGAAAATCTTTGCGAGGCAGCGTTTAGAAAAGAGAGATGTCTTTGACGAAATTTACTTGTTTGGCTCATTCTTTTGTTCCTCAATATCGAAAGTAAACATACTGAAGGATATATATATATATATATATATATATATATATATATATATATATATATATATATATATATATATATATATTGAAAAGGATCGCAATTTTGCACGTGATCAAGTATATTCTTATGAGTTCACAGGGAAAATAAATACGATAAGTTCCCAAGTGCACTTTCGTGTAAAACTCACATCATCAGGGGAGACACAAGAGAGAAATATAACACTCAATTGATATACAACGAAGAGACGTAGCTAGGACGCCATATGGTAAACATGTGATTGTCCAAGACAGACAACAAGCGTATCATAAACTTATTATGTGGACAAGAATTGTTTACTAATTTTATCAACATTAAAGTTATCCAATTTGTATAGACCATCACTAATATTAAGATTATAATTCTTTGTTTATCCAGTAATAGAAGATTCAATTATATTTCTCGTGGTGCTGGAGTTAGAGTTAATAACTGAGATGGCATTATTAACTCTAATTCCAGTACCACGAGAAATATCATTGAATCTTCTATTATTAAATACACAAAGAATTATAAACATTAAGGAAACAACATGGTGGTCAAAAATAAGCTTTAGGAATGAAGTTTATGAATGGAATATCAGTGAGACGATCCAAATGACGAATGAATGAGAGCGTAGTCAACATACAATATAAAAGGACATATTATGAATGGCAGCCAGGCAAGTAACGGCCCAACTGAATGGAAGGATTTAAAAGTTCGCGTTATATGACGAATTTTGATAGATTATCCAAATTTCCATTCCAGTTATGAAACTTAATGGTTGTGTTCAGTTCTAGAGACAAAGTTTAAAGGTTTGTGTTTCAAAGATGAACCACAAAGGATATCGTTAAATTAACTGACATTAAAATTTGTCAATTAAGTAAATCATTTTGTACAATAGCTGTAATTTGACAGAGTTAAAAGTTCGCAATTTCATTACAATTCTAATTCAAAAGTTTGAGATTCAATGATGGTTTGCACAAGTTTAACGTACATTCAAGTTTTGTGTTTATATAATGTATCTTAAAGGACTCTGGTAAAATAACGCAGCTGGAAGGTTTACGTTCAAATGACGGTGTTTAAATGTTTATTGATGAATGGTAGATTTAAATGGATAGATTTTAAGTTCGCGTTTTCATGAGCGACTTTAAACCTTGTGGTTGAATGTCACAGTTTAAATGTTGGTATGTACAATGTTGACCAGATGGCGGTAGTGTGTAGACACAGCCATACCAGGTCGTATTTATCATCATTAAAGTCACCTTCCTTACTTACTTATGGCGGCGATGAAATTCACTGGTTCTTGATTGTGCACCAATTAACCTATCAGATAATGGTACAATGTTTGCCTGGTGTTGCATATATCACGTCTGTTGTTGAAACACAAGAATGCCAGGTGACTTTGGGAGTGGATGATAATGTAAAGATCAATATAAATGTGGGAAATCTTGAACCGCCATCACCAGACACAACACATGTTTGGATCTGGCGGGGGGAGGGACTTGCCTGTGACGTCACGATGCCCCGCCTCCAGCCTGGCGCCGCTCTGTGTGTGTGTGTGTGTGTGTGTGTGTGTGTGTGTGTGTGTGTACTACTTTAATCATTATTACGTGAGTCTTTTGAGGAAGGATTTGTACACTCGTGTTGCCCCGTCTCTTAACCTTGTAAGTGTAAAATATGTTTTCACTCCTATGTGCACTCACACACACACACACACACACACACACACATAACCTATAATATTATCTAGTATTTTCTTCAGACGGATATCTTACATGTTACGGTAATCACGACTACACACATAGTGTTGTTACGACTGATGTTATGTATGTAGTTGATGACTTGTGGACACCAGACGAGACCATCATTATGATGTGTCACCAACATGTATCTATAATACTTCTATAACCAGCATGATCATGAAGGTTATAACAACATTATCCTTGTGTCACCAACATGTATCTATAATACTTCTATAACCAGCATGATCATGAAGGTTATAACAACATTATCCTTGTGTCACCAACATGTATCTATAATACTTCTATAACCAGCATGATCAAGAAGGTTATAACAACATTATCCTTGTGTCACCAACATGTATCTATAATACTTCTATAACCAGCATGATCAAGAAGGTTATAACAACATTATCCTTGTGTCACCAACATGTATCTATAATACTTCTATAACCAGCATGATCAAGAAGGTTATAACAACATTATCCTTGTGTCACCAACATGTATCTATAATACTTCTATAACCAGCATGATCAAGAAGGTTATAACAACATTATCCTTGTGTCACCAACATGTATCTATAATACTTCTATAACCAGCATGATCAAGAAGGTTATAACAACATTATCCTTGTGTCACCAACATGTATCTATAATACTTCTATAACCAGCATGATCAAGAAGGTTATAACAACATTATCCTTGTGTCACCAACATGTATCTATAATACTTCTATAACCAGCATGATCAAGAAGGTTATAACAACATTATCCTTGTAGTTGTTGGATCAGTGTAGAGCAGAGCAATACCTGGTGAACATTACTTCCTGGTTGGTGGCCGCCATAAATACCACCAGTGTTTATAAGCTCACACATCACCAGGGGTTAAGATATGGTGTTATCCCTCACTGCTCTATATAGCACCAGCCACGGTGGGTGGGTCCGCCTCCAGCTTATACCTCACTCCTACTCTTCTATATCCCTAACTTCCTTGTGATCATCTCACTTTGAATAACTAGATCTTCACATAACAGTTGTTTGTTGTTGTTGTTGTTGTTGTTGTTGTTGTTGTTGTTGTTGTTGTTGTTATATGTTGTAGGTTTATGTTCTGCCACTGGACGACTCGTTCTCTGATCTTACCCAACATATAAATGTTTGTGTCGAGATTCGTCAGGTGTTTATCATACGGAGTCTGTAACACGTAAGTCTGTCTATCGTTCACTATACTGGATAGTAACTGGTAAAGGTTATTAAAGATATCTACACCAGAATCTGTGCCACACAACAAAACATACAAATCACGATATTTGCAACATGATAACATGTTTGACCATCAGCAGGTAAGGTCATCAAGCCGCACCATACATACGTCAGACAGTAACATCAGTTGTATAACAGGATGTATATATGTTGTTGGATTTAAGGGCTATCACCTAAAGGTCATGAAGCCAGAATGTGAACCATAACCACTTACGAGTGGAGTCCGGTAACACCTTTTATAGCATTATGTCTCAAACAGAATACAGTAGTCAGTTTCATAAGTATTCTGCACTTCAACTGATTAATGCTATGATAAGGATGAAGAGAATTACAAACCATGAATACTCATTGTAAGGATCACATCAAGGATGAAACATATATAACTAGAAGTGTTGAGGAAACAAAGATGGTGAAATACCTTGACCCGCCCGGGATCACTAGCACCTGTGGCAATGGACACACCTTTGTAATGCTTGATCACTTACAACTGATCAACTTTATTACGAAAGTCTTAGGTATCGTCCCTCAGAAGAATGTTTTACAAATATCTATAGAAGACGTATCTATGTTAGATAGACGCCATTTCTAGGAAATATCTTTACCCGGGACGTGTAACACTTGTGTGGATGGACACAACTTTGTAATGCATGATCCATTACACGAAATGAACTTCACTAACGAAGACTCATACAACGCCTCGCTGGAGGACATTCAACAAATCTCTATACCGAATTTTTATTATAGATACAAGACATTTGTTGAAAGTGAACATAAGATTTATGATAGAAAAGGGACGTAATAGTATATAGTTTGTTACGAAAGTAAAATAATCCTGCCTTAAACTAGTTCTCTTGTGTTGTTTTTCTTTTAAATCCCCAGAGGAGAAAATATTCTGTTGTTTATGATAATATAGATTTGTTTTTATCACCTTATTTGAATTTCTTATAATCTTTACTGATTCTAGCTGAAACGCATTGTTTTAAACAACCATTAAAGTTCAACACAATATATAGTCCTTATAAACAAATAATCTATCAGAACAACATTATGTTTCATCAAACTCCTTAAGTCTTCTGTAACATTTTGAAGTACATAACATATTCACAAGTCTCATCTACTGCGCCACTCTCTTCACCCCAACATTCTTCTGAAAACCTCTACAAATGTTCACCTTTACCTCCATAAGATAATTTTATTATACTTAGTCGCTGTCTCCCGCGTTAGCGAGGTAGCGTAAGGAAACAGACGGAGTGGCCGAACCCAATCATATACGCATGTATATACATAAACGCCCACACACGCACAAATACATACCTATACATTTCAACGTATACATACAAACACACACACAAACATATACGTATATACCCATGTACATATCCATACCTGCTGCCTTTATCTATTCCCATCGCAACCCCAGCAGATATGAAAATGACCCCCCCCCCCCCCTACCCCCAGCACGCGCGAGGTGGCTCTAGGAAAAGACAGCAAAGTCCACATTCATTCACACTCAGTCTCTAGCTGTCATGTGTAATGCACCGAAACCACAGCTCCCTTTCCACATCCAGGCCCAACAGAGTTTCCATGGTTCACCCCAGACGCTTCACATGCCCTGGTTCAATCCATTGATAGCACTTCGACCCCGGTATACGACATCGATCCAATTCACTCTATTCCTTGTACACCTTTCACCCTCCTGTATGTTCAGGCCCCAATCGCTCAAAATCTTTTTTCACTCCATCCTTCCATCTCCAATTTGGTCTCCCACTTCTCCTCATTCCCTCCACCTCTGACACATATATCCTCTTTGTCAATCTTTCCTCACTCATTCTCTCCATGTGACCAAACCATTTCAAAACAGCTTCTTCTGCTCTCTCAACCACACTCTTTTTATTACCACACATCTCTCTTACCCTTTCATTACTTAATCAATCAAACCACCTAACACCACATATTGTCCTCAAACATCTCATTTCCTACACATCCACCCTTCTCCGCAAAACCCTATCTATAGCCCACATCTCGCAACCATAGAACATCGTTGGAACCACTATTCCTTCAAACATACCCATTTTTCCTCTTCGAGATAATATTCTTTCCCTCCAACGTACACATTCTCCTACGCTCCCAGAACCTTTGTTCTCTCCCCCAACCTATGACTCGCTTCCGCTTCCATCGTTCCATCTGTTATGAAGTCCACTCCCAGTATCTACAGCACTTCACTTTCTTCATTTTTCTCCATTCAAACTTACCTCCCAATTGACTTGTCCCTCAACCCTACTGAACCTAATAACCTTGCTCTTATTCACATTTACTCTCAGCTTTCTTCTTTTACACACTTTACCAAACTCAGTCACCAGCTTCTGCATCCGAATCAGCCACCAGCGCTGTATCATCAGCAAACAAGAACTTACACTTCCGAAGCCCTCTCACCCGCAACAGACTGTATACTTGCCCTTCTCTCCAAAACTCTTGCATTCACCTCCCTAACAACCCAATCCATAAGCAAATCAAACTACCATGAGACATCACACACCCTTGATACAAACAGACATTCACTAGGAACCAATAACTTTCCTCTCTTCCTACACGTACACATGCCTTACATCCTTTGTAAAAACTTTTCACTGCTTCTAGCAACTTGCCTTCCACAGAGGATCTGTATCCACCCTATCCTATTCCCTCTCCAGATCCATAAAGGCTACATACAAGTCCATCTGTATTTCTAAGTATTTCTCACATACATTCTTCAAAGCAAGAATAATAGTAATATTGAAAATGATAATGATAATAGTAATGACAATAATAATAGTAATGATAATAATATAATGATAATAGTAATACTAATAATAATAATGATAATGGTAATAATAATAATAATAATAATAATAATAATAATAATAATAATAATAATAATAATAATAATAGCAATAATAATAATAATAATAATAATAATTATAAAAATTATAAAAAGTAAGAGTAAATGTGAATAAGAGCAAGGTTATTAGGTACAGTAGGGTTGAGGGTCAAGTCAATTGGGAGGTGAGTTTGAATGGAGAAAAACTGGAGGAAGTGAAGTGTTTTAGATATCTGGGAGTGGATCTGGCAGCGGATGAAACCATGGAAGCGGAAGTGGATCATAGGGTGGGGGAGGGGGCGAAAATTCTGGGGGCCTTGAAGAATGTGTGGAAGTCGAGAACATTATCTCGGAAAGCAAAAATGGGTATGTTTGAAGGAATAGTGGTTCCAACAATGTTGTATGGTTGCGAGGCGTGGGCTATGGATAGAGTTGTGCGCAGGAGGATGGATGTGCTGGAAATGAGATGTTTGAGGACAATGTGTGGTGTGAGGTGGTTTGATCGAGTGAGTAACGTAAGGGTAAGAGAGATGTGTGGAAATAAAAAGAGCGTGGTTGAGAGAGCAGAAGAGGGTGTTTTGAAGTGGTTTGGGCACATGGAGAGGATGAGTGAGGAAAGATTGACCAAGAGGATATATGTGTCGGAGGTGGAGGGAACAAGGAGAAGAGGGAGACCAAATTGGAGGTGGAAAGATGGAGTGAAAAAGATTTTGTGTGATCGGGGCCTGAACATGCAGGAGGGTGAAAGGAGGGCAAGGAACAGAGTGAATTGGAGCGATGTGGTATACTGGGGCTGACGTGCTGTCAGTGGATTGAATCAAGGCATGTGAAGCGTCTGGGGTAAACCATGGAAAGCTGTGTAGGTATGTATATTTGCGTGTGTGGACGTATGTATATACATGTGTATGGGGGGGGGTTGGGCCATTTCTTTCGTCTGTTTCCTTGCGCTACCTCGCAAACGCGGGAGACAGCGACAAAGTATAAAAAAAAAAAAAAAAAAAAATTATAAAAATAATAATGATAATAATAATAATAATAATAATAATAATAATAATATGATAATAATGATGATAATAATAACAGTAATAATAATAATATTATTAATAATGATGATAATAATAATACAACAATAATGATAAAAATGATAATAATAATAGAATTGATGATAATAATTATAATGATAGTGATAACCATATAATAATAATACTAATAATAATGATAATGATAATAATAGCGATGATATTAATGATAATATCAATATCTATATTTTAAACTATTTATTTATTATACTTAACCACCGTCTCCCGCTTATCCTTCTTCCCTCCACCTCTGACACTTACATCCTTTTTGTCAATCTTTCCTCACTCATTATCTCCATGTGTCCAAACCATTTCAACACTCTCTTCTGCTGTTGATCACTTTCACAAAGGTTATTACGTATTTACCCAATTTCGACGTCATTTGAATCACGTAAATTGCTGGACGAAGATGTACTATGGCGGCGGTTACCAGTGTGCGCAGGACCATGATGATCGTACCAAACATTCAGCAATCCAGCTCAAAACTGTTTACAACGGCGCCTCCAGCCAACAGTCTATAACAGAAAATCAACCTGAGTGTTGCAACGATGAAGACTTCCTCGATGAGGCCCCCAGGAGAGAAAGGACCCTGAAGGTGTTGTTGGCATTCACTGTGCCATAGTCTCCAAGATCACTGCTTCTCTGAACACAACTGACCATACAGAGATGCTGACCTTTGTGACCATCTTTACGATGAGTACAGGAATGCCAGTGAGCATCATCTTTCCCACCTCCACGACAAGTACCACAACTATCTCATCCAAGAATATTCTATGGACTTTCTGTATGACCTGAACAGCGTAGTCAGCTCTTCTAATGATAGGAACCATTACCTCCACCACCATTCTCACTAGGATTATGAACACTAAGAGGAACATAGTCACCTGGAATATGAGTTCCCGCACGATATTCCTCACAACTCTCCGCACAAGACCTACGAGCCATCTTATTGCGCTCACTACCAGAGGGTCCATCACGCTCAAGAACTCCTGTTCGAGAACGAAGCAGGTGACTACAATGACCCAGATGGTGTAAAGTGCCAGGCGAACACCCTTACGAAGACATGAGAGAAACACACACCTGCACATACCCACAAGGTACAACAATGCCGGTGCAAAATATGGGAGGGTAACCAATGACCAGGTGGATCCACTGCGCCATGGTAGCCGGTCCAGGAGCATGAGCAGCATTTCCTTTGGTTTTGTTGATCCAATCTTTGGCAGGACACGATGAACGTTTTTGTACACAGTGCGCATGATGATGGATGATCTGTTTTTGTTTTAGTGAGAGATGGTTGGTGACATGTTCTCTTAATATCCCGGATGAAAAATATAGTTTGGTTGTAACCTTCGTATGGTTGTAGTTATGTTTTTGTATTGTCTAGAGTAGTTATGATAAAACTTGTGGTAGGCATGAATATGTGCATATCAAGGATGGTTAATCCTGTTTAAATGTAGGGTAGTTATGATAATCTTGAGGATAGTAAAAGGCGTGTGTTTTGATAGGGAAGTGTAGTGTGCTATATAGAGTAATCTAATATTTGATGATATGTGTATGGGAAAGACGTCACCATCTTTTATCACACACGAAAGATCACTACTGCTGTAATGTACGTAATGTACAGTAATAGTAATGCATAAGTTAGATTACTGAAAATAATTGTATGGTATGAATGGTAAAGATGACAGTGATCAAAATTCCAGTAAATTTATTAATGAAAGTGATAATTATGCCACTGGTGGGGATTGGTAACTGTGTTAAGGGAATGATAACATTTCTTAGTAGCACCTGTGGCAATGAACACACCTTTGTAATGCTTGATCACTTACAAGCGATGAAATTTGATACGTAAACCATAGGTATTGTTCGTCAGGAGAACAATTTACAAATATTTATAAAAGACATATATATGTTAGATATATCTTTATCCGAGACGTGTAACACTTGTGTGGATGGACACACCTTTGTAATGCATGATCCATTACACTAAATTATATCTTCGCTATACCCTCTTCTTCACTACGCCGTTATTTCTACCATACCATCATCATTGTTCTCTTTGATGTTCACTAGAAATAGTTCTTATCTTCACTACATAATCATTCTGAATAAACTTTACCCCTTGATAACCCTTATCTCTACTACATTCGTATCTTCACTACATTCTTTTCTTCACTACAAGCTATCTTGACAATATCCTTATCATCACTATACTCTTCCTCACTACACTCTCATCTTAACATCATCCTTCTGTTTACCGAACTTAGTTCAAAGTCTGACTTGAACGTAGCTTTGGAAAGTTTGTGTTCCTCATTGTGTTACCCTCTAATTATCATTGCAAAGGCAATTGTCACTATTCTCTAACTAAACTCTTATCGTTACTACACTCTCATCATTATCATCACTTCTTCATGTTCAATACAAAATCTCAACATATATATTCATCTTCACTACAGAATAATTTTCATTGCACCTTAATCTTCATTACTCCTTGTTTCAGCTACATTCGTATCTTCCATTCATTCTTATATCTTATATTAGTTACATCTTTACAATATCTTTATATCTTCTCTGTTCCGTCTTTTGAAAAATTTAAAATGAGAGTAAAGGATTTCCGGCCTTCTGCTCCCTCCCCTTTTAGTCGACTTGTACGACACGCAGGGAATACGTGGCAAGTATACTTTCTTCCCTATCCCCAGGGATAACAGCATCTGGTGTTCCCAGACGGTCACCCATCCAAGTACTAACCAGACCCAACGATGCTTAACTTGACTGATCGAACGATATATATATATATATATATATATATGTATATATATGTATGTGTGTGTGTGTGTGTGTGTGTGTGCGTGTGTGTGTGTGTGTGTGTGTGTGTGTGTGTGTGTGTGTTTATATATGTATATTATCCCTGGGGATAGGGGTGAAAGAATACTTCCCACGTATTCCTCGCGTGTCGTAGAAAGCGACTAGAGGGGACGGGAGCGGGGGGCCGGAAATCCTCCCCTCCTTGTATTAACTTTCTAAAATGGGAAACAGAAGAAGGAGTCACGCGGGGAGTGCTCATCCTCCTCGAAGGCTCAGAGTGGGGTGCCTAAATGTGTGTGGATGTAACCAAGATGTGAAAAAAGGAGAGATAGGTAGTATGTTTGAGGAAAGGAACCTGGATGTTTTGGCTCTGAGTGAAACGAAGCTCAAGGGTAAAGGGGAAGAGTGGTTTGGAAATGTCTGGGGAGTGAAGTCAGGGGTTAGTGAGAGGACAAGAGCAAGGGAAGGAGTAGCAATACTCCTGAAACAGGAGTTGTGGGAGTATGTCATAGAATGTAAGAAAGTAAATTCTCGATTAATATGGGTAAAATTGAAAGTTGATGGAGAGAGGTGGGTGATTATTGGTGCATATGCACCTGGGCATGAGAAGAAAGATCATGAGAGGCAAGTGTTTTGGGAGCAGCTAAATGAGTGTGTTAGCGGTTTTGATGCACGAGACCGGGTTATAGTGATGGGTGATTTGAATGCAAAGGTGAGTAATGTGGCAGTTGAGGGAATAATTGGTATGCATGGGGTGTTCAGTGTTGTAAATGGAAATGGTGAAGAGCTTGTAGATTTATGTGCTGAAAAAGGACTGATGATTGGGAATACCTGGTTTAAAAAGAGAGATATACATAAGTATACTTATGTAAGTAGGAGAGATGGCCAGAGAGCGTTATTGGATTACGTGTTAATGGACAGGCGTGCGAAAGAGAGACTTTTGGATGTCAATGTGCTGAGAGGTGCAACTGGAGGGATGTCTGATCATTATCTTGTGGAGGCTAAGGTGAAGATTAGTATGGGTTTTCAGAAAAGAAGAGTGAATGTTGGGGTGAAGAAGGTGGTGAGAGTAAGTGAGCTTGGGAAGGAGACCTGTGTGAAGAAGTATCAGGAGAGACTGTGTACAGAATGGAAAAAGGTGAGAACAATGGAAGTAAGGGGAGTGGGGGAGGAATGGGATGTATTTAGGGAATCAGTGATGGATTGCGCAAAAGATGCTTGTGGCATGAGAAGAGTGGGAGGTGGGCTGTTTAGAAAGGGTAGTGAGTGGTGGGATGAAGAAGTAAGAGTATTAGTGAAAGAGAAGAGAGAGGCATTTGGACGATTTTTGCAGGGAAAAAATGCAATTGAGTGGGAGAAGTATAAAAGAAAGACAGGAGGTCAAGAGAAAGGTGCAAGAGGTGAAAAAAAGGGCAAATGAGAGTTGGGGTGAGAGACTATCAGTAAATTTTAGGGAGAATAAAAAGATGTTCTGGAAGGAGGTAAATAGGGTGCGTAAGACAAGGGAGCAAATGGGAACTTCAGTAAAGGGCGTAAATGGGGAGGTGATAACAAGTAGTGGTGATGTGAGAAGGAGATGGAATGAGTATTTTGAAGGTTTGTTGAATGTGTCTGATGACAGAGTGGCAGATATAGGGTGTTTGGGTCGAGGTGGTGTGCAAAGTGAGAGGGTTAGGGAAAATGATTTGGTAAACAGAGAAGAGGTAGTAAAAGCTTTGCGGAAGATGAAAGCCGGCAAGGCAGCAGGTTTGGATGGTATTGCAGTGGAATTTATTAAAAAAGGGGGTGACTGTATTGTTGACTGGTTGGTAAGGTTATTTAATGTATGTATGACTCATGGTGAGGTGCCTGAGGATTGGCGGAATGCGTGCATAGTGCCATTGTACAAAGGCAAAGGGGATAAGAGTGAGTGCTCAAATTACAGAGGTATAAGTTTGTTGAGTATTCCTGGTAAATTATATGGGAGGGTATTGATTGAGAGGGTGAAGGCATGTACAGAGCATCAGATTGGGGAAGAGCAGTGTGGTTTCAGAAGTGGTAGAGGATGTGTGGATCAGGTGTTTGCTTTGAAGAATGTATGTGAGAAATACTTAGAAAAGCAAATGGATTTGTATGTAGCATTTATGGATCTGGAGAAGGCATATGATAGAGTTGATAGAGATGCTCTGTGGAAGGTATTAAGAATATATGGTGTGGGAGGCAAGTTGTTAGAAGCAGTGAAAAGTTTTTATCGAGGATGTAAGGCATGTGTACGTGTAGGAAGAGATGAAAGTGATTGGTTCTCAGTGAATGTAGGTTTGCGGCAGGGGTGTGTGATGTCTCCATGGTTGTTTAATTTGTTTATGGATGGGGTTGTTAGGGAGGTAAATGCAAGAGTTTTGGAAAGAGGGGCAAGTATGAAGTCTGTTGGGGATGAGAGAGCTTGGGAAGTGAGTCAGTTGTTGTTCGCTGATGATACAGCGCTGGTGGCGGATTCATGTGAGAAATTGCAGAAGCTGGTGACGGAGTTTGGTAAAGTGTGTGGAAGAAGAAAGTTAAGAGTAAATGTCAATAAGAGCAAGGTTATTAGGTACAGTAGGGTTGAGGGTCAAGTCAATTGGGAGGTGAGTTTGAATGGTGAGAGGCTGGAGGAAGTGAAGTGTTTTAGATATCTGGGAGTGGATCTGTCAGCGGATGGAACCATGGAAGCGGAAGTGGATCATAGGGTGGGGGAGGGGGCGAAAATTTTGGGAGCCTTGAAAAATGTGTGGAAGTCGAGAACATTATCCCGGAAAGCAAAAATGGGTATGTTTGAAGGAATAGTAGTTCCAACAATGTTGTATGGTTGCGAGGCGTGGGCTATGGATAGAGTTGTGCGCAGGAGGATGGATGTGCTGGAAATGAGATGTTTGAGGACAATGTGTGGTGTGAGGTGGTTTGATCGAGTAAGTAACGTAAGGGTAAGAGAGATGTGTGGAAATAAAAAGAGCGTGGTTGAGAGAGCAGAAGAGGGTGTTTTGAAATGGTTTGGGCACATGGAGAGAATGAGTGAGGAAAGATTGACCAAGAGGATATATGTGTCGGAGGTGGAGGGAACAAGGAGAAGAGGGAGACCAAATTGGAGGTGGAAAGATGGAGTGAAAAGGATTTTGTGTGATCGGGGCCTGAACATGCAGGAGGGTGAAAGGAGGGCAAGGAATAGAGTGAATTGGAGCGATGTGGTATACAGGGGTTGACGTGCTGTCAGTGGATTGAATCAAGGCATGTGAAGCGTCTGGGGTAAACCATGGAAAGCTGTGTAGGTATGGATATTTGCGTGTGTGGACGTGTGTATGTACATGTGTATGGGGGGGGTTGGGCCATTTCTTTCGTCTGTTTCCTTGCGCTACCTCGCAAACGCGGGAGACAGCGACAAAGTATAAAAAAAAAAAAAAAAAAAAAATATATATATATATATATATATATATATATATATATATATATATATATATATATATACTTATATATATATATATATATGAGACTGAAAATGAATTTTCCACATAACAAAAATGGAAGCGCCGGGGTTTGAACCCGGGTCCTCTCGCATGCCAAGCGAGCGCTCTACCACTGAGCTACGCCCCCAAGAACATTTTCTGGCACTTAGTATTATATAAAGCACTGAGATTACCACGGCAAAATACTGCTTAACCGACCGTTGCCGACTAGCCGGCAAAATAACCACAGGGTAAGTCTCCATGTTGCTGTCGTAGGAGGAGGATCGCCAGAAGCTTCTGGAAGATTTCAAGGACGTCTTGGTGGACCTGACCCTTTCAGATAAGGTCGAAAACCCCAGTTCATTATGAAGATCTTCACTATAACGTTGGATGAACATACTGAATGTTGCACACATGTGATGCGGACAAAATGAAAAAAGATAAAGACAAAAAATATGTCTGGTGTGGGTCTCGAACCCACGACCTTGAGTGTGTGAGACTCACGCTCTACCACTGAGCTAACCAGACAATAGAAAATACGTCTGTTTCTTCAATTTGAATTAATGAAAATCTTTGCGAGGCAGCGTTTAGAAAAGAGAGATGTCTTTGACGAAATCTATATTGCTTGGCTCTTTCTTCTGTTCCTTATTATCGAAAGTAAACATACAGAAGGATATATATATATATATATATATATATATATATATATATATATATATATATATATATATATATATATATATATATATATATATATATATATTTTTTTTTTTTTGCTTTGTCGCTGTCTCCCGCGTTTGCGAGGTAGCGCAAGGAAACAGACGAAAGAAATGGCCCAACCCACCCACATACACATATATATATACATACGTCCACACACGCAAATATACATACCTACACAGCTTTCCATGGTTTACCCCAGACGCTTCACATGCCTTGATTCAATCCACTGACAGCACGTCAATATATATATATATATATATATATATATATATATATATATATATATATATATATATATATATATATATATATATATATATATATATATATATATATATATATGTATATATATACATATATTCAATAATGGATGGAACTTGGCTCCTAAGGTGATTTTGTTGTTGGAGTGGGACCTCCAGCCATTCTGTCCACCTTTTCCCTTTCTAGACATGTGGTGGTGCATTGGGTAGTGTGGCAACCTTCGTCTTCATCTTTTTGGGTGCAGGCTTGCAAACCTCGTGGAGTAGTTGTGGGGTTTGCTTCTTTGCTGCACCCGACATAGCCATCTGGGCGTAGCTATCTACCTGGGCTGGTGGGTCAGCCAGCATAGCTACACGCTCACTCGATACCTGGGCTGGTGGACGAGCAGCCTTCCTTTCTTCCATGGCTACAGTTTGCCTAACGACCTGGGGTTGTGGAGCAGCCATCCTTACTACCACCCAGGTTGGTTGGGCAGCCTTCTTTCGTTTCTTTGCTACACCCTTCTGGTTGGGTTGGTTGGGCAACCTTCTTTTTCCTTTTCTTCGATACAACCTGCCAACCGAATTCGTGTGCTGGTGGGTCCGTTTCTTTCATGGATACAACCTCTGTAGCCACTTGGGCTGGCCGGTCAACCTTCGGTTGTAGGTAAAAGTATATATATAGAATAATGTGGTTATCATCAGCAGCAAGAGGCCATTCCTCCCTCCTTGCCTGCAGTGTTCTTGATTTTCTGGAAAGTTCTACGAGATTCTGGTAAGATAAATACCATTGAGAGGACGTTGTTAGGGGACAGTCAGGTTCAGTTTAGAGTTGGTTGTGGGATGGTCCTTTTACTGTGTCGTATCAGCCAGATGGGTATTTCTTTTCACAGTTTTCGTTAAAGTTTGTTTTCTAGAAGCATAATCTAGAGCACTATTTTCCATATATTTATCATTTTTGTTGTTATAGTTTCATTATCATCATTAGTTTTGTTATTGTTGACTTTCAGATATTTGATGTTATGTTTGTGATTCCCGTGGAAGTGTCTGACATCTTGCTAGAAGACTTTCTGGTCACAATATTTCTGCACTGGGGAGTTGATCGTATTCTTTTATTGCAGGTTTTGTTATTATCTTGCTTTACATTAAGATCTACTGGAGGTTTTCCCAATGCTGGTTGAACATATGTCCAGCAACAGGAGATGGCGTAAGATACAGTATTGATGAAACTTATCTATCTATATACCTATCTAAATATCGCTCTATCAACCTATCAATCTAACTATCTATCTATCTATATATCTATCTTTATCTGAAAGTCAACAATAATAAAATCATTGATATATGAAGTGTAACAATGTCCTCTCAATGGCAATTATCTCACCAGAATCTTCTAGAACCTTCCAGAAAACTATGAACTCTGCAGGCAAGGAGGGAGGAATGGTCTCCGGCTATTGATAAAACCATATTATTCCATATATATGTTTATATATACATATTTATGTATATATATATGAATGTATATATAACGTACAGAATAATGCAGCCATCATCAGTATCGAAGAAAACTGAAAAGATGAGGTCCCACCGAGATTCGAACTCGGATTGCTGGATCCAAAGTCCAGAGTGCTAACCCTTACACCATGGGACCTGATAAGAAAAGATGTGATTTCATCTAAATGTTTTACATATAATCAACCAGAGGCCATTCCTCCCTCCCTGCCTGCAGGGTTCAAGGTTTTCTAGAAGGTTCTCGAAGATTCTGGTAAGATCATTACCTTTGAGAGGTCGTCGTTAGATGACAGTCAGGTTCACTCTATGGTTGGTGTTTGTAGTTGGTTGTCCGAGGATGTTGTTATACTTGATCAATTTTGTAATTGTTGACTTTCAGGTAGGAAGTACTCATTTACGATGCATCCTTGTACTCACAACAACCTTATGAGTCACTTCAAGATTTATCTTCACTACAACTTTATCTTCACTACACTATTAAGGTTGAAGTCAATGATCACATTCACTACAATCTCAACACGACTGGTCTTATACCTAACCCATATTATCACTACATCCATGTACATGTATTTCTTGCAGAATAACGCAGATATCACTGATTTCTGTGAAAATTGACATATACAGCCTTACGTATCTATCGATCTATCTAATATCTGTTTTTTACCTTTCTATCTACCGATCTATCTATCTATCTATCTTTCTAAATCAGAAAGTCAACAATAATATCATTAATGATACGTATAACTACGTCCTCTCAATGGCAGTTCCTACCCAGAATCTTCGAGAACCTTCTAGAAAACCATAGTTTTCTGAAAGGTTCTAGAAGATTCTGGTGAGATAATTGCCATTGAGAGGACGTTGTTATACTTCATATATCAATGATTCTATTATTGTTGACTTTCAGATAGAGATAGATATATAGATAGATAGATAGTTAGATTGATAGACTGATAGAGCGATATTTAGATAGGTATATAGATAAATAAGTTTCATCAATACTGTATCTTACGCCATCTCCTGTTGCTGGACATATGTTCAACCAGCATTGGGAAAACCTCCAGTAGACCTTAATGTAAAGCAAGATAATAACAAAACCTGCAATAAAAGAATACGATCAACTCCCCAGTGCAGAAATATTGTGACCAGAAAGTCTTCTAGCAAGATGTCACACGATTCCACGGGAATCACAAACATAACATCAAATATCTGAAAGTCAACAATAACAAAACTAATGATCATAATGAAACTATAACAACAAAAATGATAAACATATGGAAAATAGTGTTCTAGATTATGCCTCTAGAAAACAGAAACTTGAACGAAAATTGTGAAAAGAAATACCCATCTGGCTGATACGACACAGTAAAAGGACCATCCCACAACCAACTCTAAACTGAACCTGACTGTCCCCTAACAACGTCCTCTCAATGGTATTTATCTTACCAGAATCTCGTAGAACTTTCCAGAAAATCAAGAACTCTGCAGGCAAGGAGGGAGGAATGGCCTCTGGCTGCTGATGATAACCACATTATTCTATATATATACTTTTACCTACAACCGAAGGTTGACCGGCCAGCCCAAGTGGCTACAGAGGTTGTATCCATGAAAGAAACGGACCCACCAGCAGACGAATTCGGTTGGCAGGTTGTATCGAAGAAGAGGAAAAAGAAAGTTGCCCAACCAGCCCAACCAGAAGGGTGTAGCAAAGAAACGAAAGAAGGCTGCCCAACCAACCTGGGTGGTAGTAAGGATGGCTGCTCCACAACCCCAGGTCGTTAGGCAGACTGTAGCCATGGAAGAAAGGAAGGCTGCTCGTCCACCAGCCCAGGTACCGAGTGAGCGTGTAGCTATGCTGGCTGACCCACCAGCCCGGGTAGATAGCTACACCCAGATGGCTATGTCGGGTGCAGCAAAGAAGCAAACCCCACAACTACTCCACGAGGTTTGCAAGCCTGCACCCAAAAAGATGAAGACGAAGGTTGCCACACTACCCAATGCACCACCACATGTCTAGAAAGGGAAAAGGTGAACAGAATGGCTGGAGGTCCCACTCCAACAACAAAATCACCTTAGGAGCCAAGTTCCATCCGTTATTGAATATATGTATATATATATATATATATATATATATATATATATATATATATATATATATATATATTTATTTATATTTATTATACTTTGTCGCTGTCTCCCGCGTTTGCGAGGTAGCGCAAGGAAACAGACGAAAGAAATGGCCCCCCCCCCCCCCATACACATGCATATACATACGTCCACACACGCAAATATACATACCTACACAGCTTTCCATGGTTTACCCCAGACGCTTCACATGCCTTGCTTCAATCCACTGACAGCACGTCAACCCCGGTATACCACATCGCTCCAATTCACTCTATTCCTTGCCCTCCTTTCACCCTCCTGCATGTTCAGGCCCCGATCACACAAAATCTTTTTCACTCCATCTTTCCACCTCCAATTTGGTCTCCCTCTTCTCCTTGTTCCCTCCACCTCCGACACATATATCCTCTTGGTCAATCTTTCCTCACTCATCCTCTCCATGTGCCCAAACCACTTCAAAACACCCTCTTCTGCTCTCTCAACCACGCTCTTTTTATTTCCACACATCTCTCTTACCCTTACATTACTCACTCGATCAAACTACCTCACACCACACATTGTCCTCAAACATCTCATTTCCAGCACATCCATCCTCCTGCGCACAACTCTATCCATAGCCCACGCCTCGCAACCATACAACATTGTTGGAACCACTATTCCTTCAAACATACCCATTTTTGCTTTCCGAGATAATGTTCTCGACTTCCACACATTCTTCAAGGCCCCCAGGATTTTCGCCCCCTCCCCCACCCTATGATCCACTTCCGCTTCCATGGTTCCATCCGCTGCCAGATCCACTCCCAGATATCTAAAACACTTCACTTCCTCCAGTTTTTCTCCATTCAAACTCACCTACCAATTGACTTGACCCTCAACCCTACTGTACCTAATAACCTTGCTCTTATTCACATTTACTCTTAACTTTCTTCTTCCACACACTTTTCCAAACTCAGTCACCAGCTTCTGCAGTTTCTCACATGAATCAGCCACCAGCGCTGTGTCATCAGCGAACAACAACTGACTCACTTCCCAAGCTCTCTCATCCCCAACAGACTTCATACTTGCCGCTCTTTCCAAAACTCTTGCATTTACCTCCCTAACAACCCCATCCATAAACAAATTAAACAACCATGGAGACATCACACACCCCTGCCGCAAACCTACATTCACTGAGAACCAATCACTTTCCTCTCTTCCTACACGTACACATGCCTTACATCCTCGATAAAAACTTTTCACTGCTTCTAACAACTTTCCTCCCACACCATATATTCTTAATACCTTCCACAGAGCATCTCTATCAACTCTATCATATGCCTTCTCCAGATCCATAAATGCTACATACAATCTTCTGTTTCCCATTTTAGAAAGTTAATACAAGGAGGGGAGGATTTCTGGAGGATATATATATATATATATATATATATATATATATATATATATATATATATATATATATACACAAACTACATTGCAACTTACATATGAATAGAATCATCAAGCTTCACTATATTAACTTTACTATATTTGAATATAAACAAGGTCTAACCGAGGTTACTTGGTTGAGCAAGACGTGAGAATATCATCGATTGGCCCTCCAGCCCTGGGTTGAAATTGTCGTTCTGACGTATTTCGAGTTCAGTGCTGATACAGGACCTCTGATTAGAGGACTATCTTGTTAGTCTGTGATACTTCGCCTGACCCAGTCCACGTCTTCAATGGCCTTCTGTTACTACAAACGCGATTACAAAGGAAAGGCTTCCTTTGTTAGTTTCATGAATACCTTCGTTCAAATGAAGGGAAAGACTATTACTATGAAGCGGTACCTTATCAGCAGGAAAGAGCTGCAGCAACGGTATGAAAGTTACTGCAAGATACATAACGAGCCCGTGGCTTCCAACGTAAACATCGGCCGCCATTTGGGTTCACTCGGCATCATGTGTGACACCAAGATTGGACCCGTTGGCAAACAGGAACGATACTATTCTGGTATCATGTGGCTCGATGGCGCAGGATCACCAACTGAAATGCAAAGAAAATGGAGAAAGCCGCCCAAACGTATCTTGAAGGCCGTGCAAGAGAAGATCGAGAGGAATCGGTTGAGAGACGATATCGCTCACAGTATATTGAAATTTATACCCAAGACTTCCCCTGATCTCCAGACACAGCCAGTCACAGAGACCACCAGCCCCGCTTCCCAGACACAGCAAGTCACAGAGACCAACAGCCCCGCTTCCCAGACACAGCAAGTCACAGAGACCACCAGCCCCGCTTCCCAGACACAGCCAGTCGCAGAGACCACCAGCCCCGCTCCCCAGACACAGCCAGACACACAGCCCACCAGCCCCGTCCCCCACACAGAGCCACAAGATCCTGATATTGAGGAAGCAAATGAATTTCTCGATGATTTTTTGCTTTCACTGGAGAAGAACTGATGAGTTCCTTATAGACAAGACAAAATGTTAAAAAAGGAATCTATATAAGTTCACTTATGGAGTGAGATCTTTGACAGAGCTGTGCTGCCTATAGCACAGCCTACCAAAGGGTGATCTTTGCTGTCGTGCAGTAACCTCATGAGGGCGGAGTCCGGCTACACTTTCTTTACCGAGGAAAAGATCTCTGCACTAATATTGAGTTTCTCCGTTGGCGTCAGGGTAAACACCCATCCCCCCCGAAGCTTGGTTACCTTTCCGTGGTGGGGGGGACTTCATGGATTGGGCAGTAGCAACCATCGTTGGTTGCTTCTGTTCAATCCATGAACGAAAAACCAAGCATCTTGAACGTAATTGTCGTTTAAATTCACTTGGTGTCAAAATTGACGCGAAAGCGTTTGTCTCAATTTTGTCAGAAATGTTTGTGCGTTTCGGCCTGATGGCGGGAGTCGGTTTGGCGCTGTGGTCATGAGGGAATACGAGGAAGATTGGCAACCGTCCCAGAAGTAGCTACAGTGAGGCCCAGCAGCTGTCCCTAATACTGTGGAAGGCACTCATGTAAGGTGTGCAGTGAGGCGCAGCAGTAACAAGGGAAACGGACAACCAAAACAGCAATCTTGATCATCAGGAGGCTATCCAATGTTCAGAGTAGATAAGGACGATTATTGTATGGCTTCGCTCAGAGGATGAAAATCTTAGCCGTGAAAATCAACAAGTAAAATAACTAGTAGTTAGTGGTAGTGAAGTGGAATTACCGTATTTCTGTGGTCTTAATAGTAAAACGAAACTTTTCGTTTTCTCCTTCAATCTAGAGGTGTTGTAGACCACCATCTTTAAGGTTGTAAGGTAATGGTAACTACAAGGTTAATGACCTCGGCAAATTTGTGATGGAAAGTGCAGGAAATGTGGTAATGTATATAATATAAATTATATAGTTGTATAATAAATGTCTTAAAATTTAGTCTTCTCTGTTCCCGTTCATTAATTCAAATACAGGTAAGTGTTCTTTCTAACGAGGTGGGATAAGCTACGTGCACTCGGCTTGTAAATGTGATGACTTTCCCTTCATTACCACAATGGTATGCTGAACTGAAGATGTAGAATTCCGTAGACGAAACTAAGATAGGAAATCAATCTACATCTAAAATTAAAGGCGACGCTCTGTGTGTGTGTGTGTGTGTGTGTGTGTGTGTGTGTGTGTGTGTGTGTCTGTGTGTGTATGTGTGTGTGTGTGTATGTGTGTGTGTGTGTGTGTGTACTACTTTAATCATTATCACGTGAGTCTTTTGAGGAAGGATTTGTACACTCGTGTTGCCCCGTCTTTTAACCTTGTAAATGTAAAATATGTTTTCACTCCTGTGTGTGCGCCCACACACACACACACACACACACACACACACACACATAACCTATAATATTATCTAGTATTTACTTCAGACTGATATCTTACACCTTGATTATAAAAGCCAAAGAAAAATTTATAAAAACATATACATATATTTACACACGTGTAGATATATGTTATGTATTGAAATATGGCGGAAAAATTCTTTATATATTAACAAACGTGATTGAGGACTTAAAGAATCTGGTACAAACATAATGGTTATTGTGATAAATGATTTATTTATGGTAAATATGTATTGTGTTGCATTATAATGGTTGTTCAGAACCAAGGTTCTTAAACCTGAATCAGTGAAATACTATAAGAAATAAAAGATCTGTTAAACATAAACATTTATTGTGATTAACCACAGAATATATTTTCCTCTGGGTATGTAAAAGAAAATATAGTACAGGGAGCTAGTTTGAGGAAGAGTATTTCATATTTTAACAAAATATTTACCTGTAATAGCGTCCCTTATCTTTCGTCATCATTTCTTATGTTTACTATCAAGAAATGTCTTTTATGTAACAAAAATTCTGTCTAGGTATTTGATTAATGTTATCCAAGGATGAGCTACATGCCACACGTGGTCAGGTCACATTGGTGGTGGTCAGGTCAGTGGGCGGTGTGTGTGTGTGTGTGTGTGTGTGTGTGTAGCCCCTGGGTTCATGTTGGCCACAGCCACCGGCCGGTGGTCAGGTCAGTGGGCGGTGTGTGTGTGTGTGTGTGTGTGTGTGTGTAGCCCCTGGGTTCATGTTGGCCACACCCACCGGCCGGTGGTCAGGTCAGTGGGCGGTGTGTAGCCCCTGTGTTCATGTTGGCCACAGCCACCCACAGGCCAGCCGGGCGGTAGTTTATAACTAAGACTGGTAGTTTCACATGCCACTTGGAGTGTCCCTCACTACAGAACTTGAGCAGCTCTTATCCTGAGGTGGAGCAGTTGATCCTCTCCACCAGGCTGGTACACTTGGTCTGCACCAGGTGGCTCCCTCCTGGTCATCTTGAGTGGTTGGTTGCTGTGTTGGATTTAATGACCATTGACTTGTGAAGGTCATTAGACCAGCCATCATTTGATCATCTGATAAAACATGAAGCAACGCCAAATATTACATATCCACCTAAACTATTGAGAATGATGAAGTCTGATATTGTTACGTTACGTCATCCAATCTTGCCACTCACATGTTACGGTAATCACGACTACATACATAGTGTTGTTACGACTGATATTACTGTATGTACTGTAGTAAAGTACTGTGTTTATGTGGATAACATGTGGACGTCAGAGGAGGCAAGAGCATCTTCAGAGACAAATTCTCTATTCTATGTTGTATCCTCAATTTTGTCTGCGGTGATCAACACACTTTATCCACCAAGATATTATCTTGCTCTTTCTTTCCATCATTCTTTAGTATTAAAGATTTTGTTCTCTTAAGCAAGATAGAATTTATCAATAATTTTTAATGTCATCTTGGGTCCAGGTAATGTTAGGTAGCGGTCATACAAGTTGTCCATGACCTTCATCATGTGGGTTGGGAAGGAGTCAGGAGGTGTGGCGTTGTACTCGGTGTACCACTTGCCAAGTTGGTCAGTGTGTATACCATGGAAGTTGCAGGGGAATCATCAGTCTGTATGTTAACAATTAGGTTGAGCAAATAACACTTGGCCTCAGTGAAGGTAGAATGTTTTCCCACCAGACTGCATCCATTAATACGACTTAGATCAGAAGATCTAGCCTTAGGGAATTTGTTAGATCGAGATTATCAATACCTTTCATCATTTTTAATCTTTGTACTTCGTGAACATCTCTGCTTTAAGTTGTTACGTTGACGTATGATGAATCTAATATGGAGAACAAATTTAGGAGGAAACCTGGCAAAGCTACATATGAGTGATTTTACCGTTTGCAAGTAAACTACGATTTTGTAAAAACGAATAGCATCTATGTTGTGTATAGAAAACGTAACTCCTTAGCTGCATTCTCTATGAATGCCATCAAAAGTAAAACATAGATAAGGGAAGGAATGAGGCTTGACGATACGAAACATCACTCAATCGTGTCCTGCCTGCCCAGACCCTACCTCGCCACACCACTGGCCATAACTTCATCAACACATTGCTTACTACGTCAAGGTCATCCACACATTTTGCCTGGCTTGAACAACCGCTTGGCATTCATGAACCGCTGAATGTTTACACTTTCTGATTATCTGTAGTAGCTGATGCAGTTGCAAATTAGACTATTAAACCATTTTCTTACAATACTCGCTGGTAAGGAGACAATTTTCACAAAACACAGAGGTAACACTGCCTACGAAATGGGCTTAAGAACAATTGTACGAACATAGGGTCACATTGGTACATCCACAAGGCACCAGTGGTCTGGGTGGCCTGAAATAGATTTGGGACCAAGAAGGATGATGGGTGTAGGGAGTAAACCTACCACAGACCATCATTAATTATGAAGAGTTGACAATGGTTACCTCCAGCCATAATCTATAAATCAATAGACAAATGTTAATGCAAACAAAGCAAGAATTAAACAAGCAGGAAACACAATCCAATGTACCATTTTACGATAGTTAATTCAATTTGTCGCATCTATTGACAACCTGACGTGGTCTTACGTCTCACCTTTAGTAACGTCTGCGAATTTCGTTGTAGTGAAACTCATGCGACCCGAGAGTCAATGTTAGTGATACACAAGAGGAAGAAATATAACTCCGAAGGTATAAAACAGTTGTGGACACACCAAACGCTTGACAAATATTCCTTAGTGGATGACAGAAAACACAAAGAGATCGTCCTTGTAAACTTATGATGAGGTTTGCTTGAAGAGTCTCCCTTCGTCATCGTCGTCCACAGTGTCCAGGTGCAGCCAGGGTCGTCATCATGTTGGACGTCCCCAGTGTCCAGGTGCAGCCAGGGTCGTCATCATGTTGGACGTCCTCAGTGTCCAGGTGCAGCCAGGGTCGTCATCATGTTGGACGTCCCCAGTGTACAGGTGCAGCCAGGGTCGTCATCATGTTGGACGTCCACAGTGTCCAGGTGCAGCCAGGGTCGTCATCATGTTGGACGTCCACAGTGTCCAGGTGCAGCCAGGGTCGTCATCATGTTGGACGTCCACAGTGTCCAGGTGCAGCCAGGGTCGTCATCATGTTGGACGTCCCCAGTGTCCAGGTGCAGCCAGGGTCGTCATCATGCTGGACGTCCCCAGTGTCCAGGTGCAGCCAGGGTCGTCATCATGTTGGACGTCCCCAGTGTCCAGGTGCAGCCAGGGTCGTCATCATGTTGGACGTCCCCAGTGTCCAGGTGCAGCCAGGGTCGTCATCATGTTGGACGTCCCCAGTGTCCAGGTGCAGCCAGGGTCGTCATCATGCTGCCCGTCTCTGCATCGCCTGATCCGTGGTGCACCGGTGGGTCGGTGGCTGTCGTGACATGGTAATGTTACCGTCATATTCCGCGTCTCATCTCACGTCTGTCCTGGTGGGCTAAGCTCGTCTGGTCTGAATGAACCATATACAAGTAAGGCGTATCGCTGTTGTGAGTCTCAGTACATATGGAGGCAATATGGTTGTGCAGTCTCTCTCTCTCTCTCTCTCTCTCTCTCTCTCTCTCTCTCTCTCTCTCTCTCTCTCTCTCTCTCTCTCTCTCTCTCTCTCTCTGTGTGTGAGAGAGAGAGAGAGAGAGAGAGAGAGAGAGAGAGAGAGAGAGAGAGAGAGAGAGAGAGAGAGAGAGAGTTAAAGGGTATATGCATCGCATTTTGATGATTTAACAATCATATGTAATACAAAATATATGCTTCTTCCAAAAATTTCCTGGAAATTGGTTGAGGTAGAGCGGAGGTATCGTGGCAAAGTTGTGTGTCACACAAGAACGAGTTTTCTAATTGGTTGAGGTAGAGCGGAGGTAACGTGGCAAAGTTGTGTGTCACACAAGAACGAGTTTTCTAATCGCCTGGTTTTACTGGCGGCCTCGTTGTGACGTCACTACATCAACACCGACATTTTGATTTAAAAGTTAATTGCAAGATGACTTTGCTCCGCTGTGTGTGTGTGTTTTCAATACTTTTCGTGTTTGTAATATTATTTCGTTTGTATTCTATAGTTAATAACTTTGTAGTGAGTTTAGTTTCGTTGCTGTAGTTGTAGTATAGTGATTTATAGCTTGTATTTGAACTAAATCAGATGAGCAGTGTTGAGGATGACCCTGGGCCATTTTCATGTGGTAATGCAGAAGGGAGTGACCACAGGCAGGCAGTAGTGGTGTTTACCAAGCCATTTCCAACACCATCGTACTGGCTACCTCTGTGTAATGTACCACATTCCTCTGTTGAAAAAGAAATAGAGAATTTCACTGAATTGCAGACTGGGCTGTTAATGTGCATCTTTCTAAATTGTTTTATTTTGTCTTCGTTAAGAATTTCTTCTTGTGTTTGATGTGCATTGTTTTGAGAATTCTTTGTTATATAACAAAACATGTTCTGTATCTACTGTTTCCTGTCTTTATTTAGATAAGTATTTTTGTTATTGATTTTATGACTATGTTGTTTTGCTGTAACATTTATAGACTTTTTTTGCTATTTGATAATGTTTTTCTTCTTGTTATTCTATACCAATGTGTACAATTCTATTACGTAGCAATGCTTTTCTTGTTATTTTATACAAATGTGCACAATTTTGTTCTGTTAAAGATTTTTGGACGCATTGATTTGTTTTATTGTTGTCTTTGTTGTTGTTGTTGTTGTTGTTGTTGTATTACTTTAGTTAATTAAGTGATTCCTGGTACGTGCCACTATCTAGCTGGGGGCGAATGTTGAGTTGCTTTCGGCCCTAGATGATGGACCGCATCTTAGATGTTGCCTTAAATGTTCCCTTTAGCAACAATAATACTATACAGAATATCTTAATCAGGAATTCACCAGAAAATTCTCTTGGTTGCATCTATAAAGTGCCATGTGGAAATTGTGATGAATTTTATGTTGGGCAGACTGGTAAGGATCTTTCTGTTAGACTTAAGCAACATAAATATAGTATAAGAACGGGACAAGAATCAAATGCCTTGTTTAATCATGTTAAAAACTATGATCATTGTATTGACTGGAGTAATGCCATCTCAGTTATTAACTCTGACTCTATTACCACGAGAAATATCATTGAATCTTCTTTTATTAAATACACAAAGAATTATAATCTTAATATTAGTGATGGTCTATACAAATTAGATAACTTTATTGTTGATAGAATTTGCAAAATGATAAGTTTATGATACACTCGTTGTCTGTCTTGGACAATCACATGTTTACCATATGGCGTCCTAGCTACGTCTCTTCGATGTATATCAAATGACTGTTATATTTCTCTCTTGTGTCTCCCCTGATGATGTGATTATTACACGAAAGTGCACTTGGGTATCTTATCGTGTTTCATTTTCCATGTGGACTCATAGGAATATATATACACATGTACATATTCTCACCTTGCTTGCCTTGTGTAGCCATAATGTTTGATGTTATGACCATTAGTGATACATCATGTGATGTTTACTATCACAACATCGGCTTCTTCCTCCTCCTCCAGGAGAGTGGCAATCAGGTGGCGGTTATTGTGGTAGCCCGGCACGTGCAACTGTAAGATTTCAAGCAACATTGTGATAATGAGACACATTATAAAGAGTTCCATAATTTCTCTAATTCTTCCCCAAATTCATGTGGACCTGCAACACTGAAAATGTTGGAATACCGCTGGTGTAGAGGGAGGGAGAGGGAGGCCTGGGATGAGAGTGAGGCTTTGTAGGAGAGAAAGTCTCGGGATGAGAGAGGCTGAACACAAGATGTGTGGCCGGAGAGTGAGGCTTTGAAGGAGAGAGAGACTTAGGATGAGGGTTGGGTTGTACCAGAGAGAGAGGCTTGGGATGAGGGTTAGGTTGTACCAGAGAGAGAGGCTTGGGATGAGGGTTGGGTTGTACCAGAGAGAGAGGCTTGGGATGAAGGTTGGGTTGTACCAGAGAGAGAGGCTTGGGATGAAGGTTGGGTTGTACCAGAGAGAGAGGCTTGGGATGAGAGTTGGGCTGTACCAGCGAGAGAGGCTTGGGATGAGGATTAGGTTGTACCAGAGAGAGAGGCTTAGGATGAGGGTTGTGCTGTACCAGCGAGAGAGGCTTGGGATGAGGATTAGGTTGTACCAGAGAGAGAGGCTTGGGATGAGGGTTGCGCTGTACCAGAGAGAGAGGCTTGGGATGAGGGTTGGGTTGTACCAGAGAGAGAGGCTTGGGATGAGGGTTGGGTTGTACCAGAGAGAGAGGCTTGGGATGAGGATTAGGTTGTACCAGAGAGAGAGGCTTGGGATGAGGGTTGGGCTGTACCAGCGAGAGAGGCTTGGGATGAGGATTAGGTTGTACCAGAGAGAGAGGCTTGGGATAAGGGTTGGGCTGTACCAGAGAGAGAGGCTTGGGATGAGAGTTGGGTTGTACCAGAGAGAGAGGCTTGGGATGAGGGAGTCTGAACATGAGATAGGCTTGTGAGGAATGAGGATTTGAAAGAGAGAGAGACTTTATGTGAAAAAGGAAGGACAGGCGGAGGAGGCTTGGGACGAGAGTCAGACAGGACTAGGAGAGAGAGGCTTGGGACGAGAGTCAGGCAGGACAGGAGAGAGAGGCTTGGGACGAGAGTCAGGCAGGACAGGAGAGAGAGGCTTGGGACGAGAGTCAGGCTGGACAGGAGAGAGAGGCTTGGGACGAGAGTCAGGCTGGACAGGAGAGAGAGGCTTGGGACGAGAGTCAGGCAGGACAGGAGAGAGAGGCTTGGGACGAGAGTCAGGCAGGACAGGAGAGAGAGGCTTGGGACGAGAGTCAGGCAGGACAGGAGAGAGAGGCTTGGGACGAGAGTCAGGCAGGACAGGAGAGAGAGGCTTGGGACGAGAGTAGAGAAGTGAACCTTCATAACTTATCCTTCAATATAAAAGGGTTGTCTTGCTCCACTCAGTTGGAATGGGAAAGTAGTTGAAAATAACAAGTTGATGAATTTAATGTTTTAGTGTGGCAAAACCTGAACTGATTTTAAGGTCAGACATGAAAGAAGATTAACATTTCAGAAGGTTGAAGGAAGATTAATATAAACGTCATCATTGATAGACTATTAGATTCATTAGAAGCCTCGATAGATGAATGTTCTTGTTATTTTTATTAAGAATGAGGATGAATTAGTAATTAAGGCACACGGCGCTAATATCTTTGGTTAGTGAGCCATTATGTTTTGCACTGGTGTTATATTAAAGAACTAGAGTATGAGTGAGGGAGTGAGATGTGGAGATTATATATCATTGTGAGTTATTACATAAAGTGATCGTGATGAACGTTACGAAGATCAGGCAAACTATGAGGCTCATTATTCCTACATCAAATATAATAATGTCAATCATTCCAGTAATCTTACCATAATTGACCTCTTCCATCTAGGCAGCCTCCCTGCCTTCCTCTTATCTTCTCCAGAACAAACCTGGTTCATTCTTGTGAGAGACGATAGTGTTTACTAAACTCTTCCTGTGACCAACATGTAAATGGTGTGACTGACCACCACACCTTACCTCACCTACTTCCTCCACCTGATCAATCTGCATCACTCCTTCCATTGCTCACTTCCATAATAGAATTAACGTTTCTACTACAAATGACAAGATTCACTTGGCCATGTTTGTTAACATCAGAGCAATAATCTTGAAGACCGACCATTCCTCACTATTGACCTTTAAGGCAGGAATCATTATTTTCCTCAAACTATCAATTGCTATTTATGTGAGGTCGGTCGACTGTGGCTCCGGAGGGGTAAGCGACAACACAAACTCTGGTGGAGTTCCAGTAATGATGTTACTGAGTCAGTCGGGCACACACCACTGTGGTACACCTGGTGATATTTTGTTTGTCTTAACTAAGTCGATAAGTGGAAAACTGAGCAGCAGTTTACTTGCTTAGCTTGTGTACTTGTTCCTGGATTGTTGATGACGTTCACAATAACAGGTATAGGACTGGTCTTATATCTCTGTGTTCCAGCTGTGATTGGTACAAGTCGAGTGTACTGACGAACGGCGGTGCGGGGGGATGAGGAGAGAGAGAGAGAGAGAGAGAGAGAGAGAGAGAGAGAGAGAGAGAGAGAGAGAGAGAGAGAGAGAGAGAGAGAGGTCATTGTGCCGGGGGTGGAGGTGATGGGGGGCAGGGGGTTAGCTGGTGGTGTTGGTGGGGTGGACGTGGTCAGCCAGATGAGCACATCTTGGTAGGTGGTGTGAGATGGACCCAGGAGGATTGTGTGTGTTGTGTTCTGTATTGTGTCCAGCTGGTGCCTGTGTGTGTGTGTGTGTGGCTCTAGTTAGTCAGGAGGACCTGGCTGGGGCGCGGCTCAGGTACAATAAATATGGTATAGACATTCCTGAGTTTGAACAGTGATGTCAGTCGGCGGTGAAGGTAGAGACAGTATGAGGAAGATTTGATGATAGAGTGAATGTGTTGAAAATGAAATGTCTGAGGACAACATGTGGTGTGACGCGGGTTGATCCAGTAAGTAATGATAGGGTAAGAGAGATGTGTGATGATAAATAGAGCATGGTTGACAGAGCTGAAGAAGGTGTACTGAAATGGTTTAGACATTTGGAGAGAGTGAGTGAGGGGAGGTTAAAGGAGGATACATGTGTCAGAAGTGTAGAGGACAAGAATAGGGCGACCATATTGGAGATGGATGGATGAAGTGAACAAGAGTTTGAGTGATCAGGGCCTGAATATGCTCAAGGGTGAGAGGCGTGTATAGGATAAAGTGAACTGGGGCGATGTGATTTACAGGGGACGACTTGCTCTCAGTTGAAGGATATGAAACCTGTTGGTATAAATGACTGGTAGTACCACAGTGTTATCTTTGCTAGAGATAATGAAGGTCATTAGCTTCTCATATATTGAAGTTTAAGCTTCAGGAATTCGATGAATTAGTAAAGGAAACCTGGGAGACTGATACTCTTGATGGATACATTGTCATATCATTTGACCCGTGTAATTAATGGTAATCGAAGTGAAAAGTCAGGCAGGCATATTTAGGCAAGATAAACAGACAAACAAACGCCCACACATAAACACACAAACATCCTGCATAATGTGTTTAGTGCTGGAACAACGATATTCCGGGGCCCAAGTTCTGGCCTTAGACAGAGCAGCCGCCTCACACCTAGTGTGGTTTAGTACGACCAAGTATGTGCACCAGGTGTATGCTTTGAGCTCTTTTTTATGAATATATGTATATGTAAAGCGTCACCACTGAACGCACGGGACTGGAACCTTGGCCATCGAAATGACAGTGTTGTGAGCTAAACCGCTCGGCCACCACGGGAGCTGTCCACCTCTGACCAGCCTATGGTCCAGTGAGAGTTAACGTGACTGTCTCATACGGCCAGTGGTGATTGTTTCCATCTGTTTCATGTGAATAGTACAGATGTACTGAGTCTTTGTTCCTGTTTGTGCATGTACACACACATACTCACAGACACACAGACACACACACACACACACACACACACACACACACACACACATGAAGAGGTAGATTCACAACATAAGCCAGGTACCCAATTATTGACCAGTCCCGAGGGAAGGATGGACACTTGAGTTGGGTCAGCTGACTGCCACACCGAGGATTCAAACCCATGCATGTCCTACCCCGGGCTGGCCCCTGCTGACTCATGATTAGTAATGCTAACTATTACACTGCTATAAATGCGAAGCGTGGACTATAGATGAAAACGTACGGAAGAGGATGGTTGTGTTTGAAATGAAATGGTTGATATGTTTGTGTGTGTGTGTGTGTGTGTGTGTGTGTGTGTGTGTGTGTATGAGTAATAGATTCGGTAGGTAACGTCTGCCAGCTGATTATCAATACAGAACCTTGGGTGAATAACCATACGCTCCAGAGAACAGAGAGAATGGATGAAATAGTGAGTGGGTGAGCGATGTTCACATAGGCACACACATGACCCTTCCAGTCCCGTGTGGTCTAGTGGCTAGGATACCTGGCTTTCACCCAGGAGGCCCGGGTTCGATTCCCGGCATGGGAAGGATTTTCTTCTTAGAGAGAGAGAGAGAGAGAGAGAGAGAGAGAGAGAGAGAGAGAGAGAGAGAGAGAGAGAGATGTCTAAGTAAATGAATACAATAGTTATCAAGTACGTTATCATCAACTAACCGAAACATAAATGTTTACAATAAAAGCTTGTGTTGTAGTGACTCCTGATTACTCTTGGTGAGTGAGTCTGAGAAACCCTGTCACGAGGGCCAAAAGAGAGAAACTGAATGAGTGAGTGGGTCAGTAAGTGAACGAGGAGTAAGTGAAGGAATCAATACAGTTTCACGGTTAAGATATTTGGCTTCCAGTCAGGGACCTGCAGAGCCGGATTAATGTTTAGTGAGGCCCAGGACCAGGTGATATTTGCGGTCTCCACAGATTCTATGAAATATGTGTTATGTCAAATTTTGCCACCATATTGTATATTGCATACCAGCCTCTGTTCCACCAGTTTTCCGAGCTGCATCTTTTTTACCTGGATGACCAGCGGGGCCCCTGTAAGGCCGGAGTCCAAGACCCGGGCAGAGGTGGCCCATGCGTTAATCTGGCACTGGAAATCTGGGTTCTTTTTCTGCAGTTGGAGTGATCAGTTACATAAGAACAAGACAACTTGATAATGATTCTACACTATGAGGTAAGACACAATGCTTCCAATAATATATCTACCACAATACTTGCATCTTGTTCACCAGACATGAAAGTCCGAAAACTACCCCAAGTGAGGATCGAACTCACGACCTTGAGATTATGAGACTCACGCGTTGCCTAATGCGCTACCCAGGCTTGGAAACCTACTTGGCATATCTAGATTGATTGTTTCAAAGTAGAGTTGTACTGCTGATGTGTTCTTCAGTATGCATGTATATTGTTTCAAAGTTTTATAATCCACTAATTCAGTAATTCTAGTCAAATATGGAACAAGTCAGCCGTCAAATTCAACCACCGGTTGATCTCCCCCGATCTACCCTTGCATGGGCCCATCCCACAACCAAACATAGAGCCTAAGGCTGCTGTCATTTTTTCTCTAGTCGTGGCACTGGGGTGCAGTTCAGTGGCTTTGTGTCCAATGACATTCACAACTACTAATGAAGTACATACACTGTTCAGGGAAACACATTCATCAGACTCATTAGACATTGGTAGTTAGTTCTTTAAAGGGACTGTAGTCCATTGCTCAAGGGTAGAATAACAGATGTCCAAGAGATATGAACTTTTAAAGAGAAAAATCAATTCTAGTGCCTCCAGCCTTTCCCTGTAACGTATCTCTCTAACTCTAGTAATTTTTTCTTGCTATCCTCTGAACCAACTCCATTTCCTCTCTTCTTCTCTAGGTGTTGTGACTGAAATTGAGATTATTTTTGTTCGGTTTTCTGTCTGATGTGAACGGGTTTTCAAAACTGTCTTATCCCTGAACTTCAGTGGAATTCTAGTACTTACCAGCAGACAGTTTGTGTCCTTAACTACTCCCCTTAGGTAGGACATTTGCGACAGGCCAGGGACAATGTCAACTAGCTTACTGTAGCTTTTTTCCTGTTCGATGATAACCACAGCGAGGCCTTCCCTCACTACGATCCATTCTCACTGGTTTACATTTACTCGAGTTTTTAAACTTCATCAATCAGATATCAAACAAACTTTGGAGTCTGTCGAGTTCTTTTTGTAAGTTGATGCAATCATCCGTGCTTTTCATTTCGCGAATGTCCTTTGTATCTGCTGCAAACATATTCAAATAAGAGTCTATATCCTCTGGCAAGTCATTACCATGGGTCAAGAAGAGTAATGGTTCCAAACCAAAACCCTGCGGCACTCGGCTGGTGACCTCAACCCATTATGAGAGAGATCCTCTGTCATGCGTTCTTTGTTCACTTTCACTAAGATAATCTTCTGTCCACAGAATGAGTTTCCCCATACTCCTGCCTGGTGATCCAGTCTCGTAATCAGCCTCCCATGTGACACAGTGTCAAGCGTTCTGGCAGTCAAGATACAAACATCCACTCAGCCTTACCTTGTGTACATTGTTCATCACATGAGTCATTTTTCCTCTTTAGAAAGTCATTCACTTGCTTTGTAATTATCTTTTCTAAACCTTACAAACCAAACTTCCCATTTGAGACCAGCTTGTAGTTCATTGCCTCTTTCGGGTTTCGTTAATTATAGACTGGAATAATATCCTTTTCCACTCTTTTGGTATTTTGTCTCTATACAGCGACATCTTGAGCAGCTTTTCCAGAGGTTGATCTGGAATATGTGCATACATCTTCAGCACTGTGACAGAGGTTGATCTGGAATATATGAACACATCCTCAGCACTGTGGTAAGACTTCATCAGGTCCATGAAGCTCATACGGGTGAACACCTAGAATTCTGTTAATCTTTTCTAGATATCTCAATGTTTTCTAAAATCTCCTAATTCCAGCCCACTGGTGTTGTTGCCACAATGTTTTCTAATGGGGAAAATCTTTTGAATTTGTTACTCAGTTCCTCGAGTATCCTTACATCGTCTTCTTCCTTCTGAATTTCTTAGTCTAATTAGTTGTTATCTGACAACCAAATGAGTTTTTGGAAAAGTTGTAGATTTTATCGATCCTTCCAAAATATTCATTTCAAAGATTCTTAATTCCTTGTTTTTATCCTGATATACTCGTTCTTTGCTCTCTTGCACCTTGCAAATGCTGGCTGGCTGGAGTGCCGTCTATATCTTCGTCACGACAATTTTAAATTCTTTTGCTTTTTATCATCTTTTACCAAACCATTCCTTCCTATGTATGTGACTTTTGTGTGTGTGTGTGTGTGTGTGTGTGTGTGTGTGCGTGTGTGTGTGTGTGTGTGTATGTGTGTGTGTGTGTGTGTGTGTGTGTGTGTGTGTGTGTGTGTGTGTGTGTGTGTGTGTGTGTTTGTTTGTGTGTTCGTGTGTGTGTGTGTTTGTTTGTGTGTTCGTGTGTGTGTGTGTGTGTGTGTGTGTGTGTGTGTTAACTTACGTGTAATAGGAATGATAATAATAATAATGACAATACTACTGACGATGATAATAGAAATGATCCATTCTTAACGCAAGGGATCCTGTGAAGTGATCAGCCTCTCAAGTGACATCATATATTGTACACTGATGATCTAGATCATCCTGGTGATGGTGTTATGTTACTCTTCCCAGGAGAAGTAAGGATATGCTTAGACAACCCATATCATGGGTATGTGAGAATCTAGAAATACGCTCAAAGAAGATAGTCATAGTACGCCAGATGAATCTATCTCTTCACATATCTATTTACAGAGATATTTCTGTATGCCCACAACCTCCCGCTGGCTGTTAGTTTTTGCTCTAGTGACATTCTCATACTCCTTGAGGCATCATATTACCGCAAACATTCATGAAATGTAGACACAAATAGCATTTATGACTTTGTTGTTACTCTGTAACTACTAACATATGTTGACACGTAGAATACCACAGGAAAGAATCAGTAAGTTATAAGACTTGTCGGTCTGGAGTAATCATGCAAGGAAACTCAGACATGAATGTGTATTACGATATAATGTTGGGGAGGAGGATGATGGCTGTAGTAAAGATGGGTGGCTCTCCCAGATCAGACACAGTAAGAGAGCACACTATAACCAGACCATTAACATGATAACGTAAGAAGAAGACATCATTACTAGATCTAAAGTGGCCTAATGTCTTTCCGATGAGTCAAGTTTTACGAAACTGGAGCGAAGTTGAGATGATGTATGTGTCTGCTGAGGAAATGGTTAATGGACGATGTTTCAGGCGATCAAGTGTATATAGTCATTTTAGGCAGAGATATTCTTCCTTTTATAGTAGTACCACATATAGCACACCCCTGATCTTATCATATATCCTAGTTCAGCCCACTGACAGCATGTAGTTCCCTGAACTCCACATCGCTCAAATTGTACCTTGCACACCTCTCACCCTCTTGCATGTCCTGACCCAGATAACTTAAACCCTTTTTCACTCCTTCCATCTTTTTTTCAGGCTCTTCAGTCATTCTGTTCCCTCGTCTTTTGACAAGTATGTCCTCTTTATCAGTTTCTTTTCATTAGTTTTTTACATATACCTAAACCGTTTCAGTACACCTCATTCAGCTTCGTCAATCACACATCACTTACGATGACTACCGCACCTCTCTCTTACATTGTCATTCCTCACATGATCAACCCTTCTTACGCCACACCTTGTTCCTCAGATCTTCATCTCCAACACACTCACATTTCTCCATTCTTTTGCATTTAGGGCTCAAGACTCGCACCCACACAACACTATCGGGACTATAATACCGTCAAACATAATAATCTTTACACACAATGAATTTTCTTTACACATAGTCCATATTGCACCCTGGACCTGTGGCTCCTCACTCACCCGATGGATCACTTGAATCCCCACATATCCGTCTCATGCATCTAAAACACTCCACTTCTATGTTCTCATCACTCAAACATGCACTCAGACTAGTCTATCTTCCCCTCTGTTTACTAACATAAACTCTCAACCTCCTCCTTTCAAACACTAATTCATACGCGAGCTTTTGTAATTTATTACTGGAATCTGCCACCTGAGCCATATCATCTGCAAACAACCGCTGGCTCATCTCCCAGCCAACCCAATACTCAACATACTATAGATACACTATGACCCTCGTACTAACCTCCCTCACCACATCATCCATAAACGGGTTAAACACCCATGTTAACATCAGAAAACCTTGGTAAAGATCCGTCTACATTTAGAATCACCCATTCTCCTCCCTTCACATATGCCTTGCTCTCCTGATAACAGCCACTGCATCCAGTAAACGTCCTCCTGCGTCATATTATCGTATAACCTTCCATAAGGCATCTAAATCAGCCCCACCATACGCGTTTTCCAGATCAGTAAATGCCACACACAAATTTTACTCTTTGTATACATTTCTCTAAAGCAAATTCTTCAAAACAACCACTAGGTGTACGCATATTCTACCCATTGAAGAAATTGATAACAATCAAGAGAAGCATTATTCATTAACAGGTTATACAGCGTGTTTGTGCCTTGTATCATCCACACTCTGATGTCAGAGAACATAGCAACAAATTGCATCTTTGAGGCTGTATCCAATGTGCCAAGGACACAAGCGGCTATAGGCCATTACTGAGCTAAAAGCAAATGGTTTCATCCATTTATTGCTTTGATAGTAAGGGAGAAGCTGCATTGGTTACAGAAGTCCTTAGGGGAGGAAAAGTCAGACTTCAAAGCTAAATAGAATGTTCTAAGGATAATGACAAAGTAATGTCAGATGTTGTCTGAGAGACGTAGGCTTGACAAGAGAATTTGCCACTTTGTATATGTCCATTTCTCTCACTCTCTTCTACTGTTTGGAAGGGTGACCGATGCAGAATATTCTCACTGCACTTCCATACGGTCTTGCATGTTAACATCCGTCTCATGTACACAAACCCCACTTTGTTCATCCATGGTCTTCATCCCTCCCTTCATAGATTCACCTCACTCATATTCAGGATGCGTACCATGTCCTGTTTCTTCTCACAAACATGCGCGCACACACACACACACACACACACACACACACACACACACACACACACACATTTTCTTTCTTTCATACTATTCGCCATTTCCCGCGACAGCGAGGTAGCGTTAAGAACAGAGGACTGGGCCTCTGAGGAAACATCCTCATCCAGCCCCCTTCTCTGCTCCTTCCTTTGGAAAAAAAAAAAAAAAAAGAGGGGAGGATTTCCAGCCCCCCGCTCCCTTCCCTTTTAGTCGCCTTCTACGACACGCAGGGAATACGTGGGAAGTATTCTTTCTCCCATATCCCCAGGGAAACACACACACACACAAGTTGGCAAGTTGTTAGAAGCAGTGAAAAGTTTTTATCGAGGATGTAAGGCATGTGTACGTGTAGGAAGAGAGGAAAGTGATTGGTTCTCAGTGAATGTAGGTTTGCGGCAGGGGTGTGTGATGTCTCCATGGTTGTTTAATTTGTTTATGGATGGGGTTGTTAGGGAGGTGAATGCAAGAGTTTTGGAAAGAGGGGCAAGTATGAAGTCTGTTGGGGATGAGAGAGCTTGGGAAGTGAGTCAGTTGTTGTTCGCTGATGATACAGCGCTGGTGGCTGATTCATGTGAGAAACTGCAGAAGCTGGTGACTGAGTTTGGTAAAGTGTGTGAAAGAAGAAAGTTAAGAGTAAATGTGAATAAGAGCAAGGTTATTAGGTACAGTAGGGTTGAGGGTCAAGTCAATTGGGAGGTGAGTTTGAATGGAGAAAAACTGGAGGAAGTGAAGTGTTTTAGATATCTGGGAGTGGATCTGGCAGCGGATGGAACCATGGAAGCGGAAGTGGATCATAGGGTGGGGGAGGGGGCGAAAATTCTGGGAGCCTTGAAGAATGTGTGGAAGTCGAGAACATTATCTCGGAAAGCAAAAATGGGTATGTTTGAAGGAATAGTGGTTCCAACAATGTTGTATGGTTGCGAGGCGTGGGCTATGGATAGAGTGGTGCGCAGGAGGTTGGATGTGCTGGAAATGAGATGTTTGAGGACAATGTGTGGTGTGAGGTGGTTTGATCGAGTAAGTAACGTAAGGGTAAGAGAGATGTGTGGAAATAAAAAGAGCGTGGTTGAGAGAGCAGAAGAGGGTGTTTTGAAATGGTTTGGGCACATGGAGAGAATGAGTGAGGAAAGATTGACCAAGAGGATATATGTGTCGGAGGTGGAGGGAACGAGGAGAAGAGGGAGACCAGATTGGAGGTGGAAAGATGGAGTGAAAAAGATTTTGTGTGATCGGGGCCTGAACATGCAGGAGGGTGAAAGGAGGGCAAGGAATAGAGTGAATTGGAGCGATGTGGTATACCGGGGTTGACGTGCTGTCAGTGGATTGAATCAGGGCATGTGAAGCGTCTGGGGTAAACCATGGAAAGCTGTGTAGGTATGTATATTTGCGTGTGTGGACGTATGTATATACATGTGTATGGGGGTGGGTTGGGCCATTTCTTTCGTCTGTTTCCTTGCGCTACCTCGCAAACGCGGGAGACAGCGGCAAAAAAAAAAAAAAAAAAAAAAAAAATATATATATATATATATATATATATATATATATATATATATATATATATATATATATATATATATATATATATATATATATATATATATATATGTATATATATATATATCTGCGTATGGACCTTCCAACTGTTCTCTGTGATTTGCGCTAAAACCTCCCAAGTAGAGAACCTCCGCTTGAGGATGAGAGAATGTCGCTGCCTCGTGGAGGAAATATAGACAGTCAAAGAAAGATATACAGTGTGAAGAGTCAGGAGAGCAGGAGGTGAAAACAGAAGTGTTGGTTGGGAGACAGATTCTCAACCAGATAACGTTAGTGTCTAGACATTCTAGGTTCATGAGACGTGCAAATGGCCTGTTGATTTTGGAAGAAGCACAGACTTCCTTTGTAACGACAATGTAAATGATTATTGTTAAAAATGTTAAATGGTTATTGAAAAC
>NC_092293.1:5196491-5221491 GCF_036320965.1 Panulirus ornatus
ATATTATATATATATATATATATTATATATAAAATATAAAATATATATATTATGTGCATTTTTAAACATGACAGCTAGAGACTGAGTGTGATCGAATGGGGCCTTTGTTGTATTTTTCTAGCGCAAACCTCGCAAAACTTTAGGGGGGGAGGGTGTTTTATTCCATGGTGGCGGAGGGGGCGATGAATGAATAAAACAGACAGTATGAATTAGTACATGGTAAAAAAGTATATGTCGTGTGTGTATATATATGTAACATTGAGATGTGTAATATTATATGTACTGAGTGTGGACGTTTAGTGTATACAAAATGTGTATGTGGTGGGTGGGCCATTCTTTCGTCTTTTTTCCTTGCGCAAAACCATCGCAAACGCGGGAGACAGCAAAAAAAGCAAAATGAAAAAATAGAATATATATATATATATACATATAAAATATTATATATATATAATATATATTTTATAATAATATATATATATATCAAAAAAAACCTACGATCAACTTTACAAGACAAACAATATTTCAGAATTTGGGTACATTGTTTTTCATAATTTCGAATATTTTGATGAGAGAGAGAGAGAGAGAGAGAGAGAGAGGAGAGAGAGAGATAGAGAGAGAGAAGAGAGAGAGATGGGGAAGAAAAGAGAGGAGGAAGGAATAAATCAAAGCACACAGGAAAGCTGCTCAGTTCGTGGTTAACTTACATGTTTTCACTAACATCAGAATTAAGTAGTTAAACAAATGCCTTTTCAAAATGCTTGGAACACTTCAATTTGTTCTTGTATGAAAACATACAACTGGACCAAGTCAGTCTTTTATAAAGGTTCAAACTACTAATGATATTAGAATAAAAATGAAAATTAATGTTTACGACGAAAATGGGCCTTGATGGCAAGGCTAAGATTTTTCTATCGTTGTCCATGATAGAAAAGGCTAAGATCATTTATCATTTTTAAGACGCTATGCTAGATAATTCAGCGTTGTCCAGGGATGGTTTAAGCTAAGATCACTTATCGTTGTCCATGATATTAGCTAAATCATTTTTCCTGCCATGATAGCTTCTTTTAAACCATTTACGTGTCCATGATACAGTCTGGCCCAGCCCGACTGTAGGGAAAGAAGACCTCCAAGAAAATACTAGCCAAACTCTAAGAACATTTAAGATCATATAGAACATTACCAGTTGTCTTTTACTTATCAGGAAAATAGTTTGTATGCAAACTCTTAGCTTATAAAAAGGTTTGAAACTCTGATCACCCGAACTCACCACGAGAGGTGTTGCATGTCGAGTTCCATAAATTTTTCCCGTTTTAAACAAAATTTTAATTTCCTTTAAAATAAAGGTCATCCCGCTTTAATCTATGTAAAGATAATAATTTCCTCTAACAAAGTTCTTTCCCCTTTTATTACAATTAAATTTCCTCTAAAACAAAGTTTGTTATTGTGAGGTAATAGTTTGGGAAGGGGGACCCATTTCCCTGCCCTTCCCCTGGTTCCGTTGGCCCCCTCCTCGGTTTCGCCCCCGGCGGACTGACCTCATCACCTTCTTCAGCTCACCATAATAAGTGGGAGAGCTGGTCTCCTGAGGGTCGCTGTGGTCGCTGTTTGGTAAAGATCCTGGAGGCTCCGCACACCCTGCTTCCCTACCAGGATGGACACGTGCCTCATTAATGCCCAAAAAAGAAGACGTCACGGCTGGGGAACGGCTTGCGCTCCCTGACCTCAGGGGCCCAACACAGTCAGGAACATTACCAAACCGCCCTTTCCCCTTTTTAAAGCTCAAGCCGAAGTCGATGATGTGAAACCTGGCTTCTCACCCATCGTCCCCCGGTCACATTCTCCCACCCTTTACTCCATATGACAATGTTTTTTTCTATGGATTTCCATCAGCCGAAAGAGCGACCATGATGGGGGACTCGACCAGTTCCTCGTCCGACCGACATGTTCTCATGTACTTATCATAAGGCTGGCCAGTGTGGCTTAAGATGAACAGTGGGGTTGCGGCACACTGCTGAAGGAGAGGGCCCTCCACCCCACCATCTCCTGTGAATGTCTGCTTCACCCATAGACTTTTCCAACTCACTCCGTCCAGAAGGGTTTTGATAACGCAACACGATCCACGGAAACAACACCTTTTTCAATCTGGCGTTGCCCCCCCGACCCACCTCTCTCATAACCCCCAAAGTAAATCACATCCTTCTGGTCAACTTTACAACAGGAACACTCATTTTGATTCCGGCCTGAGGTGCACTTACCAAATTTTCTTCTTGCCGGAGAGTGTGAAAAGGAAAATTTTGCCCGGTACAAAGTCCCATCCTCAAATAAATGACACTTCCTCGCCGCCGGCCTATATACCCCTGGGTAAGTGACGTCACATAACCATCAATCCAGATTAAAACCCAAACAAATCCTGATATGTAGACATTTATTTAGTTTTGCTGCGATCATTATTTGATGAAATCTAGAGTGTCGAAGAAATAGTCAAGAGGGCCCCAATGGTGTTGAGAGTTGTGGAAAAATGGCTACAGTGTTGAAGGATCTAAATAGTTTTTGAAATACCAATACTTTTTGAATCAATTAAATCATTATAAAAATTTAATAAGAAAAAAAACACTTGACAAAAATTTTAGCCGTTTTAAAGCTCAAAATAAAGGAAATGGGGTTTAAAAGGCTTTTGGGAAATAAATTTTTGGGAATATTACACAGTTACTTTCTGAAAACACACACACACAAAACTAGAAAAAATGCATGAAATAGGGCAATATTGTTTAAAAAATATATTCATAGAAGAAATTTTTAAAGTTTATATAAGAGTGGTTGATGAATGGAAAAAGAAGAATGAGGTCATGGTTAAGGCCCAGACACATACATAAATCTTACAAGTTGTATAATAGTACAGAATGTTCTAGGGGATTTGGCCTGGCGAGTGTAGAACTCCTCCCACACAGAAAATAAAGGTTTTTTACACACTCCAGATTCAGAGTAAACATGTTGAAGGAGAGGTTAAAAACTGAAGATTCAAATCAAAAAACAATAAGAAGTCATGATGAGATGGGAAAGGGATGGTGAATTACAAAAAAAGGTTTTAAACTAAAACATGAACGGTAAATCACTTCCAGTGAAGAAAGTCAAATGGAAAACATAGAAAATGAAAGACCAAAGAGAAAATTTTGGACATCTGGGATAACATTTAATTTTGAGGAAACAAAATTCACCAAATGAGCTTTTGTTAACGCTTCTGGAAAAGTGTAAATAAAAATATAGTAAAATATATATATATATATATATATATATATATATATAATATATTTTTTTTTTTTTCATACTATTCGCCATTTCCCGCATAGCGAGGTAGCGGTTAAAACAAAAAGGACTGGGCCTTTGAGGGAATATCCTCACCTGCCCCCTTCTCTGTTCCTTCTTTTTGGGAAAAATTTAAAAAAAAAAGAGAGGGAGGATTTCCAGCCCCCCGCTCCCCCCTTCCCTTTTTGTCGCCTTCTCCGACACGTAGATACGTGGAAGTATTCTTTCTCCCCTATCCCCAGGGATATATATATATATTAACTTATATATAATATATAAAATATATAATATATATTAAAATATTTTTTATATATTTATTATTATATAAAAAAAATATATATAAATTATATATAAATATATAATATATTTTAAAAATTAAAATATAATAAATATATTATATATATATTATATATATATATATAATATATTATATAATATGTACTCATAAAAAATTTTTTTATTTTTTTTAAAACTATTTGCCATTTCCGCGATAGCAGGTTTCGTAAGAACAAGGACGTGCCTTTGAGGAATAACCTCACCTGCCCCCTTTTCTGTTCCTTCTTTTGGAAAATTAAAAAAAAACGAAGGGGGGATTTCCACCCCCCGCCTCCTTCCCTTTTTTGGGCGCCTTCTACGACACGCAGGAATACGTGAAGTATTCTTTCTCCCCTAACCCCAGGGGTATATATAATATATATATATAATATATATATATAAATAAAATATATATATATATATATAATATATATATATAAAATATAAATAAATATATATATATATAAATATTAAAATATTTTTAATATATATATATATAGTATATATATATATATAAAATATATAATGTATATATATATATATATATATATATATATATATAATATATATATATATATATATAAATATATGATACTCATGTGAGTGTGTGTGTTGTGTGGTGTTGTGTGGTGTGTGTGTGTGTGTACGGATAACTTATAGGCTGGCCGGGTGTACTGGTGAAGATGCCTTTGACCTGAAATGTAAGTTCAAGCCCGTAGGCCGACTTGGACTTAGCTTGAATCCTTTTGTGTTCACTATAACTTCTTTACTACAACTCCTCGTCCTCAATCCCTTTATCTTCACTATGCAAGTTATCATAATCTCACTACAACCTCATCTTCATATGACCTTATCTTGACTAAGCAAGTTTCAAGGAAGGCTTTAGATTTTACCCGCTCACACAAACAACGTACTATACACGGCCCCACGATGTGTAAACTCCCTCCTAATACAGTGCAAATACATGATTACAACACACCTACACACCACCACCACCACTAACAATACACAGAGAAATAACCTTTTCGGTGGCTTTGGATCCGCCTTGAACGTAGTTTGGAGGATTTGTGGGATCAGGCAATAAGTTAAGTTCACTACAATCCAATTCACCAACGTGTATCTTCACTACAGCTTATTTTCCACTAAATATATCTTCCTATACCCTCTTCTTCACTACACCGTTATTTCTACCATACCATCATCATTGCACTCCCTGAGTTCACTAAAAAGTAGTTCTTATCTTCATTACATAATCATTTTGAATAAACTTTACTCTTTAATAACCCTTATCTCAACTACATTCGTATCTCACTACATTCTTTTCTTCACTACAACCTATCTTGACAATAATCCTTATCATCACTATACCTTCTCACTACACTCTCATCATTAACATTATCCTTCTGTTTACCGAACTTAGTTCAAAGTCTGACTTGAACGTAGCTTTGGAAAGTTTGTGTTCCTCATTGTGTTATCTCCTTATTATCATTGTAAAGGCAATTGTCACTACTCCCAACTAAACGTCATCGTCACTACACTCTCATCTTATCATTACTTCTTGATGTTCGATACAAAATTTTAACATATACATTTATCTTCACTAGAGAATAATTTTCATTGCACCTTAATCTAATTACTCCTTGTTTCAGCTACATCCGTATCTTCCATTCATTCTTATATCTTATATTAGTTACATCTTTACAATATCTTATATCTTCTCTGTTCCGTCTTTTGAAAAATTAAATGAGAGTAAAGGATTTCCGGCCTTTTGCTCCCTCCCCTATTAGTCGCCTTGTACGCCACGCAGGAATACGTGGCAAGTATTCTTTCTTCCCTATCCCCAGGATAACAGCATCTGGTGTTCCCAGACGGTCACCCATCCAAGTACTAACCAGACCCAACGTTGCTTAACTTCCTCCTGATCGACGATATATATATATATAATAATATTATATAATATATATATATATATATATATATATATATATATATATATATATATATATATAATAATATATATATATATATATAAGACGAAACAATGAATTTCCCAAATAACAAAAATGGAGGCGCCGGGGTTGAACCCGGGTCCTCTCGCATGCCAAGCGAGTGCTCTACCACTGAGCTACGCCCCCCAAGAACATATTTGTGACATAGTATTATATAAGCACTGAGATTACCACGGCAAAATAGTGTTTGACCGATGTTGCCGACTAGCCGACAAAACAACCACAGGGAAATCTCCATGTTGCTGTCGTGTTTCCCTCTCAATTTTCCACGAAGAAATAGAGTTTTACTTTTATTGTCGTTGCAATAGACTGGAACTAAGCAATAGACTGGAACTAAGCAATAGACTGGAAACAAAGCAATAGACTGGAAGTAAGCAATAGACTGGAACAGAGCAATAGACTGGAACTAAGCAATAGACTGGAACTAAGCAATAGACTGGAACTAAGCTGACCTGGTATGAGTGTCAGAGCCCTCATTATCATCCCTGCTAACTACCGGAACAGATTAAAGTCGTTCCACAACCGATGTCCGGCCCATGTTAACTCTGATGTGCCCAGCAGTTGGAGGATCGCCAGAAGCTTCTGGAAGATTTCAAGGACGTCTTGGTGACCTGACCCTATTCAGATAAGGTCGAAAACCCCAATTTATTGTGAAGATCTCTCACTATACGTTGACGAACATACTGAAATGTTGCACACATGTGATGCGGACAAAATGAAAAAAGAGAAAAAAACAAAAATTATGTCTGGTGTGGGTCTCGAACCCACGACCTGAGTGTATCAGACTCACGCTCTACCACTAGCTAACCAGACAATAGAAAAATACGTCTGTTTCTTCAATTTGAATTAATGAAAACTTTGCGAGGCAGCGTTTAGAAAGAGAGATGTCTTTGACGAAATTTACTTGCTTGGCTCTTTCTTTTGTTCCTTATTATCGAAAGTAAACATACTGGAGGATATATATTTTTTTTTTTTTTTTTTTTTTTTTTTATACTTTGTCGCTGTCTCCCGCGTTTGCGAGGTAGCGCAAGGAAACAGACGAAAGAAATGGCCCAACCCCCCCCCCCCATACACATGTACATACACACGTCCACACACGCAAATATACATACCTACACAGCTTTCCATGGTTTACCCCAGACGCTTCACATGCCTTGATTCAATCCACTGACAGCACGTCAACCCCTGTATACCACATCGCTCCATTTCACTCTATTCCTTGCCCTCCTTTCACCCTCCTGTATGTTCAGTCCCCGATCACACAAAATCTTTTTCACTCCATCTTTCCACCTCCAATTTGGTCTCCCTCTTCTCCTCGTTCCCTCCACCTCCGACACATATATCCTCTTGGTCAATCTTTCCTCACTCATTCTCTCCATGTGCCCAAACCATTTCAAAACACCCTCTTCTGCTCTCTCAACCACGCTCTTTTTATTTCCACACATCTCTCTTACCCTTACGTTACTTACTCGATCAAACCACCTCACACCACACATTGTCCTCAAACATCTCATTTCCAGCACATCCATCCTCCTGCGCACAACTCTATCCATAGCCCACGCCTCGCAACCATACAGCATTGTTGGAACCACTATTCCTTCAAACATACCCATTTTTGCTTTCCGAGATAATGTTCTCGACTTCCACACATTTTTCAAGGCTCCCAAAATTTTCGCCCCCTCCCCCACCCTATGATCCACTTCCGCTTCCATGGTTCCATCCGCTGACAGATCCACTCCCAGATATCTAAAACACTTCACTTCCTCCAGTTTTTCTCCATTCAAACTCACCTCCCAATTGACTTGACCCTCAACCCTACTGTACCTAATAACCTTGCTCTTATTCACATTTACTCTTAACTTTCTTCTTCCACACACTTTACCAAACTCAGTCACCAGCTTCTGCAGTTTCTCACATGAATCAGCCACCAGCGCTGTATCATCAGCGAACAACAACTGACTCACTTCCCAAGCTCTCTCATCCCCAACAGACTTCATACTTGCCCCTCTTTCCAGGACTCTTGCATTTACCTCCCTAACAACCCCATCCATAAACAAATTAAACAACCATGGAGACATCACACACCCCTGCCGCAAACCTACATTCACTGAGAACCAATCACTTTCCTCTCTTCCTACACGTACACATGCCTTACATCCTCGATAAAAACTTTTCACTGCTTCTAACAACTTGCCTCCCACACCATATATTCTTAATACCTTCCACAGAGCATCTCTATCAACTCTATCATATGCCTTCTCCAGATCCATAAATGCTACATACAAATCCATTTGCTTTTCTAAGTATTTCTCACATACATTCTTCAAAGCAAACACCTGATCCACACATCCTCTACCACTTCTGAAACCGCACTGCTCTTCCCCAATCTGATGCTCTGTACATGCCTTCACCCTCTCAATCAATACCCTCCCATATAATTTACCAGGAATACTCAACAAACTTATACCTCTGTAATTTGAGCACTCACTCTTATCCCCTTTGCCTTTGTACAATGGCACTATGCACGCATTCCGCCAATCCTCAGGCACCTCACCATGAGTCATACATACATTAAATAACCTTACCAACCAGTCAACAATACAGTCACCCCCTTTTTTAATAAATTCCACTGCAATACCATCCAATCCTGCTGCCTTGCCGGCTTTCATCTTCCGCAAAGCTTTTACTACCTCTTCTCTGTTTACCAAATCATTTTCCCTAACCCTCTCACTTTGCACACCACCTCGACCAAAACACCCTATATCTGCCACTCTGTCATCAGACACATTCAACAAACCTTCAAAATACTCATTCCATCTCCTTTTTATATATATATATATATATATATATATATATATATATATATATATATATATATATATATATATATATATATATATACATATATATATATATATATATGTATATATATATATTGGAAAGGATCACAATTTTGCACGTGATCAAGTATATTCTTATGAGTCCATGGGTAAAATAAACACGATAAGTTCCCAAGTGCACTTTCGTCTAAAACTCCCATCATTAGGGAAGACACAAGAGAGAAATATAACAGTCAGTTTATATACAACGAAGAGACGTAGCTAGGACGCCATATGGTAAACATGTGATTGTCCAAGACAGACAACAAGCGTATCATAAACTTATTATGTGGACAAGAAAGTGAATTGTTCACAAATTTTATCAACATTAAAGTTATCCAATTTGTATAGACCATCACTAATATTAAGATTATAATTCTTTGTGTATTCAGTAATAGAAGATTCAATGATATTTCTCGTGGTACTTGAGTTAGAGTTAATAACTGAGATGGCATTATTAACTCTAATTCCAGTACCACGAGAAATATCATTGAATCTTCTATTATTAAATACACAAAGAATTATAAACCTTAAGGAAACAACATGGTGGTCAAAAATAAGCTTTAGGAATGAAGTTTATGAATGGAATATCAGTGAGACGATCCAAATGACGAATGAATGAGAGCGTAGTCAACATACAATATAAAAGGACATATTATGAATGGCAACCAGGCAAGTAACGGCCCAACTGAATGGAAGGATTTAAAAGTTCGCGTTATATGACGAATTTTGATAGATTATCCAAATTTCCATTCCAGTTATGAAACTTGATGGTTGTATTCAGTTCTAGAGACAAAGTTTAAATGTTTGTGTTTCAGAGATGAGCCCCAACGGATATCGTTAAATTAACTGACATTAAAATTTGTCAATTAAGTGAATCATTTTGTACAATAGCTGTAATTTGACAGAGTTAAAAGTTCGCATTTTCATTACAATTCTAATTTAAAAGTTTGAGCTTCAATGATGGTTTGCACAAGCTTAACGTACATTTAAGTTTTGTGTTTATATGACGTATCTCAAAGGACTCTGGTAAAATAACGCAGCTGGAAGGTTTACGTTCAAATGACGGTGTTTAAATGTTTATTGATGAATGGTAGATTTAAATGGATAGATTTTAAGTTCGCGTTTTCATGAGCGACCTTAAACCTTGTGGTTGAATGTCACAGTTTAAATGTTGGTATGTACAATGTTGACCAGATGGCGGTAGTGTGTAGACACAGCCATACCAGGTCGTATTTATCATCATTAAAGTCACCTTCCTTACTTACTTATGGCGGCGATGAAATTCACTGGTTCTTGATTGTGCACCAATTAACCTATCAGATAATGGTACAATGTTTGCCTGGTGTTGCATATATCACGTCTGTGATATATGCAACATATATGCCTGTGACGTCACGATGCCCCGCCTCCAGCCTGGCGCCGCTCTATGTGTGTGTGTGTGTGTGTGTGTGTGTGTGTGTGTGTGTGATTACAATTTGTGTTTTACGGGTGGGAGTTTACAATTGAACTGTTCCGTCTCTTAACTTTGTAAGTATATATTATGTCGTTACTCCTATGTGCTGTCTTACATACACACACACACACACACACAGACACACACACACACACACACACATATAACCTATAATATTATCAAGTATTTTCTTCAGACGGATATCTTACACCTTGATTATAAAAGACAAAGAAAAATTTATAAAAACATATACATATATTTCCACACGTGTAGATATATGTTATGTATTGAAATGTGGCGGAAAAATGCCTTATATATTAACAAACGTGATTGAGGACTTAAAGAATCTGGTACAAACATAATGGTTATTGTGATAAATGATTTATTTATGATAAATATGTATTGTGTTGCATTATAATGGTTGTTCAGAACCAAGGTTCTTAAACCTGAATTCGTAACATTGTATAAGAAATAAAGAAATTTTGAAAATATGAACATTTATAATCATAAACCTAAGAATATATTTTCCTCTAGTTATCCAAAACAAAATCCAATACAAAGATCTAGTTTAAGGCAGGAATATTTCATCTTTTAACAAAATATTTATCTCTACGTCCCTTATCTTTCATCATCATTTCTTATGTTTACTATCAAGAAATGTCTTTTATCTAACATGAAAAATTCTGTATAGGTATTTGATTAATGTTCTTCAACGACGCGTTGTATAACTCTTCGTTAGTGAAGTTCATTTCGTGTAATGGATCATGCATTACAAAGTTGTGTCTATCCACACAAGTGTTACACGTCCCGGGTAAAGATATATTCTAGAGATAGTGTATATTGTTCCGGAACACGTGTGTCTGTGCTCACATGTTCGTGCATATAATGTGTGTGTGTGTGTCCTTGTGTATGGTGTTGTTATTTCTTATCAGGACGAGGATTAAGGCCTCCCTCTGAGACGTCCTCCGAGCTTCAGTTCACACCAAGCATTAGGCGTAATAATTTGATTTTAATTTAATTTTGAAACCAGATGGTCATTTGTCCTTGAGCACCCCGACCCTTCTCCGAGACGGGGGGATTAATTTCACCACCGTACTGGACATGTCATCCCTGTAGGCTTACACAAGAGGGAGGGTGATCTACGCAGTTTTGAGCTACGCATTCTCCAACCAATCAGAATATTTCTGAGTCCCATAACCAATCAAAATGTAAGGTTGTATAGCTAGCAGGGAACGCTTGTCTTTGCTGTAATATATACCCATGACACCCGCTGAGTCTCTCTCTTTCTAGCCCAGCGAGGTAAGTGGTCCACCCCTGCTGTAAGTCCTGCTGTGTTGTAAGCCTGTAAGCCCTGCTGTGTTATAAGCCTGTTACCTGAGAGTTGTGCTGTAAGCCCGTTATAATTATCAGTGTAATGTTATCGAAGAACTGCCTTAGAGGAAAGAGAACTCCTGGCATGAAATCTTATCTGGAATGTTAAGTCATGTACGAATGTTATCTTATGTTCAATGTTTTTAAACTCACTTTCAGTGTTAACGTAATGGTTCATGCTTGATTTATGTGCCTATCTTTGTACACTTGAATTCTTTCATTATAAGTAGATTTAATGTAATGCTGGTCTTTAATTCAATCCCATAACTTTATTATTGTGTTATCCTGAGTTGTGCAACTTCACAAATCTATAACGTTCTTGCAAGACAAGGAACAGTAGTATTTGTAACATATGTTACTGGCGACCTTGCCTGAATAAGTATTGAGTTCGTAACATATAAATTGGCGACCTTGCCAGGATATTTCTTGCCTTAACGGAATCTCTTTCCTTTTCGTTAATCATGCCGTTGACCAGCAACGCTGGCGTTGACCAGTTCTGTCGATCTGAGCCCTCTCACGAGGACATCAAATCTTTAACAAAGCATGAGCTGAAGCTTATTGCAAATAGGCTAAAATTGAATTATGACCGGAAAGCTAGTAAAGTACAGTTGGAGACCTTAGTCATAAATCATTTTGTTAGTGAACAGATAGTAGATGCTGCGCCTGATCTTGAAATTAGTGTCGACAATACCACTCCATCAGTGACGTTGGCCGAAGTCTCGATCCCTCCCAATATCCCTAGTGATGATAATGTTGATCCCGAGTACTGGCGAATTCAACTAGAGATAGCTAAGATCAATGCACAAGTAGAGAAGGAGCAGACTGAACAAGCTAGGTTAGCTCTCGAACGTGAAAAACTTAGACTTAACGCTTCACCCTCGGGACCAGTGTCGTCTCGGTTGGGTGACTTACATCTCGTACCTAAGTTCGATGAAGATAATGTGGCTTCCTTTTTCCTTAAATTTGAACAGACTGCCCGTGACTGCTCTTGGCCGAAGTCAGCCTGGGTGACAGTTTTGCGGCCCCTCCTTGTTGGCAAAGCTGAATCCACACACACCGCGTTGAACGATGACCAGTGTGGTGATTATGAGGTCGTTAAGCAGGCAGTGATAAATTCTTATCATTTAAGTCCGGAAGCACACCGACTCAGATTTCGAACTAAGCATAAGCGCCCTGATCAAACCTACCTAGATCACTTTAGTGAGAAGTACAAGTTAGGCGCGCAGTGGGTTCGCTCCGCAGGAGCTTATATAGATGCTGAATCGGTCCTGAAACTATTTGTGTTCGAGGAATGTAAGACGGTCTACCCCGTGATGTACGGCAGTACGTAATAACTAAATCAACGAAGGATTTTGAGGTGGCTGGGAAACTAGCAGATGAGTACATGTTAGATGTCAAACTTGACGCGGGCAGGCATTCAAAGGGCTACGACGGCAGAGGGAGGACCAATGGTCATGTAATCCCACCTGAATCTGCTACCTTGCCGGTAACTCATAAAAGTCAGGGGAAATACTCCCAGAAAGTAAAGTTTTGCTCTCACTGTGGCAAGGCAGGGCACCAGGTGAGGGATTGCTGGGCTCGAGAGAAGGAATTTAGAGATTCTACCGTGAGTAGACCGGTGAATCTCGTCTCAACTTTAGGGCCACTTCGTAAAGTAGGTGAGGTTGTCCCTGCTCTTAGGAAAAAGAGGGGTTGCGAGAGTGTGGTTGAGGATCCGTTCTGTGGGAACTACAATGCGTTCCTGTCTGAGGGCTATGTTAGTAGATGTGGTGTACGACGAAAAGTGACCGTATTACCGGATTCTGGTGCGCTGCAGTCCCTGATGTTGGATGGCTTGGTGCCGCGAGGAGAGTTTGGAGACCGAGTCTTGCTAGATGGACTGTCGGGTTCCGAGGAAGCTCCACTAGTCGATGTGAGGGTAGAAACAGATCTCTTCACGGGCCATGCTCTCATAGGGGTTGTAGATAGGTTACCTGTCTCAGGTGTGGACTTTGTGTTAGGCAATGACCTAGCGGGTAGGGAAGATGAGCCCAATGCCGGTGTTGCCTACGGGCCCGGTGGAGTCCACGGAGGCAACGCAGCTTGATGAAGAAGTACCAGAGTTAGTCTCCAACCACGATGATGCCAGGTCTATGACAGCTGGCACGGCAGGCCGTGTGCCTGACGACATAGCCGTTGAAACGGAGGAAGTGGAGGCCAGCGAGAGAAGGCAGTGTGATACCCTCTCCCCTGGTATAGACTCCGTCGAAACGCAGGAAGTTAAGACTCTCCCCCCGTCTGAGACCAGCGAGAGGAAGCTGTGTGATACCCTCTCAGCTGGTGTAGCCTCCTTTGAGACAGTGGACCTAAAGACTCTTCATGAGAGCGAGGCCAGCGAGAGGAAGCTGTGTGATATCCTCTCCCCTGGTGTAACCTCCGTTGAGACAGTGGACCTAAAGACTCTTCATGAGAGTGAGGCCAGCGAGAGGAAGCTGTGTGATACCCTCTCCCCTGGTGTAGCTTCCGTTAAGACGAAGGAGGTGAAGTCTCTCCCTACGAGTGAGTCTAGTGAGAGGAAGCTGTGTGATACCCTCTCCCCTGGTGTAGACTCCGTTGAGACTGAGGGTTTGTCTCATGCCCATTCAAGAGAGAAGACTCTCCCTGAGGATGAAATTAGCGAGATGTGTGATACCTCCTGGGCTGGTTACGAGTCCGTACAAGAGTCAGTGGGTGAGACTGAGGATTTGTCTCGCGCCCATTCAAGAGACTCAGGAAGGAAGGACATTATGGTATGACAAACGGTCTCGTTCAAGAAGGTTTGAGGCGGGCGACGAGGTGTTGCTTCTACTACAGCAGCCAGGTCAACCCTTGGTTGTCCGTTCTCAGGGTTCCTACACCATTATCTGGAGTGTAGGAGACTCAAAATACCTTGTCTCTACCCCCGATAGGCGCAGAGGTCGGAGATTATGCCACGTCAACATGCCTAAGCCATATTTCAGTCGTGATCCTCCCCCCTTGGAACTGACGGTGCCAGTCTGCATCATCTTACGTCCAGCGGTAGCCGTGTGTGACGAGGTCGACGACGTAGCTGCGTGTGCCTCGAAGATCTGGGACCCGGGCGGAGGCGTGAGAGAACTGAAGTGTTGCTTGGATATAGTTGGATACTGTAGGTCGTTCATTGTAAATTTTGCAACAGTCGTAACCCCTCTGACAGATTTATTGAAGAATATCAGATGTCTGGAATGAGCAGTGTGAGACAGTCTCTCTTATTAGTTAGGAACCCTACTTTTCAACTGTTTTATTTTGCAGGCTCCAACCAGATTAGCTGTGAATGCCGCCAGTGTTGTAAAGGCTGGTAAGGTCCCCCATGCAGGAGGACAAGAAAGAAGGTTGAGCCCAAACAGATAGCCCCACCATGAAGAGGGAACTTTTTGTTTTGCTATTTGTATTGTAGCACTTTGTGTATGTGTTCTTCTGGCAATCACTAGAAGTAACCTTTGTTTTTGCTATTTGTATTATAGCACTGTATATTTATGTCCTTCAGCCAACTAATTTAGAGTGTACTGACTACCAACTCTTCAAAATGCTCACAAGTTATGGGAACGGAGTCAATATTGGCCTTGTTATGTACAATTTATACGTTACATTATTTTCAGCACATCTCATGTGGTAACAGACTGTGTTAGCTGATTGTTTATCCCGCTCTTAAGAAAATTCCTCTTCCAGGAATTTTCTCCTTTAAGGAGGGGGGTGTTACGGAACACGTGTGTTTGTGCTCACATGTTCGTGTATATAATGTGTGTGTGTGTGTGTCCTTGTGTATGGTGTTGTTATTTCTTATCAGGACGAGGATTAAGGCCTCCCTCTGAGACGTCCTCCGAGCTTCAGTTCACACCAAGCATTAGGCGTAATAATTTAATTCTAATTTAATTTTGAAACCAGATGGTCATTTGTCCTTGAGCACCCCGACCCTTCTCCGAGACGGGGGGATTAATTTCACCAGCGTACTGGACATGTCATCCCTGTAGGCTTACACAAGAGGGAGGGTGATCTATGCAGTTTTGAGCTACGCATTCTCCAAGCAATCAGAATATTTCTGAGTCCCATAACCAATCAAAATGTAAGGTTGTATAGCTAGCAGGGAACGCTTGTCTTTACTGTAATATATACCCATGACACCCGCTGAGTCTCTCTCTTTCTAGCCCAGCGAGGTAAGTGGTCCACCCCTGCTGTAAGTCCTGCTGTGTTGTAAGCCTGTAAGCCCTGCTGTGTTATAAGCCCGTTACCTGAGAGTTGTGCTGTAAGCCCGTTATAATTATCAGTGTAATGTTATCGAAGAACTGCCTTAGAGGAAAGAGAACTCCTGGCTTGAAATCTTATCTGGAATGTTATCTTATGTTCAATGTTAAACTCACTTTCAATGTTAACGTAATGTTTCATGCTTGATTTATGTGCCTATCTTTGTACACTTGAATTCTTTCATTATAAGTAGATTTAATGTAATGCTGGTCTTTAATTCAATCCCATAACTTTATTATTGTGTAATCCTGAGTTGTGCAACTTGACAAATCTATAACGTTCTTGCAAGACAAGGAACAGTAGTATTTGTAACATATGTTACTGGCGACCTTGCCTGAATAAGTGTTGAGTTCGTAACAATATCTAACATATATATGTCTTTTATAAACATTTGTAAAACGTTTTCCTGAGGGACAATACCTAAGACTTTCGTATTAAAGTTGATCAGTTGTAAGTGATCAAGCATTACAAAGGTGTGTCCATTACCACAGGTGCTACTGATCCCGGGTAAAGGTATTTCACCATCTTTGTATCTTTAACCTTTCTAGTTATAGATGTTTCATCCCTGATTCCATCCTCACAATGGATGTATGTGGTTTGTGTTGTCTTAACATATCATTAGTCAGTTGAAGTGGAGAACATGCTCCACAGCCTAGCCACTCTACTCTGTCTTCCACATGCTATTCAAGAGGTGTTACCGGATTCCACCTATAAGTGTTTACACCGGGGGTAACAAGTCACCTCCGGACGGCTTCTTCTTCTATTACTTTTGATGATTTGAAAACCAGGGAATCGTATTTGGTCTATTGATATCGATAAGCTTGGTTACATTCACTAATACTCTGTATTTGTCATTTAATAAATTTGAGATTATCAAACTTGATCGTTTGTGTCTTGTTGATGCTATTATACGTTTTTCTTCAGAAAATGATTTAATCTAATTCATAAAGAATGTTTTTAAGGAAAACGTTAATGATTTATCTTTAATTCTTATCACGACAAAATTAGAAAGTCTACTGTTCAAAGTATACTCGCTGGATCTTACTAGAGTTTTGAAGAATAGAAACTCATAACATGTGCAGATAATAACTACATTACTATTCTGTATGCAGTATCATCTTAATATGTAAAACCCGGATAAAAAGATTGTAATATGAAATTTGATGGTATTATGCTTAGGTTGTTGAAGATGTTACTGATTTCTACATGTAAAACATTTATGTTATTTGCAAAATAGAAATCTTTATGTTAGATGTGTTAATTCTACCGGTTTCACGTTACATACATTTCTCTACCCTGCGCACCAGAAAAGTTATGGGATTTTATTCATTATCGCATAAAATAATCTGCATGAATATAATATCCCATGTATTTTCAATATAATATCCCATGTATTTCCAATAGAAATCCACAAGGAAAATGCACTTTTGCCATCTGTATTCGATGGCACGGTGATAGGTTCTTATATAAAGTAAATATGTAATTTTCTTTTTTCTGGTGGTGGTGGTGGTGTGTGTGTGTGTGTCTGTGTGTGTGTGGGGGGGGTGGGGGGGATTAAGGTCTTCGTCCATCACAATATACCGTAAGAGTGTCTATGGCTCACCCTAGCTGGGGTTTACATTGTTGAACAACGTAATGCTTTTTGGTCGGTTTAGGTTTCTTAATTGTTGACTACAGGGACGAGTTTATAAGGAAGTGAGGAATTTGGGAAGAGTTTATTGATGGGTGCCGGTAGTGTGGTGATGATGAAGGATCAGAGAAAATATATTATGTCGGACGGAAGTCAATAGATCCTGGTGCTCGACCCAGAACCTTGACTAATCGTCTATAAGAAAGTGGTTGTTTATGTTTGGCCAAGTCCCAGCTTGGCAGGGGCTCTGGTCTTATGACACACTGTTATCTGGCTTTATTTGTCATATATATTTTTTATGAGCTGAACTTATAAGAATATTTAGGAAGAGTGTCTGTCCTTCAGTATAGCAAGTCAAGCATTACTCCACCGTACAACAACTACAACATGGCTTGTGTCAGTGTGTCTGTCCCTCAGTATAGCAAGTCAAGCATTACTCCACCGTACAACAACTACAAGGTCACAAATGAGGGGACAAATAACATATAGGTTGGGTCACGGAAAATGCCTAATGAGCTGAGGAAAAGGAAGGACATTACATACACTGGCTTTATCAGTGAATCATTTTGTGATGGTTGTGAAATATTGGTCATGTGTGGAAGATGGTCCTTGTACATGAATGAGGACAAATATTAGTTTCATGATATGTTATAATGGTATATCTAGCTGGTGAACTGATATGTGATATGATAAATGTGATCTGTCTTGTTCTATACTTCTCTTCAGAAAAATCCTTGAAACTTATATCCGATTTTTCTCACATGTAGTCAAATTGTGTTTACGAGTTTGATAGATTTTCCTGATATTTGATATCTATAAGAGACATTGGCGACTAAAAACAATTTCACGATGGCAAAATCAGCCAACATTATCAACTGGTACGATGACGCAAGACGACTGCAGAAAGATGACCAGCGTCTCGTTGTAGTGTACAATGGCGAGTGATATTCACTGTAGGTATACGCAAAATGATGTACTATGTGCTCATAGCAGGTAAATTAGAGGATCATCATAAGATTTAGAAATAGAACTATCAAGGAAGGAGAAAGAAGTAGGTGTAATCATTAGTCAAGATGTAAAGCCAATACATAAACATCATGAGCAATGTGTACTGCTCCTCCTCCTCTGGCTTTTGATTCTTACTGTCACATTTTAGTATATATAAATAATGGAAGGGCAAGTCACAGCCAAGACAAATTCAGTTACTCTTGGATTACTTGCCTTGCCGATGGTGACTTGTCACTCCAGGTGTAACTACTTACAGTTGGAGTCCGGTAACACCATTTCAATGATATCATTTGAGAAACACAGTAAAGTGGCTGGACTGAAAAGCGTGTTCTGCACCTCAACTGACTAATCATATGATAAGGATAAGAAGGAAAAAATCGATTGTAAGGCTGGAATCAGGGATGAAACATCTATAACCGGAAAGGTTAAAGATACAAAGATGGTGAAATACCTTTACCCTGGATCAGTAGCACCTGTGGTAATGGACACACCTTTGTAATGCTTGATCACTTACAACTGATCAACTTTAATACGAAAGTCTTTAGTACCGTCCAGCAGGGGAATATTATACAAATATTAACAGATAATATATCTATGTTAGACAGACGCCATATCTAGGAATTATCTCTACTTGGGACGTGTAACACCTGTGTGGATGGACACAACTTTGTAATGTTTGATCCATTACACGAAATAATGTCAACAACAGAGTTATACAACGCGTTGTTGAAGATCATTCAGGAAACATCTATAGTGAATGATCATATTAGGTAGTACATGGCAGTTCTTCGGAGTAAACCAGAAAAATGATGCTGAGAGAAAAGGGACGTAATAGGAAATAATTTGTTAAATGTCTAGAAACATTGATCTTAAAGTAGTCGTCTTGTGTTGGGTCATCTTTTAGACACCAAGAGGAGAACATAGTCTGTGTTTTGTAACCATTAATAAATATATATTCTCAACGCCTTTCATCACTTCTTCCAGACCTTAACGGATTTTGGCTGAACGATCTTGGCCCTGTGACGGCCACAAAATGCAGCACAATACACATTTATTACAAAAAAAAAAAAGAAATTTATCACAACAGTCGTTGTGTTTTTTACCGGAATCTTTAAGCTTTCAGTAGCATTTTAAAGTACATAACACATTCATCTGCCTCATTTACATGCATATAGATATATCTACAAGTGTATATGTACATGTTTTATATTATCTATCTGAATTTAAAGTTTATCATGATATCCGTGTAGACAAATTACTAATGGATACCACAAGATATGTACAGTTACTAAAAGATTATTCTGAACCTCTACCATGTTATGACACACTCGACCCTGGCCTCCTGACCTGCCAGGGCAATAATCTGTTATTGATAAAGAATTGATCATATTCTTAGTTGATAACCTAAACCTGCACCAGTGCGGTGGGAATGTCTAATACAGAGAGAGAGAGAGAGAGAGAGAGAGAGAGAGAGAGAGAGAGAGAGAGAGAGAGAGAGAGAGAGAGAGAGAGAGAGAGTGTGTATGTTAACCGTCACACTCCAGTATTTCTGGAAGCGCCAGTCAGAAGTAAACGTGTTTTCGTCACACAAGACAACGTGATCCCAGAAGCCAGTATCTTTATCACAATGTTCAGGTTCATATTGCCTTCTCTTCTCCATGTTTAAGTTACTCAGAAGCTGGTGTGTGTGTGTGTGTGTGTGTGTGTGTGTGTGTGTGTGTGTGTGTGGCTGTGTCAGTCCTTGGAGTGAAGTGTGTTTTCGGACAGTGTGAGTGAGGGGCGCATCATCATCATTAGAGATGAATCATTATGCCAATAATTAGGGCGAGGCTAACCTGACCTCAGGTCTCATCACAACACGGTATGGCGTAGTGGTGGTCTGTGTTTAATATTAGTATACAGAACTGATGGTACTGGTGAGTAATGGGTAAATGGGAGAAATTTCTCTTAACTTTGTGTGAAAATAAGGAATAAACAAAACTAAATACCAGACGAGGATAACAATATATACACACAACAAAATTCCCGTAACACAAAGATGAAACCAACCAAAGATGTTGCCCATGTAATATGTGATATAAAAATATCACACAAAAACAATAAAATACAATGAAGAAAATGCAAGGCTCAGATAATATAAGTAAAGAAAAGAGAAAGAGAACTAGATAATATTGAAGTTCTCATACATGAAAATGGCATATAGACTTGGCTGTACATCCAACAACAGATTAACGTATAATAGGAGATTAAAATCATAGATTTTACATCTTACATTATTAGATAAAAGGCAAAGAAAATAATATATGCAAATTATGAATAAAGTGTATACTTATATAAGATTATGTAGTTTATGACACCAATAGAACAAGCACTAACATTCAAAAATATAATAATCTATGGAAATACAAAGTAAGACATCAAATTATGTTGCAGCAAAACAAGGATGGGATAAATCCAAGGCAAATAGATAACAAACAACCACATTTTTCTACAAACTCAACAAAGATAAAGGCGAAGGTTTTAGATATCAGGAAGTACATACCATATTTCTCCAATACCTACAGTTTTGTAATTAAAGTAAAAAATATTCTTGAGCTTACTTATTGACGAGGCACTTATGCTAATTAACTTTGTTTTCAAGCTCATTATTGTTAGAGTATTTCCCATCATCTCTTATCTGCATAATCACTTCATCAGGATCATTAGGCTTACGTGGACCAATTACAGGTTATGTATGTAAATATGTTGCTTTAATGTTAAAGAATGAAATATGTCCTGGTTGATATGGCATGATTGTTGATGAAACCGTCCAGTTGATTTGGTCCCTAACATTGTGTTTAATGTTACCTACATATGTTATTGCTCATAGTTGTCTGAAGTCGTGCGTACAATACTTTACCCTTGGGAAAAACATGAAAAACAAGGTTTGGATTATTTTCTTTTCTCTTTTTTCGAACTGAAAACTCACTGTAAAGTTTTCGTCAACAGACAGCCAGACAGCGCAAAGGTAATTAGTACCACCAGCTGTTGACAACGCGCACAATTAAAGCAGTCATTGCTCACGCGAGATTACTCCAGCTTTCCTGTCTTTCTTATATAGTCTGTGTATCGCTACACACAAACAGATACACACACACACACACACACACACACACACACACACACACACACACACATATACACACACGCCATCATTGATGTCATTATCTTTCCACTACAAGCTACATTACACTCTCCACAAGAGGTAATTCTGCCCAGTGTACACCCTCTATCGTATCCTGCCATCTTCACTATGTTGATGTTTCATCTTCACTACACTAGTGCTTCAACTTCACTCTGTTAATCTATCATCTAGGATATCAAATCAATGAGGAAACGCTAGTCCACTATATTTTTGTGTGGCTTCACTATATTTTTGCAAGTGCTGGTCTATGAAAGTTTACTTCGTCAAGTAAATCACTCATCTCACCAGATCGCAGAAATGACTCACGTCCGCGCTGCCCATCGGTACCCTGGCAAGGAATCCTTCCTTGAATTTTTCGAGGCTCACATCCAGCAAACCGGGGCTGTTAAAGATTGTATAAGCCGAACTGAGCTATATTTGCGATACTGTGAATTCTGCGAAGGGTTCGGGTACGAGAAAGCTGCCGTCCTGAACGTCGGCAGAACACTGGGACGGTGGGGCATCAAGGCAGATCGCAGACTTGGAGGACGCAACGGCCGCCACCAGGAGTACGCCTACACCAGAATTGCCTGGTTGTCCAGCAGTGAGGGCCTGGCCCAGGGAGGAAAGCGGTGCCTTCCAGAATGCCAAAGGCCTTCCAGGAAGAGACCACGTCTGAATATCGAACCCGTGCACGAGAGAGTAGTGGTGAAGATCCAGACTCGGCATCAAGATGATGATGACCTGTGCAAAGGCGGACCCAGCGAGGAAACTGGTGTAGTTGACACAGGAGCAGCCGCCATCCCCATCAATGTTTCTTTGGCTCCCACCAAACAACGGGGCAAAGTGATGCCTACCACTGAATTGGTGACCTTGATCCCCTACTTCTATGGGGATGAATCAGGCCTGGTGGATCCCGACGTACTCGTACTTGTCGTCGATGAAGACCCTGATGTGTCCGTCACTGCGACTGGAGGATCAGCAGCACCTGCAGCAGCAGCCGACCCTAAAGCTGAAGCTGCCGTGTTGAAGATTAAAGTCCACACCACCAACATTCATCCCTGAAATTCCTTGAACCTTAAGTTCCCGTCCCTGAGATTGGAGAAGCTGCTCCTCCTCCAGCAGTCGACCCTGTTATACCCGGTCCTCAGAAGACACTTCCTATGGCAAAAGTTCTCATTCAGTTGCAAACCTATTGTCAAACTATTGTACGGATGAAGCGGTTATCATAAAGGATCAAATCCGTTAGGAAAAGTTCCTACCATTTATCAGTCCCATCTACTGGGAAGGAAAAAAAAAATAAGAAAAATACATCCATTCTGTTGGGTGCCATAAACATGGCACAAATGGACCCTAAGTCGAACTGCTGACCTCCTAGTGGTAGGGTCCGGGCAACTTTGAGGGAACATTAACCTTCAAAGGCTAACAGCAGTCGCACAAAAACAATAAAGATTAATCATTATTAGTCATTTACAATAATCATAGACGATGGTTATAGCCTCGCCTATCTATCATCTCATTCGCTGTGTACGAAATCATAGGCGACTCTGATTGCACCTACACCTATCAGTTTACCTATTTATTCAACCATCTATCTATCTGTCTATCGTCCTTGTTTGAAGATTTTCTGTATCATGTAAATCTCAGCCATTGAAAAGTCCTGAGATCAATGTCGAAGAAGTGAACAAAAGAATTCTAGTTTGGACTGAAATACTTAGCCCTGTTTCTGCACATTTTCTCACTATTTATCCAACATTCATTCCTCTTAAGGATCTACGAACTAACTTCAGAGCTGTATTACAAATATATCATTCCTCTTAAGGATCTACAAACTATCTTCAGAGCTGTATTACAAATATATGAAACATGTCACCAACTCACTGTTTTGTTCATATTTCTTGCTATATTACATCTGTCAGTTTCTAAATGCAATCATCGGATGATTATGGCTGTGTCTACACACTCCCACCATCTGGCCAACCTTGTGCATATGATCATTTAAACTCTGACATTTTAACAAATTGTTTCAAAACGACTCCATGAAACGCGAACTTAAAATTCATCCATTTAACTCCCTCATTCATTAACGAACATTTAAACATGATCATTTGAACGTAAATCTTCCAGCTACATTATGTCAACAAAGTTCTTTTACATACGTCATTAGGTTAGGTTGGGTTAGATTAGGTTAGGTTAGGTTAATCAACCTCGTCAATTAAACACTTTAATACTACCATGCAACAGTGAACTTTTACACACCGTTATATTGCAGCTGTTGTATGAAATGCTTCACATAACTAAAGAATTTAAAGTGAATTATTTTAACGATATTCTTGGAATTCTGCACTTTGATATGAACCTTTAAATTCTGACTGTAGAGGTTCACATGACCTTTAGATTCCACCAGAGCAATGGGAGTTTGTACAATTAATTTAACTCTGCCACTGAACGCGAACTTTTAAATTTAGCTGGGCGGCCTCTTATTCCCTGGCTGCCATTCATACTTTGTTCTTTTAAACTGAATGTTTATATCGCTCTCATTCATCCTTAATTTCGATCGTCTCTGATATTTCAGTCGTAAAATTTGTTCATGTTGCCATATTGCATTAGTTAAGGTCTATAGTTAAACCTAAAGATTCCACAGTGTTTACAGTGACGGAGCCACCTGTATGTTGTACCAGACAACCAGTAATGTATGGTGTCTGACGTCTACAGTGAGGGAGCCACCTGTATGTTGTACCAGACAACCAGTAATGTATGGTGTCTGACGTCTACAGTGACGGAGCCACCTGTATGTTGTACCAGACAACCAGTAATGTATGGTGTCTGACGTCTACAGTGAGGGAGCCACCTGTATGTTGTACCAGACAACCTGTAATGTATGATGACTGACGTCTACAGTGAGGGAGCCATCTGTATGTTGTACCAGACAACCAGTAATGTATGGTGACTGACGTGTACAGTGACGGTGTAAGACTCACGCACACTACCGTTAATTTTTCATTAGGTATTTGTCATTATCATTTTACTGTGAGTTACATAGAGTTAGATGCATGTTCCCACGGGCTCACTGTTCCCACGGGCTACTGTTAATCAGGATGTTTGAACACGTAAGAGCTGATCTGTTATTTGAACACGTTGTTGAATGGGTGTTGACGGACTCCCATATAACCCCTGCCAGTGTGACCTGAGGGGACACACTGGCCACCATCGTCACACTGTTCACTAGAGTGTGTCGTAGTGTGTCATAAGACTATAGCCCAGAGTACTACAGATGGACGTACACGTTTTGTTGTAATAAATCTACAAAGGCCGCCTGATCTTCATTAAGTACCACAGACGAAGAAGACCTGATTTCCTTCCTATCAACTCAACCTTACAAATGGTGGCAGTGACGTAAGAACCCACGTGACCACACACGACCGTCACATCTACTTCATATTTCTACGTCTGGTGTTGCCAGCAGTCATACAAGCCTACCTGACACAGTCCTGGTGCTCCCTCCTGTGGACGTTAAGGGCGGAACCCACGGCCGGCTACGTTCTCCATCACCCGTACCTCAATGCATTGAATATACGCCTTTATTGC
>NC_092293.1:5226491-5234339 GCF_036320965.1 Panulirus ornatus
TTTGTTGAGTATTCCTGGTAAATTATATGGGAGAGTATTGATTGAGAGGGTGAAGGCATGCACAGAGCATCAGATTGGGAAAGAGCAGTGTGGTTTCAGAAGTGGTAGAGGATGTGTGGATCAGGTGTATGCTTTGAAAAATGTATGTGAGAAATACTCAGAAAAGCAAATGGATTTGTATGTGGCATTTATGGATCAGGAGACGGCATATGATAGAGCTGATGGTGATGGTCTGTGGAAGGTATTAAGAATATATGGTGTGGGAGGCAAGTTGTTAGAAGCAGCGAAAGTTTTCATCGAGGATGTAAGGCATGTGTACGTGTAGGAAGAGAGGAAAGTGATTGGTTGTCAATGAATGTCGGTCTGCGGGGTTGTTAGAGAGGTGAATGCAAGAGTTTTGGAGAGAGAGGCAAGTATGAAGTCTGTTGTGGATGAGAGAGCTTGGGAAGTGAGTTAGTTGTTGTTCGCTGATGATGCAGCGCTGGTGGCTGATTCGGGTGAGAAACTGCAGAAACTGGTGAATGAGTTTGGTAAAATGTGTGAAAGAAGAAAGCTGGGAGTGAATGTGAATAAGAGCAAGGTTATTAGGTACAGTAGGGTTGAGGGAAAAGTCAGTTGGGAGGTACATTTGAATGGAGAAAACTGGAGGAAGTGAAGTGTTTTAGATATCTGGGAGCGGATTCGGCAGCGGATGGAACCTTGGAAGCGGAAGTGAGTCATAGGGTGGGGGAGGGGGTTAAAGTTCTGGGAGCGTTAGAAATGTGTGGATGGTGAGAACGTTTTCTCGGAAAGCAAAAATGGATATGTTTGAAGGAATAGTGGTTCCAACAATGTTGTATGGTTGCGAGGCGTGGGCTATAGATAGAGTTGTGCGGAAGAGGGTGGATTTGTTGGAAATAAGATGTTTTAGGACAATATGTGTGTTAGGTGGTTTGATCGAGTAAGTAATGAAAGGGTAAGAGAGATGTGTGATAGTAAAAAGAGTGTGGTTGAGAGAGCAGAAGAGGGTGTTTTGAAATGGTTTGGTCACATGGAGAGAATGAGTGAGGAAAGATTGACAAAGAGGATATATGTGTCAGAGTTGGAGGGAACGACTAGAAGTGGGAGACCAAATTGGAGGTGGAAAGACGGAGTGAAAAAAATTTTGAGTGATCGGGGCCTGAACATACAGAAGGGTGAAAGGCGTTTAAGGAATAGAGTGAATTAGAACGATGCGGTATACCGGGTTCGACGTACAGTCAATGGATTGAACCAGAGTGTGTGAAGCGTCTGGGGTAAACCATGGAAAGTTCTGTGGGGCCTGGATGTGGAAAGGGAGCTGTGGTTTCGTTGCATTATATCTGACAGCTAAAGACTGAGTGTTAACGAATGTGGCCTTTGTTGTCTTTTCCCAGTGCTACCTAGCACACATGTGGGGGGAGGGGATTGTCATATTCATATGTGGTGAGGTGGCGACAGGAATGAATAAGGGCAGACAGTATGAATTATGTACATGTGTATATATGTATATGTCTGTTTGTGTATATATATGTATACGTTGAGATGTATAGGCATGTACATGTGCGTGTGTGGACGCGTTTGTATATACATGTGTATGTGGGTGGGTTTGGGCCATTTCTTTAGTCTGTTTCTTTGCGCCACCTCGCTAACGCGGGAGACAGCGACAAAGCAAAATAAAATAAATACAGTACTGTGTAGTTGACAACTCTTATATCATGTCCACCATGGTGAACAAAGACGATGCTCGTAAATCTAATGATGACTCGGGTGAAGAAGAGGGTGGAAATCGCGACTCAAAGGAGACAGAAAAACCATTGCCATTAGTTGAAGTTAAGTGTGGGGAGCATAGAGTGCAGTATACTTATTGTATATGGTTCAGTCGTCGAGCACCAGGAAAGCAGACTACAACACAAAATTATGACCAGAACCTCAGGTTACTTGGAAGATTTGCATCAGTGGAACAGTTTTGGGGTTACGATAGTCGTTTAGTCTTTCCTGTTGACCTAACTTCACACTCGGATATACATATTTTTAAAGATGGAATAAAGCCCATGTGAGAAGATGTTGGGAATAAGAATGGGGGGAAATGGATTGTTCGTTTACGCCAAGGACTGGCTTCACGGTGTTGAGAGAACATGATATTGGTAATGCTAGGTGAACACTTCATGGTTGGAGATGAGATCTGTGGTGCTGTCATATCAGTGAGATTTCTGGAGGACATTATCTCTATTTGGAATCGAAGTGCACAGGACACAGTAACAACAGGACGAATCCGTGACACTTTGAAGCGAGTTCTTAACCTTCCTCTCAATACAGTTATGGAATATAAAACTCATAATGATTCTCTCAAGCACACCCACTCCTCGTCCAGCCTACTGCGGAAACCTGGCCCTCCCATGAGGCATGACCTGCACTGATGTTTCTATCCTCCAGCCACCACCCAACCCACCCCACCTCCTTGGAGAGAAGAGATTCTGGGGGAGGATGGGGGAAGAGGTTGAGACAACCATCATACTCTATGTGAGTGAGAATATATCTGTGCCAAGTTGCAGTTGTGGTCATGTACATAGGTGATGTATGTTCTGAATTGTTTACAAAGCAACACATACCTTTTCTCTGATACATTTTTGAAAGCCGACACAGAATTAGATGGGAATATTTAAGCTGTACTCCTTTTAAGAAATATATGTCTGTGAACTATACTTCAGCTTTATGCTTAACTCGCTAAAGCTTCAAAGACATGCTTTTCAACCAGGCCCAAACAAGACAGTTAGACCACCATAAAATGGTAAATCAAACTACTGTCCACAATGTGTTTACCATGTTCAAGCAGTCTCTTGCTTTGGTTTAATCAATGAAAGTTTGGAAATAAGTTTGAAGTGATCGTGTTTTATCCCTAAGCGAAGTGTTTTTTTTTTATCCTCAAGCAGCTCTTCCTTTGGTTTGATCAGTGGAATTTAAGAAATGAGTTTAAAGTGATAGTATTTTATCCCTGAGCAAAATATTTTTTGTGCCTCTTGGCAGCATATAAGCTGTTGGTCATTTACAGTTTGTCTTTACTGGGAGGAAGTATTTTGAAGCTAATTACAAAGTAATGGAAAAAAGTAATGATCCTGGATTTTGTAAGAAAAAAAAAAGAATGTTGTACATTTTTCTTATGTAGATAGGCATATTTTGGTTTCAGGGGCCCCTTTGTGGGACGAAAATTATCAGAGCAATAGAAAGTCAAGGTGAAAGCTCAAGTGTTCCCTTGTATTTACAGGTATTTAGGATTTTATTATTTTATTATAGATAATAGGGAGGGTATACGACAAAGAGGTTATATGATGGATTGATTACTTAATATTTAATTACTTGTGCGGAAATGTGTTATATAAGGTGCTATGGATATATGGGTGAATAGATGATTACTTATCCCTAGGGATAGGGGAGAAAGAATTCTTTCCACGTATTCCCTGCGTGTCGTAGAAGGCGACTAAAAGGGGAGGGAGCGGGTGGCTGGAAATCCTCAGCTCTCGTTTTTTGTTTTTAATTTCCAAAAGAAGGAACAGAGAAGAGGGCCAGGTGAGGATATTCTCTCAAAGACCCAGTCCTCTGTTCTTAACCCTACTTCGCTAACGGGAAATGGCGAATAGTATGAGAGAAAGAAAAGAAAGAAAGATATATATACATATATACATGTACATGTATATACATACACGTGTGGACGTGTATGTATATACATGTGTATGGGGGTGGGTTGGGCCATTTTTTTAGTCTGTTTCCTTGCGCTACCCCGCAAACGCGGGAGACAGCGACAAAGCAAAACAAATAAATAAATAAATAAATATATATATATATATATATATATATATATATATATATATATATATATATATATATATATATATATATATATATATATATATATATATATATGTATCCCTGGGGATAGGGGAGAAAGAATACTTCCCACGCATTCCTCATGTGTCGTAGAAGGTGACTAAAGGGGACGGGAGCGGGGGGCTAGAAACCCTCCCCTCCTTGTATTTTAACTTTCTAAAAGGGGAAACAGAAGAAGGAGCGCGAGGAGTGCTCATCCTCCTCGAAGGCTCAGATTAGGGTGTCTAAATGTGTGTGGATGTAACCAAGATGAGAAAAAAGGAGAGACAGGTAGTATGTTTGAGGAAAGGAACCTGGATGTTTTGGCTCTGAGTGAAACGAAGCTAAAGGGTAAAAGGGAAGAGTAGTTTGGCAATGTCTTGGGAGTAAAGTCAGGGTTAGTGAGAGGACAAGAGCAAGGGAAGGAGTAGCACTACTCCTGAATCAGGAGTTGTGGGAGTATGTGATAGAGTGTAAGAAGGTAAATTCTAGATTGATATGGGTAAAACTGAAAGTTGATGGAGAGAGATGGGTGATTATTGGTGCATGAGAAGAAAGATCATGAGAGGCAAGTGTTTTGGGAGCAGCTGAATGAGTGTGTTAGTGGTTTTGATGCACAAGACCGGGTTTTAGTGATGGGTGACTTGAATGCAAAGGTGAGTAATGTGGCAGTTGAGGGAATAATTGGTATACATGGAGTGTTCAGTGTTGTAAATGGAAATGGTGAAGAGCTTGTAGATTTATGTGCTGAAAAAGGACTGGTGATTGGGAATACCTGGTGTAAAAAGCGAGATATACATAAGTATACGTATGTAAGTAGGAGAGATGGCCAGAGAGCGTTATTGGATTACGTGTTAATTGATAGACGCACGAAAGAGAGACTTTTGGATGTTAATGTGCTGAGAGGTGCAACTGGAGGGATGTCTGATCATTATCTTGTGGAGGCGAAGGTGAAGATTTGTGGGGTTTTCAGAAAAGAAGAGAGAATGTTGGGGTGAAGAGGGTGGTGAGAGTAAGTGAGCTTGGGAAGGAGACTTGTGTGAGGAAGTACCAGGAGAGACTGAGAACAGAATGGAAAAAGGTGAGAACAAAGGAGGTAAGGGGAGTGGGGAAGGAATGGGATGTATTTAGGGAAGCAGTGATGGCTTGCACAAAAGATACTTGTGGCATGAGAAGCGTGGGAGGTGGGTTGATTAGAAAAGGTAGTGAGTGGTGGATTGAAGAAGTAAGATTATTAGTGAAAGAGAAGAGAGAGGCATTTGAACGATTTTTGCAGGGAAAAAATGCAAATGAGTGGGAGAGGTATAAAAGAAAGAGGCAGGAGGTCAAGAGAAAGGTGCAAGAGGTGAAAAAGAGGGCAAATGAGAGTTGGGGTGAGAGAGTATCATTAAATTTCAGGGAGAATAAAAAGATGTTTTGGAAGGAGGTAAATAAAGTGCGTAAGACAAGGGAGCAAATGGGAACTTCAGTGAAGGGGGCTAATGGGGAGGTGATAACAAGTAGTGGTGATGTGAGAAGGAGATGGAGTGAGTATTTTGAAGATTTGTTGAGTGTGTTTGATGATAGAGTGGCAGATATAGGGTGTTTTGGTTGAGGTGGTGTACAAAGTGAGAGGGTTAGGGTAAATGATTTGGTAAATAGAGAATAGGTAGCAAAAGCTTTACGGAAGATGAAAGCCGGCAAAGCAGCAGGTTTGGATGTTATTGCAGTGGAATCTATTAAAAAAGGGGGTGACTGTATTGTTGACTGGTTGGTAAGGTTATTTAATGTATGTATGATTCATGGTGAGGTGCCTGAGGATTGGCGGAATGCGTGCATAGTGCCATTGTACAAAGGCAAAGGGGATAAGAGTGAGTGCTCAAATTACAGAGGTATATGTATATGTTTGTTGAGTGTTCCTGGTAAATTATATGGAAGGGTATTAATTGAGAGGGTGAAGGCGTGTACAGAGCATCAGATTGGGGAAGAGCAGTGTGGTTTCAGAAGTGGTAAAGGATGTGTGGATCAGGTGTTTGCTTTGAAGAATGTATGTGAGAAATACTTAGAAAAACAAATGATTTGTATGTAGCATTTATGGATCTAGAGAAGGTATATGATAGAGTTGATAGAGATGCTCTGTGGAAGGTATTAAGAATATATGGTGTGGGAGGCAAGTTGTTAGAAGCAGTGAAAAGTTTTTATCGAGGATGTAAGGCATGTGTACGTGTAGGAAGAGAGGAAAGTGATTGGTTCTCAGAGAATGTAGGTTTGCGGCAGGGGTGTGTGATGTCTCCATGGTTGTTTAATTTGTTTATGGATGGGGTTGTTAGGGAGGTGAATGCAAGAGTTTTGGAAAGAGGGGCAAGTATGCAGTCTGTTGTAGATGAGAGAGCTTGGGAAGTGAGTCAGTTGTTGTTCGCTGATGATATAGCGCTGGTGGCTGATTCGGGTGAGAAACTGCAGAAGCTGGTGACTGAGTTTGGAAAAGTGTGTGAAAGAAGAAAGTTAAGAGTAGATGTGAATAAGAGGAAGGTTATTAAATACAGTAGGGTTGAGGGTCAAGTCAATTGGGAGGTAAGTTCGAATGGAGAAAAACTGGAGGAAGTAAAGTGTTTTAGATATCTGGGAGTGGATCTGGCAGCGGATGGAACCATGGAAGCGCAAGTGAATCATAGGGTGGGGGAGGGGGCGAAAATTCTGAGAGCCTTGAAGAATGTGTGGAAGTCGAGAACATTATCTCGGAAAGCAAAGGTGGGTATGTTTGAAGGAATAGTGGTTCCAATAATGTTGCATGGTTGCGAGGCGTGGGTATGGATAGAGTTGTGCGCAGGAGGGTGGATGTTTTGGAAATGAGATGTTTGAGGACAATATGTTGTGTGAGGTGGTTTGATCGAGTAAGTAATGTAAGGGTAAGAGAGATGTGTGGTAATAAAAAGAGTGTGGTTGAGAGAGCAGAAGAGGGTGTTTTGAAATGGTTTGGTCACATGGAGAGAATGAGTGAGGAAAGATTGACCAAGAGGATATATGTGTCAGAGGTGGAGGGAACGAGGAGAAGTGGGAGATCAAATTGGAGGTGGAAAGATGGAGTGAAAAAGATTTTGAGTGATCGAGGCCTGAACATGCAGGAGGGTGAAAGGCGTGCAAGGAATAGAGTTAATTGGAACGATGTGGTATACCGGGGTTGACGTGCTGTCAATGCATTGAACCAGGAGCATGTGAAGCGTCTGGGGTAAACCATGGAAAGTTCTGTGGGGCCTGGATGTGGAAAGGGAGCTGTGTTTTCGATGCATTATTATATGACAGCTAGAGACTGAATGTGAACGAATGCGGCCTTTGTTGTCTTTTCCTAGCGGTACATCACGCACATGAGGGGGGAGGGGGTTGTTATTCCATGTGTGGCGAGGTGGCGATGAGAATGAATAAAGGCAGACAGTATGAATTATGTACATGTGTATATATGTATATGTGTCTGTGTGTATATGTTTGTGTAAATTGAGATGTATCGGTATGTATATTTGCGTGTGTGGACGTGCATGTATATACACGTGTTTGTGGGTGGGTTGGGCCATTCTTTCGTGTGTTTCCTTGCGCTACCTCGCTAACGCGGGAGACAGTGACAAAGCAAAATAATAATGATGATAATAAAATATATATATACACACACACATATATATATATATATATATATATATATATATATATATATATATATATATATATATATATATATATATATATATATATATATATTTTTTTTTTTTTTTTTTGTACTATTCGCCATTTCCCGCATTAGCGAGGTAGCGTTAAGAACAGAGGACTGGGCCTTTGAGGAAATATCCTCACCTGGCCCCCTTGTCTGTTCCTTCTTTTGAAAAAAAAAAAAAAAAATGAGAGGGGGAGGATTTACAGCCCCCCGCTCCCTTCCCTTTTAGTCGCCTTCTACGACACGCAGGGAGAATAAGTGGAAGTATTCTTTCTCACTATCCCCAGGGATATATATATATATAC
>NC_092293.1:5234439-5331022 GCF_036320965.1 Panulirus ornatus
TTGTGTTAGGCAATGACCTAGCGGGTGGGAAGATGAGCCCAATGCCGGTGTTGCCTACGGGCCCGGTGGAGTCCACGGAGGCAACGCAGCTTGATGAAGAAGTACCAGAGTTAGTCTCTAACCACGATGATGCCAGGTCTATGACAGCTGGCACGGCAGGCCGTGTGCCTGACGACATAGCCGTTGAAACGGAGGAAGTGGAGGCCAGCGAGAGAAGGCTGTGTGATACCCTCTCCCCTGGTAAAGACTCCGTCGAAACGCAGGAAGTTAAGACTCTCCCCCCGTCTGAGACCAGCGAGAGGAAGCTGTGTGATACCCTCTCCCCTGGTGTAGCCTCCGTTGAGACAGTGGACCTAAAGACTCTTCATGAGAGCGAGGCCAGCGAGAGGAAGCTGTGTGATATCCTCTCCCCTGGTGTAACCTCCGTTGAGACAGTGGACCTAAAGACTCTTCATGAGAGTGAGGCCAGCGAGAGGAAGCTGTGTGATACCCTCTCCCCTGGTGTAGACTCCGTTGAGACTGAGGGTTTGTCTCATGCCCATTCAAGAGAGAAGACTCTCCTTGAGGATGAAATTAGCGAGATGTGTGATACCTCCTGTGCTGGTTACGAGTCCGTACAAGAGTCAGTGGGTGAGACTGAGGATTTGTCTCGCGCCCATTCAAGAGACTCAGGAAGGAAGGACATTATGGTATGACAAACGATCTCGTTCAAGAAGGTTTGAGGCGGGCGACGAGGTGTTGCTTCTACTACAGCAGCCAGGTCAACCCTTGGTTGTCCGTTCTCAGGGTTCCTACACCATTATCTGGAGTGTAGGAGACTCAAATTACCTTGTTTCTACCCCCGATAGGCGCAGAGGTCGGAGATTATGCCACGTCAACATGCCTAAGCCATATTTCAGTCGTGATCCTCCCCCCTTGGAACCGACGGTGCCAGTCTGCATCATCTTACGTCCAGCAGTAGCCGTGTGTGACGAGGTCGACGACGTAGCTACGTGTGCCTCGAAGATCTGGGACCCGGGCGGAGGCGTGAGAGAACTGAAGTGTTGCTTGGATGTAGTTGGATACTGTAGGTTGTTCATTGTAAATTTTGCAACAGTCGTAACCCCTCTGACAGATTTATTGAAGAATATCAGATGTCTGGAATGAGCAGTGTGAGACAGTCTCTCTTATTAGTTAGGAACCCTACTTTTCAACTGTTTTATTTTGCAGGCTCCAACCAGATTAGCTGTGAATGCCGCCAGTGTTGTAAAGGCTGGTAAGGTCCCCCATGCAGGAGGACAAGAAAGAAGGTTGAGCCCAAACAGATAGCCCCATCATGAAGAGGGAACTTTTTGTTTTGCTATTTGTATTGTAGCACTTTGTGTATGTGTTCTTCTGGCAATCACTAGAAGTAACCTTTGTTTTTGCTATTTGTATTATAGCACTGTATATTTATGTCCTTCAGCCAACTAATTTAGAGTGTACTGACTACCAACTCTTCAAAATGCTCACAAGTTATGGGAACGGAGTCAATATTGGCCTTGTTATGTACAATTTATACGTTACATTATTTTCAGCACATCTCATGTGTTAACAGATTGTGTTAGCTGATTGTTTATCCCTCTCTTAAGAAAATTCCTCTTCCAGGAATTTTCTCCTTTAAGGAGGGGGGTGTTACAGAACACGTGTGTTTGTGCTCACATGTTCGTGCATATAATGTGTGTGTGTGTGTCCTTGTGTATGGTGTTGTTATTTCTTATCAGGACGAGGATTAAGGCCTCCCTCTGAGACGTCCTCCGAGCTTCAGTTCACACCAAGCATTAGGCGTAATAATTTAATTTTAATTCAATTTTGAAACCAGATGGTCATTCGTCCTTGAGCACCCCGACCCTTCTCCGAGACGGGGGGATTAATTTCACCAGCGTACTGGACATGTCATCCCTGTAGGCTTACACAAGAGGGAGGGTGATCTATGCAGTTTTGAGCTACGCATTCTCCAACCAATCAGAATATTTCTGAGTCCCATAGCCAGTCAAAATGTAAGGTTGTATAGCTAGCAGGGAACGCTTGTCTTTACTGTAATATATACTCATGACACCCGCTGAGTCTCCCTCTTTCTAGCCCAGCGAGGTAAGTGGTCCACCCCTGCTGTAAGTCCTGCTGTGTTGTAAGCCTGTAAGCCCTGCTGTGTTATGAGCCCGTTACCTGAGAGTTGTGCTGTAAGCCCGTTATAATTATCAGTGTAATGTTATCGAAGAACTGCCTTAGAGGAAAGAGAACTCCTGGCTTGAAATCTTATCTGGAATGTTATCTTATGTTCAATGTTAAACTCACTTTCAATGCTAACGTAATGTTTCATGCTTGATTTATGTGCCTATCTTTGTACACTTGAATTCTTTCATTATAAGTAGATTTAATGTAATGCTGGTCTTTAATTCAATCCCATAACTTTATTATTGTGTTATCCTGAGTTGTGCAACTTGACAAATCTATAACGTTCTTGCAAGACAAGGAACAGTAGTATTTGTAACATATGGTACTGGCGACCTTGCCTGAATAAGTGTTGAGTTCGTAACAATATCTAACATATATACGTCTTTTATAAATATTTGTAAAACGTTTTCCTGAGGGACAATACCTAAGACTTTCGTATTAAAGTTGATCAGTTGTAAGTGATCAAGCATTACAAAGGTGTGTCCATTACCACAGGTGCTACTGATCCCGGGTAAAGGTATTTCATCATCTTTGTATCTTTAACCTTTCTAGTTATAGATGTTTCATCCTTGATTCCATCCTCACAATGGATGTATGTGGTTTGTGTTGTCTTAACATATCATTAGTCAGTTGAAGTGGAGAACATGCTTCTGAGCCTAGCCACTCTACTCTGTCTTCCACATGCTATTCAAGAGGTGTTACCGGATTCCGCCGATAAGTGTTTACGCCGGGAGTAACAAGTTACCTCTGAATGGCTTCTTCTTTTATTACTTTTGATGATTTGAAAACTTGGGAATCGTATTTGTTTTATTGATATCGATAAGAATGGTAACATTCACTAATATTCTGTATTTGTCATTTAATAAATTTGAGATTATCAAACTTGATCGTTTATGTCTTGTTGATACTATTATACGTTTTTCTTCAGAAAATGATTTAATCTAATTCATAAAGGATGTTTTTAAGGAAAACGTTAATGATTTATCTATGATTCTTATCACGACAATATTAGAAAGTCTACTTTTCAAAGTATACTCGCTGGCTCTTACTAGAGTTTTGAAGAATAGAAACTCATAACATGTGCAGATAATAGCTACATCACTATTCTGTATGCAGTATCATCTTAATATGTAAAACCGGATAAAAAGATTGTAATATGAAATTTGATGGCATTATGTTTAGATTGTTGAAGATGTTACTGATTTCTACATAAAAAACATTTATGTTATCTGCAAAATAAAAATCTTTATGTTAGATATGTTAATTCTACCGGTTTCACATTACATACATTTCTCTACCCTGCGCACCAGAAAAGTTATGGGATTTTATTCATTATCGCATAAGATAATCTGCATGAATATAATATCCCATGTATTTCCAATAGAAATCCACAAGGAAAATGCACTTTTGCCATCTGTATTCTATGGTGATCATTGATAACTTCCTAGATTAAGGAACTGTAATTCATTACTTGGCAAGTAAATCCTTCGTCCATCACAATATACCGTAAGAGTGTCTAAGGCTCACCCTAGCTGGGGTTTACATTGTTGAACAACGTAATGCTTTTTGGTCGGTTTAGGTTTCTTAATTGTTGACTACATGGACGAGTTTATAAGGAAGTGAGGAATTTGGGAAGGGTTTATTGATGGGTGCCGGGAGTGTGGTAATGATGATGAAGGATCAGAGAAAATATATTATGTCGGACGGAAGTCAATAGATCCTGGTGCTCGACCCAGAACCTTGACTAATCGTCTATAAGAAAGTGGTTGTTTATGTTTGGCCAAGTCCCAGCTTGGCAGGGGCTCTGGTCTTATGACACACTGTTATCTAGCTTTATTTGTCATGAAGATGTTTTTTTATGGGTTGAATTGATAAGAATGATAATGAGGAGCTAGAAATTTATCTACTCACGCTGTTGATAGAACATATATCGACCATGTAGATTTTCATGTGAAGTTTGTACGTTTTATAATTCTTTTAGTGGAAACCAGTTGTCTTAATTTGTAATCATGTCTGATGGTAAATCCTATGAATAAATAAATAATTTTTTCAGGTATAATAATCTCTTCATGTTTATCTGTTTATCCAATAGTGGCTCATGTCAGTGTGTCTGTCCCTCAGTACAGCAAGTCAAGCATTACTCCACCGTACAACAACTACAACATGGCTTGTGTCAGTGTGTCTGTCCCTCAGTATAGCAAGTCAAGCATTACTCCACCGTACAACAACTACAACATGGCTTGTGTCAGTGTGTCTGTCCCTCAGTACAGCAAGTCAAGCATTACTCCACCGTACAACAACTACAACATGGCTTGTGTCAGTGTGTCTGTACCTCAGTATAGCAAGTCAAGCATTACTCCACCGTACAACAACTACAACATGGCTTGTGTCAGTGTGTCTGTCCCTCAGTATAGCAAGTCAAGCATTACTCCACCGTACAACAACTACAACATGGCTTGTGTCAGTGTGTCTGTCCCTCAGTACAGCAAGTCAAGCATTACTCCACCGTACAACAACTACAAGGTCACAAATGAGGAGACAAATAACATATAGGTTGGGTCACGGAAAATGCCTAATGAGCTGAGGAAAAGGAAGGACATTACATACACTGGCTTTATCAGTGAATCATTTTGTGATGGTTGTGAAATATTGGTCATGTGTAGAAGATGGTCCTTGTACATGAATCAGGACAAATATTAGTTTCATAATATGTTATAATGGTATATCTAGCTGGTGAACTGATATGTGATATGATAAATGTAATCTTGTTCTGAACTCTTTAGAAATATCACCTTTGAAATCTATATCTATTTCTCTCACGACTTAAAACTATATTTTCTAGTTTGATGCGGCTCCTGGCGCTCAACTTTCAAGTTTAACAATTACCATCATATGTCACCTCTTCTTTGGGATCAGGTAAACGATCTATCTTTCCAATTCCTCCAAAAGAATCTTTTGTTGATGAAATTCTTCGTCGTCTGCTTCACCACACTGGTTTAAGAGGCGTCCGTCTGTGAGTCTAAAGTGGACGATTCTATACAAAGGGACTTTCTCCTGTCCTTCCCTTCATATTGACATATATAAACTTGCGTCAGACAGATACGGTCTTTCTCTTCCCACATATAAACTGATGGTTTTTACAACATCACTGACTGAAGCTCTACAGAAAAGGCTTCAAGGAAATATATCACTAATATGTAAGGATTATTAAGCTGTTACTCGTGGGATTACATGACAAGAAGCTGTACGGTTTATATCACCGTCATGTTCACTAGAGAGGGAGACACTACGGTATCTCACCGCCATGTTCACTAGAGGGAGAAACTATTATCTCTCAACGTCATGTTCTCCACAGAGAGACACCATTATCTCTCATCTTCATGTTCACTACAGAGGGAGACACCACTATCTTTCACCGTCATGTTCACTACAGAAAAAGACACCACTATCTTTCACCGTCATGTTCACTACAGAAAAAGACACCACTATCTTTCACCGTCATGTTCACTACAGAGGGAGACACCACTATCTCTCACCGTCATGTTCACTACAGAGGGAGACACTACTATCTCTCACCGTCATGTTCGCTGGAGGGAGAAACCACTACCTCTTACCGCCATGTTCATTACAGAGGAAGAAACCACTATCTTTCACCGCCATGTTCACCAGAGGGAGAAACCATTATCTCTCATCTTCATGTTCACTACAGAGGGAGACACCACTATCTTTCACCATCATGTTCACTACAGAGGGAGACACCACTATCTCATCTTCATGTTCACTACAGAGGGAGACACCACTATCTCTCACCGTCATGTTCACTACAGAGGGAGACACTACTATCTCTCACCGTCATGTTCGCTGGAGGGAGAAACCACTACCTCTTACCGCCATGTTCATTACAGAGGAAGAAACCACTATCTTTCACCGCCATGTTCACCAGAGGGAGAAACCATTATCTCTCATCTTCATGTTCACTACAGAGGGAGACACCACTATCTTTCACCATCATGTTCACTACAGAGGGAGACACCACTATCTCATCTTCATGTTCACTACAGAGGGAGACATCACTATCTCTCACCGTCATGTTCGCTGGAGGGAGAAACCACTATCTCTCAACGTCATGTTCTCCACAGAGAGACACCACTATCTCTCACCGCCATGTTCACTAAAGGGAGAAACCATTATCTCTCAACTTCATGTTCTCCACAGAGAGACACCACTATCTCTCATCTTCATGTTCACTACAGAGGGAGACACCACTATCTCTCACCGTCATGTTCGCTGGAGGGAGAAACCACTATCTCTCAACGCCATGTTCTCCACAGAGAGACACCCTTATCTCTCATCTTCATGTTCACTACAGAGGGAGACACCACTATCTTTCACCGTCATGTTCACTACAGAGGGAGACACTACTATCTCTCACCGTCATGTTCGCTGGAGGGAGAAACCACTACCTCTTACCGCCATGTTCATTACAGAGGAAGAAACCACTATCTTTCACCGCCATGTTCACCAGAGGGAGAAACCATTATCTCTCATCTTCATGTTCACTACAGAGGGACACACCACTATCTCTCACCGTCATGTTCACTACAGAAGAAGAGAACATAGTCTCTCACCATCATCTTCACTACAGAGGGAGACACCAATATCTCTCACCGTCATGTTCACTAGAGGGAGAAACCACTCTCTCTCAATGTCATGTTCACTACAGAGAGATATCACTATCTCTCACCTTCATCTTCACTACAGAGGGAGAAACAGCTATCTCTCACCGTCATGTTCACAACAGAGAGATACCACTATCTCTCATCTTCATGTTTACTACAGAAGGAGACATCACTATCTCACCGTCATGTTCACTACATAGGAAGAGAGTATAGTCTCTCACCATCATGTTCTCTACAGAGGGAGACACCACTACTCTCATGTTCATTACAGAGGGAGAAACAACTATCTCTCACCGTCATGTTCACTACAGAGGGAGAAACCGCTATCTCTCACCGTCATGTTCACTACAGAAGGAGAAAACTATCTCTCACCGTCATGTTCACTACAGAGGGAGACACAACTATCTCTCACCATCATGTTCACTACAGAGGGAAAGACAAATATGTCTCACAGTCATGCTCAAAACAGAGAGACACCACTATTGCCGTCATGTTCAATACAGAGTTAGAAATCACTATCTCTCACCGTCATGTTCACTACAGAGAGATACCACTATCTCTCACCATCATGTTCACTACAGAGAGATACCACTATCTCTCACCATCATGTTCACTACAGAGGGAGACACCATTATCTGTCACTGTCATGTTCACTACGGAAGGAGACACCACCAGAAGCAATGTCATCTTCACTACGCGCCTTGTCTTCAATATACCCCGACAGGTCCTATGCATATATTTACCATTCCCTCAACTGGACACGTCTTGATCTTTACACCATTATCTTCCCTACATGGTACATATCATCACGTATCTCCACTACGTTCAGGGAAAGCTAGAGTCAAGATCTTCAGATAACTTCACTATATTTAATATAAACAAGTCCATAAAGTTTACCTCAGTGGTCCATCATCTACTGTACAGTTATATCTCAAGAAATATTTTCTTGGATTGCTTCACTGCCTCACCGGCTCTGCAAAAGTTTTTCTTGGATTGTTTCGCTGCCTCACCCGCTAGCTGAACAATGGTTCACATTAAGAGCTACTACACAAAGGGCGCTCACCCTTACAGAAGCGACACACGGCACACAATGGCACGGCCACACGTGACCAGGGATGGGGTCGTGAGCCTCTACCTGGCCTACCCTCCCGTGGCAAGCACCATGCCTGACCTCTCCGGCCTCCCCTCCGTCATGTGTGACGAAAGGGGCTACATCACTGTCACAGTCAACGGCAAGCAGTGCCAGTTGCTGGTCGACTCAGGGTCCAGAGTGTTGTCATCACATCCACGCCTCTACAGCAAGGTCAGCGATCCTGCCAGAACCAACTTGGAGTGTTGTCATCACATCCACGTGTCTCCAGCAACGTCAGCGATCCTGTCAATTCACTCTATTCCTTGCCCTCCTTTCACCCTCCTGCATGTTCAGGCCCCGATCACACAAAATCTTTTTCACTCCAGTGGTCTCCCACTTCTCCTCGTTCCCTCCACCTCCGACACATATATCCTCTTATGAAATCTTTCCTCACTGAGAGAGAGCACCGGGAATTCGGCTGGATACAAAAGTGTCTGTGTCTGTGGGAAAAGCTGTGTCAGCAGCATGTGCTCCCGCCAGGGTGGCCAGGTAGGAACTTGATGGGGGGCCAAGTGGGGGCACGGTGGGAGGTCAAGTGGGTTATGGTGGGGTGCCTACTGGGGGCCAGGTTGGGGCTAAGTGGGTTATAATGGGGTGACTGGTAGGGGCCAGGTTGGGGCTAAGTGGGTGCCTTGTAGGGGCTTGGTGGTGTAAATGGTAAAGTTGTACTGCCCGGGGGCACTGATGGGACGCCCCCTGGGGGGCACTGATGGGACGCCCCTGGGGGCACTGATGGGACGACCCTGGGGGGCAGGAGTGGGGCAGTGAAAGTAGAAGCCGTTCGATGCCCTATTTTGCCTGGTACTACCTTGTCCAAGGCCTTTATGCCTCGGTTGCTTTTGCTGTATGCCTGTCTTATTCCAAGTATTTAGTTTTTCTTTAAAATCTGTGTGTGTTATATATATATATATATATATATATATATATATATATATATATATATATATATATATATATATATATATATATATATATATATATATATATATATATATATATATATATATATATATATATATATATATCGTCCGATCAGGGAAGTTAAGCAACGTTGGGTCTGGTTAGTACTTGGATGGGTGACCGTCTGGGAACACCAGATGCTGTTATCCCTGGGGATAGGGAAGAAAGTATACTTGCCTCGTATTCCCTGCGTGTCGTACAAGGCGACTAAAAGGAGAGGGAGCAGAAGGCCGGAAATCCTTTACTCTCATTTTCAATTTTTCAAAAGACGGAAGAGAAGATATAGAGATATTGTAAAGATGTAATTAATATAAGATATAAAAATGAATGAAAGATACGGATGTAGCTGAAACAAGGAGTAATGAAGATTAAGGTGCAATGAAAATTATTCTGTAGTGAAGATAAATGTATATGTTAAAATTTTGTATTGAACATCAAGAAGTAATGATAATGATGAGAGTGTAGTGATGATGAGGGTTTAGTTAGGGAGTGGTGACACTTGCCTTTACAATGATAATAAGGAGGTAACACAATGAGGAACACAAACTTTCCAAAGCTACGTTCAAGTCAGACTTTGAACTAAGTTCGGTAAACAGAAGGATAATGTTAAGATGAGAGTGTAGTGAGGAAGAGTATAGTGATGATAAGGATATTGTCAAGATAGGTTGTGGTGAAGATACGAATGTAGTGAAGATACGAATGTAGTAGAGATAAGGGTTATCAAGGAGTAAAGTTTATTCAAAATGATTATGTAGTGAAGATAAGAACTATTTCCAGTGAACATCAGGGAGTACAATGATGATGGTATGGTAGAAATAACGGTGTAGTGAAGAAGAGGGTATAGCGAAGATATCATTAAGTGAAAATAAGCTAGTAGTGAAGATACACGTTGGTGAATATGAGGTTGTAGTGAACTTAACCATATTGACCTGATCCCCCAAATCCTCCAAACTGCGATCAAGGGCGGATCCAAAACCAATCAAAAAGGCTATTTCTCTGTGTATTGTTAGTGGTGGTGGTGGTGTGTAGGTGTGTGTAATCATGTATTTGCACTGTATTAGGAGGGAGTTTTACACTCGTGGGGCCCCGTGTAAGTACGTTGTTTGTGTGAGCGGGTAAAATCTGAAGCCTTCCTTGAAACCAGCTTAGTCAAGATAAGGTCATATGAAGATGAGGTTGTAGTGAAGATTATAATAGGCCTTGCATAATGAAGATAAAGGGATTAAGGAGAGGAGATGTAGTAAAGAAGATTATAGTGAACACAAAAGGATTCAAGCTAAGTGCAGGGTCGGCCTACTGGCTTGAACTTATATTTTAGGTCAAAGGCATCACCAGTACACCCCGGCTAGCCTTAAAGTTTATCCGTGCACACACACACACACACACACACAGACACACACACACACAGAAACACACACACACACATATATATATATATATTCTTTCTTTCTTTCAAACTATTCGCCATTTCCCGCGTTAGCGAGGTAGCGTTAGGAACAGAGGACTGGGCCTTTGAGGGAATATCCTCACCTAGCCCCCTTCTCTGCTCCTTCTTTTGGAAAATTAAAAAAAATATGATGAGAGGGGAGGATTTCCAGCCCCCCGCTCCCTATATATATATATATATATATATATATATATATATGTATATATATATATATATATATATATATATATATATATATATATATATATATATATATATATATATATATATATATTATCCCTGGGGATAGGGGAGAAAGAATACTTCCCACGTATTCCCTGCGTGTCGTAGAAGGCGACTAAAAGGGGAGGGAGCGGGTGGCTGGAAATCCTCCCCTCTCTTGGTTTTTTTTAATTTTCCAAAAGAAGGAACAGAGAAGGGGGTCAGGTGAGGATAATCCCTATAAAGCCCAGTTCTCTGTTCTTAACGCTACCTCGCTAACGCGGGAAATGGCAAATAGTATGAAAGAATATATATATATATATATATATATATATATATATATATATATATATATATATATATATATATATATATATATATATATATATATATATATATATATATATATATATATATATATATATATATATATTGGAAAGGATATGCCTTGATGAATAAGTGATGCCAAGATGTGTCCTACCTCAACGATTGTTGCAGCTGTCTGGTCGACCATTTCACCAATTCCAAAACGTCATTTTAAAGAAACACATTGAATTAAAGAAACTTGCAATGGAGGAGACTTTTCGCATTACAAGAGAGAAGAAACTTGCTTTTCAAATGGCAATACCGACATATTGGAAGAACCGGATGTTGGACTATTGCTATGATAGATTAAGGAATGAAAGCAATAGGCTACAAAATGACACTAAATTGTAAGTTGGACCATCTTATTAATAACAGCGACTGGACTAAGAACACAAACCCTTCTTTTGTGATAAGCCTGTCTGATAAACAACTAGATAAAGATTCCTTGTGTGCATTAGGCTATGGATTAAGTTTTGTGTGCTCTAACAGGGAAGCCATCTGTGTAGATGTCACATAGTCTTTTTGTAATTTAGAGAAATACAGTAATTTAAGTAGTGATGAAATTGATATCTGTAAGATTTAGTGTATGCCAGTTTGTCAAAACCAGTGGAATCTAGTTGCCCTAAAAGATTTATAAGAGCTATTAACACCTTAAAAGAAGACAAGGATATAAATATTACTAAAGCAGATAAGGCTAACACTGTTGTGATTTTAGGCAAAGTAACTTTTTATCTAAATTGAATTTTCTTTTAAATGATGACACAACATATTCTAAACTCAGTAAAAATCCCTTAGAAGCAGTTAATTCCCATTTCAATCGAGAAATGAAGGTGCTGTTGAAAGGTAATGGTTTTCTTATCAAAGTTTGTCATCTTTTTCCCCTTCATGCCCATATATGTATGGACTTATCAAAACACATAAACAAAATTTTCCAGCAAGACCTATAGTGAGTTCAGTAGGCTCCATCACATATAGATTGTCAAAATGGTTAGTTTCTTTATCAAACCATTTAGTGGGTAAGGTGTCAAATTCTAATATCATGAACAATATACATTTAGTCAACAAGCTAAACAATATCAATGCTAATTTTGATTTTAAACTAGTCAGCTTCGATGTTTCCTCACTTTTCACAAAAGTTCCAGTTGATGACCTTTTAGAATACTTATTTGATGTCTTGGATGATATTCACTTACCTGTTTCAAAGACTGTTTTCATTGATCTGATAAAATTATGTATAAAAGATTGTGTTTCAATTCAAAAGCGATTATTTTGCTCAAAAATTTGGTATGGCAATGGGTAACCCTCTTTCACCTGCACTAAGTAATCTTTATATGGAATTTTTTAAAACAAAATTACTAAAGGATATTTTACCTTCTAATGCAATTTGGTTTAGGTTTGTAGATGATGTTCTTTGTGTTTGGCCAACAAATGAAAATTTACAAATATTTCTCCCCTTACTTAACAATTTAGTACCTTCCATCAAATCTGCTGTAGAAAATGAAAATAATGGTATGTTACCATTTTTAGATTCCATGATCCATAGGCAAGGAAACAAGTTTAAGTTTAGCATATACAGAAAACCTACCAATGTCTGCTCATATATCCATTATTACTCATCTCAATATGACAGTTGAATTATCATCATTTCAGTATATATATATATATATATATATATATATATATATATATATATATATATATATATATATATATATATATATATATATATATATATATATATATATATATATATATGTATATATATATTATTTATTATCATTATTATCATACTTTGCCACTGTCTCCCGCGTTAGCGAGGTAGCACAAGGAAACAGATGAAAGAAATGGCCCAACCCCCCCCATACACATGTACATACACACGTCCACACACGCAAATATACATACCTACACAGCTTTCCATGGTTTACCCCAGACGCTTCACATGCCTTGATTCAATCCACTGACGTGCTGTCAGTGGATTGAATCAAGGCATGTGAAGCGTCTGGGGTAAACCATGGAAAGCTGTGTAGGTATGTATATTTGCGTGTGTGGACGTGTGTATGTACATGTGTATGGGGGGGGTTGGGCCATTTCTTTCGTCTGTTTCCTTGCGCTACCTCGCAAACGCGGGAGACAGCGACAAAGTGTAAAAAAAAAAAAAAAAAAAAATATATATATATATATATATATATATATATATATATATATTTTTTTTTTTTTTTTTTTGCTTTGTCGCTGTCTCCCGCGTTTGCGAGGTAGCGCAAGGAAACAGACGAAAGAAATGGCCCAACCCACCCCCATACACATGTATATACATACACGTCCACACACGCAAATATACATACCTACACAGCTTTCCATGGTTTACCCCAGACGCTTCACATGCCCTGATTCAATCCACTGACAGCACGTCAACCCCGGTATACCACATCGATCCAATTCACTCCATTCCTTGCCCTCTTTTCATATATATATATATATATATATATATATATATATATATATATATATATATATATATATATATATATATATACCTCGCAAACGCGGGAGACAGCGACAAAGCAAAAAAAAAAAAAAAAAAAAAAATATATATATATATATATATATATATATATATATATATATATATATATATATATATATATATATATATATATATATATATATATATATATATATATATATATGTTTACCAAATGGCGTCCTAGCTTCGTCTCTTCTATGTATATCAACTGACTGTTATATTCCTCCCTTGTGTCTCCCCTGATGATGTGATTATTACACGAAAGTGCACTTGGGAACTTTTCATGTTTCATTTTCCCCATGGACTCGTAGGAAAATATATATATATATATATATATATATATATATATATATATATATATATATATATATATATATATATATATATATATATATATATATATATATATATATATATATATATATATATATATATATATATTGGAAAGGATCACAATTTTGAGCGTGATCAAGATATTCCGATAAGTCCACGTGGAGACACAAGAGAGAAATATAACAGTCAGTTGATATACAAGGAAGAGACGTAGCTAGGACGCCATTTGGTAAACATGTGATTGACCAAGACAGAGAACGAGCGTATCATAAACTTATCATTTTACAAATTTTATCAACACTAAAGTTATCTAATTTGTATAGACCATCACTGATATTGAGATTATAATTCTTTGTGTATTTGATAATAGAAGATTACTCCAGCTCTATTACCACTAGAAATATCATTGGATCTTCTATCATTAAATTTTATCAACATTTTATCAACACTAAAGTTATCTAATTTGTATAGACCATCACTGATATTGAGATTATAATTCTTGGTGTATTTGATAATAGAAGATTACTCCCGCTCTATTACCACTAGAAATATCATTGGATCTTCTATCATTAAATACACAAAGAATTATAATCTTGTCATTAGTGATGGTGTATACAAATTAGATAACTTTATTCTGCACATTACCCTTCTATTAACCCCGTTATCGCTGTCGTTTATCCGTTTATTTCTGGCATTTTCCTCAAAGTATACCTGACTTTATAAGATATTTTTCTAAACGACTTTTGAAAGTATTTATGGTTTTAGCATTCACTACGTCTGACGGTAACTTATTCCAGTGTTAAACCACACCTATAGGAAAAGAAACTTTATCCCACGTCCGTACTACATTATTTAGCTTTGAGTTTTATTCCATTTGTCCTGGTAACCGCATTTTCTTGTATTTCGAAAAGATGCTCGAGGTTTACTTTATTGAACTTATTCAGAATTTTGAACACTTGGATTAAGTCGCTGCGAAGTCAACGTGTCTTAAGGGAGAAGAGATCCAACCATTATAGCCTCTCTTCGTATACCAGATTTCTAAAGGATGAATTCCAGATTTCTTCAACTTGCCTGTCGGCTGATAGAGAGAGAGAGAGAGAGAGAGAGAGAGAGAGAGAGAACCTACCTACGAGTATTTACGATCACAAAGAAATACTGAAAACAAAGGCCCCGCCGGGAATCGAACCCGGACCAACTGTTTATGAGGCAGATGTGCTAACCACTACACCACGGAGCCACTTGTCAGTGGCGGAAAAATCTCTTATATATTAACAAACGTGACTGAGGACTTAAAGAATCTGGTACAAACATAATGGTTATTGTGATAGATTATTAGTTTATGATAAATATGTATTGTGTTGCATTATGATGGTTGTTCAGAACCAAGATCTTTAAGTCTGAATCCTTAAGATTATATAAGATATAATAAAAACATGTTAGAAACATAAGAATTTGATTTTAAAGAACAGAACGCATTATCATGTGGGTATCTAAGTGAAAATGCAATACAATGAGTTAGTTTAAGGCAGGAGTATTTTATCTTTGAACAAAATATCTACATCTACGTCCCTGATCTTTCATCATCATTTCTTATGTTTACTACCAAGAATGTCTTTTATCTAACATAAAAATTCTGTATAGGTATTTGATTAATGTTCTCCAACGACGCGTTGTATAACTCTTCGTTAGTGAAGTTCATTTCGTGTAATGGATCATGCATTACAAAGCTGTGTCTATCTACACAGGTGTCACACGTCCCAGGTAAAGATATATTCTAGAGATAAGGTATATCTAACATATATATGTGTTTTACAAATATTTTCAAAAAGTTTTCCTGAAGGATAATACCTAAGACTTTCGTATTAAAGTTGATCAGTTGTAAGTGACCAAGAATTACAAAGGTGTGTCCATTGTCACAGGTGCTACTGATCCCGGGTAAAGGTATTTCACCATCTTTGTATCTTTAACCTTTCTAGTTATAGATGTTTCATCCCTGATTCCATCCTCACAATCGATGTATGTGGTTTGTGTTGTCTTAACATATCATTAGTCAGTTGAAGTGGAGAACATGCTTCTGAGCCTAGCCACTCTACTCTGTCTTCCACATGATATTCGAGAGGTGTTACCGGATTCCGCCGATAATATAAGTGCTTACGTCATGAGAGGGCTTCTTTTTTATAACTTTTGATGATTTATATTATTTGGGTTATGTATTTCGTTTTGTGATGTTAATAAAATTGTTGAAATTCACATATCATATTCTTTATCTGTCATTTAATGAACTCTAGTTTATCAAACTTGATTGTTTGTTGTTTTTTATATCAATATAGATTTTCTCTGAAAAATACTTTAGTTTAATTCATAAATGATATTTCTAAGTAACACGCGGATAATTTTTTCATTAGTGTTCATCACAGTAAAATAAACAGGTCTATTTTACAAAGGGTACATAAAGGATCGTACTAAAGTTTGGAAGAATATAAACTCATTACTTGTTTAAAACCTTGTAAACCTTTTACTGATAATAACTACATCACTTTTCTGTAGGCAATATCGTTTTAATGAGTAAAAGCCGGATGAAAACCTTGTAATATAAAATTTGATGGTATTATGTTTAGGTTGTTGAAGATATTACTGATTTCTACATGTAAAACATTTATGTTATCTGCAAAATAGAAATCTTTATGTTAGATATGTTAATTTTACCGGTTTCACGTTACATACATTACTGTACCCTGTGCTACAGAAAAGTTATGGGATTTTATTCATTATCGTATTAGATAATTTGCTTAAATACAATGTCCCACGTACTTTCTATAGAAATCCGGTAGCAATATACATTTTACATCTGGATTCTATGACAATCAATGATAGGTTCTCAGACTCAGTAAAGGTGTAATCATTTTTCTTGTATTGAGTCAAGTTTTCGTCCATCACAAAATACCGTAATGGTGTCTAAGGTTCTCTCCTGGGTCTACATTGCTGAACAACGTCAGTGTACAATGGCCAGTGATATTCACCGTAGACATATGTTTACACTGTGTACACATAGCAGGCAAACTACAGTATCATCTTAAGATGTGGAAATAAAACTATCAAGGCAGGAGAAGGATTTAGGTGTCATCATTAGTAGAGATGTAAAGCCAAGACAACAGTGTATTAATGTACGTAATAAGACTAACAGACAACTTGGTGTTATGTGTTAGTAGCAAGAATGAACAGGTAATATTACAGCTATAGTTAGTCAACTTACATTATGACGTACAATATTGATCACTGTATTACAGTATGCATAACATTTCCTTGATACCAGGCATTAGAATCCTTCCAAATGAACACATTAAGATCATGAGAGTTTCTTTCTCTCACAGGTGGCAGGCAGGGTTAGTTATGTAAGAGGTATGTTTACTGATGTAATCTGTAACTTTACCTGGAATATCATCCACTTCTCAGATCGTTACTGTAATACGTATAAACTTAGGTCAGTACAGCATATTGTCAAAGAACAACGCCATTAGTCATGAAAAAGTAGAACTATCTATCCTCCTCTGACCTTTAATTTCTATGAACAAATTTTATTATATATAAATAATGGAAGAGCCAATGGGAGTCAAAGTAAATGTAATGATTCATTGATCATTTCCATTCATGGTAAAGACAGGTAGGGATTTTATGACTACATAAGACAAAGAGAAACTGTTATTGAGGTTGGAGTATCTGGCAATTATTTCAGAAAATCGTAAAAAAATGAAAGAATTAATAAACATTCGTTTTTTGTCTTATTTTTTCATATTTGAAATATTTCATTCATTGATTTCAATCTTTCCATCAGATTCGCTAAAAGTTGTGATGATTCAACATTGTGTTTGTAAAACGTCCACTGTGGATCTTCCTCCGTTCCTGAAATACTAAGATAACGACCTTGTGGACGCCGACCACAACACGTCAACACCCCAGTCACAACCCCACGTGGTCACGCTGGCCTCAAACAGTCACAACCCCACGTGGTCACGCTAGCCTCAACCAGTCACAACCCCACGTGGTCACGCTGGCCTTAACCAGTCACAACCCCACGTGGTCACTCTGGCCTCAACCAGTCATAACCCCATTTGGTCACGCTGGCATCAACCAGTCACAACACCACGTGGTCACGCTGACCTCAACCAGTTACAAACCCCACGTAGTCACACTGGCCACAACCGTTCTATATCAACTGTCATCTGCCACCAATTATTGTATCAGATGGGCAATGCCTGGAAGACGACAGCGATGTGTTTTCAGAGTATATTTTCACAGAAACTACATAGTAAAAATAATTTTGTAGTTATAGCTTTAGAATAATTTAAAAAAGACAAAGTTACATGAAGCATAAAAACGGCCTTAGAAAAGGAGAGTTGCAAGTGTAGCAGCAGCAGGTGTTGGTCAAGATGTTATAACCGGCAGGTCATGATGCGGCCCATCATCTACAAGTGGTACACACACCATCCCTAGACCACACTTACACTACACTTGACCCAGCCTTGTGGCACCCGCGCCAGCCAGGTACTCACTGGCAGTCAACATTATATCATGACAACAAACTTGGACCTACAACTAAACACAACTTATAAATAATAACCCAGCTGGCTAGATTGACAACCATCATGGCGGTCCGCCAGTCATCTGTATATCTCAATCTTTCCTTCATTTATTCTCCAACTTTTTCATGTCATATCCCAACTCCTCTGTTCATCAACATCTTTACGTCATCTCATAGAAAGGGATATTTACACAGTAAGAGTGTATGTGGCACTCAATCTCTCTTGGTATTTCTTCACACAAGTCTCTTTTCCAAGTTCACTTCCTCTCGCCACCTCTTCTCCCCGACATTGTTTCCTCTTTCGAAAACCTCTTCAGATCTTCACTGTCGTCTCCACTGTCGCCTCCAACAGCCCCTATCAGCACATTTACATCCAAAAGTCTTTCTTTTACACGTCTTTCAATTAACATGTAATCCAGTCATGCCCACTGGCCATCTCTCCTACTCACATACGTATATTTATGTATATCACATTTTACAAACCAGGTATTCCCAATCACCAGTCCTTTACACACACACAACACAAGTTGTTCACCATTTCCATGCACCTCAGTTATACCCTCCACTGCCACATTACTTACCTTTGCATTTAAATCACCATCACTAATACCTGGTCTCTTACATCATAACTGCTGACACACTCACTCGCTTGCTCCCAAAATACTTCCTCCGTTCTTGACTCTAACTCGCTACCTCGCTAAGTGCCATTTGACCCGACCTAATGGGGCAGGACAAGGGTCATTATCTTCACTACTCACTGGACACCACTGGTTCTTGGCCTCAGCCACTACACTCTCCACTTCAATACTATCTCACTAAACTCTTAAAATCACTGTTCTTTGACCCATCGCTTTCAGATAATGTCAAAATCCTAATTCATCGTCAAGATCTTCACTATAACGTTGCATAAACATACTGAATGTTGGAGATTCGAACCCATGACCTTGATCTTTGAGACTCAGGCTCGGTGATAATGTGTACCACACCTGCCAGTGAATTCCAATACTTAGTCACCTAAATCTTAAGACCACACACACATGTACATACTAAACTGTAGACAAAGATATGGTCAACGAAAGATATTTCATATATCTGGTTTTAAAACTGATAAGATCAGGAAATAAGATTTAATCATTATCATTATCGGACGATTATAATGCCCAACAACACACGTTAGGTACACAATATATTTCCTACTAACCTACATGTGAAATGACAATCCATACCATATCTAACTTCACACTTGATAACCAGCATACCGTATCCTTCAGTACCAGATATCATATTATACTTAATGATTATAGTAATCATCATGATTATAATAATGATAATAATGATGATAATGATAATAATATTGATAATAATAATAATAATAATGATGATGATAATAATAATACATAATGATAATGATAATGCCAATAATGGTGATGATAATAATAATGATTATAATAATAATAATAATAATAACAATAATAATAATGATAATAGTAATAATAATAATAATAATAATAATGATAATAATAATAATAATGATAATGATGAAAATGATGATGATGATAGTGATAATAGTAATAGTAATAATGTAATTATGATAAATAGTACTGTACTATAATGATAATAATAATAATAATAGTAATAATAATGATGTAATTATGATAAATAGTACTGTACTATAATGATAATAATAATAATAATAGTAATAATAATGATGTAATTATGATAAATAGTACTGTACTATAATGATAATAATAATAATAGTAATAATAATGATGTAATTATGATAAATAGTACTGTACTATAATGATAATAACGGTAAAACATTCAATACAGTTTTCTCTTGCTAATATAACAAGACAATATGGTCTAAATATACCACATACCGGTGTTACACTGAGTTAAAAGAATTAAACTCCACAAACCATGATTTTGTCTTGATCTGTCCTTGTAACAGTATTTTGAACCTGTAGTCATCTTGGTGTATATTGTTTAGTTTTCGTAACCATTAAATGAATATAAGTCAACATGTTTTCAGGAAAAAATAAGTTTTTCCAATTGTATGTTTTTCATTTTCCATTGGATGGAAGCATCCCAGGGCTTAGTGTATATCTTGTGTCCCAACCAACTGTTGGTTCCTGCTGTCTCTGGGTTAGTCATGTTTTATGGAAAAAAGAAAGATAAATGTTTATCAGGAGCGGGACTCGAACCCACGCCCGGAAGACCAGACAATGATTTGAAAGCAGCGCCTTAAACCACCCGGCCATCTTGCCAGGAGAAAATAAATTTGGAAGTTCTCTCTAACTTACTAAACTGAACCAATTCCAGGAGCAAATGTATAGTATATACTTATAAGGTTAAGAGACGGGACAACACGAGTGTATAACTCTCTCCCATAATGCACACACACACACACACACACACACACACAGAGCGGCGCCAGGCTGGAGGCGGGGCATCGTGACGTCACAGGCAAGTCCCTCCCCCCGCCAGATCCAAACATGTGTTGTGTCTGGTGATGGCGGTTCAAGATTTCCCACATTTATATTGATCTTTACATTATCATCCACTCCCAAAGTCACCTGGCATTCTTGTGTTTCAACAACAGACGTGATATATGCAACACCAGGCAAACATTGTACCATTATCTGATAGGTTAATTGGTGCACAATCAAGAACCAGTGAATTTCATCGCCGCCATAAGTAAGTAAGGAAGGTGACTTTAATGATGATAAATACGACCTGGTATGGCTGTGTCTACACACTACCGCCATCTGGTCAACCTGGTACGTACGAACCTTAACCTTAAAGTGGCCCACGTAAACGCGAACTTAAAATCTATCCATTTAACTGTCATTCATTAATTAACATTTAAACACCATCTTTTAAACGTAAACCTTCCACTTACATTATATTAACAAGTAATCTAAGATACGTCATACAAACACAAGGTTTAAAGCTGAAACTCGAACTTTTAAGTCCGTCAATTTAACACCTACTTTAGAATTAGCAAAAAAATGCGAATTTTTAACTCCGCCAAAAAGCAGCTTGTGTATGTAATGCTTCATTTAATTGAACATTTTTAAAGTCAGTTAAATTAATGGTATCCTTTGATGTTCATCATTGAAACATAAACCTATGAACTCTGTCTCTAGAACTAAGCACAAACTTTTACGTTCCATCATAGGAAAGGAAACTTGCAAAATCTATCAAAATTCGTCACATAACGCGAACTTTTCAACCTTCCATTTACCTGGGTCACTCCTCCCTGGCTGCCATTCATATTTTGTACTTTTAAACTGTGACTTTATTACACTTTCATTCATTCATCATGACTTTATTACACTTTCATTCATTCATCATGACTTTATTACACTTTCATTCATTCATCATGACTTTATTACACTTTCGTTCATTCATCATGACTTTATTACACTTTCATTCATTCATCATGACTTTATTACACTTTCATTCATTCATCATGACTTTATTACACTTTCATTCATTCATCATGACTTTATTACACTTTCATTCATTCATCATGACTTTATTACACTTTCATTCATTCATCATGACTTTATTACACTTTCATTCATTCATCATGACTTTATTACACTTTCATTCATTCATCATGACTTTATTACACTTTCATTCATTCATCATGACTTTATTACACTTTCATTCATTCATCATGACTTTATTACACTTTCGTTCATTCATCATGACTTTATTACACTTTCATTCATTCATCATGACTTTATTACACTTTCGTTCATTCATCATGACTTTATTACACTTTCATTCATTCATCATGACTTTATTACACTTTCATTCATTCATCATGACTTTATTACACTTTCATTCATCATTCATCATGACTTTATTACACTTTCATTCATTCATCATGACTTTATTACACTTTCGTTCATTCATCATGACTTTATTACACTTTCGTTCATTCATCATGACTTTATTACACTTTCGTTCATTCATCATGACTTTATTACACTTTCATTCATTCATCATGACTTTATTACACTTTCGTTCATTCATCATGACTTTATTACACTTTCATTCATTCATCATGACTTTATTACACTTTCATTCATTCATCATGACTTTATTACACTTTCATTCATTCATCATGACTTTATTACACTTTCATTCATTCATCATGACTTTATTACACTTTCATTCATTCATCATGACTTTATTACACTTTCATTCATTCATCATGACTTTATTACACTTTCATTCATTCATCATGACTTTATTACACTTTCATTCATTCATCATGACTTTATTACACTTTCATTCATTCATCATGACTTTATTACACTTTCATTCATTCATCATGACTTTATTACACTTTCATTCATTCATCATGACTTTATTACACTTTCATTCATTCATCATGACTTTATTACACTTTCGTTCATTCATCATGACTTTATTACACTTTCATTCATTCATCATGACTTTATTACACTTTCATTCATTCATCATGACTTTATTACACTTTCATTCATTCATCATGACTTTATTACACTTTCATTCATCATTCATCAACTAGTTCGTCTCACTGATATTCCATTCATAAACTTCATTTGTGCATCTCATAGTTTGACCGCCATGTTGCATGTTTCCTTAATGTTTATAATTCTTTGTGTATTTAATAATAGAAGATTCAGTGATATTTCTCGTGGTACTGGAGTTAGAGTTAATAACTGAGATGGCATTATAATCTCTAACTCCAGTACCACGAGAAATATCATTGAATCTTCTATCATTAAATGCACAAAGAATTATAATCTTGATATAAGTGATTGTCTATACAAATTGCATAAATTTAGTGTTGATAAAATTTGTAAGGAATTCATCTTGTCCACATGATTAGTTTATGATACGCTTGTTGTCTGTCTTGGACAATCACATGTTTACCAAATGGCGTCCTAGCTACGTCTCTTCGTTGTATATCAACTGACTGTTATATTTCTCTCTTGTGTCTCCCCTGATGATGTGGTTATTACATGAAAGTGCACTTGGGAACTTGTCATGCTTCATTTTCCCAGTGGACTCATAGGAATATACTTGATCACGCGCAAAATTGTGATCCTTTCCAATATATATATATATATATATATATATATATATATATATATATATATATATATATATATACATCCTTCAGTATGTTTACTTTCGATAATGAGGAACAGAAGAATAAGCCAAGCAAGTAAATTTCGTCAAAGACATCTCTCTTTTCTAAACGCTGCCTCGCAAAGATTTTCATTAATTCATATTGAAGAAACAGACGTATTTTTCTATTGTCTGGTTAGCTCAGTGGCAGAGCGTGAGTCTCACACACTCAAGGTCGTGGGTTCGAGACCCACACCAGACATATTTTTTGTCTTTTTCTTTTTTCATTTTGTCCGCATCACATGTGTGCAACATTCAGTATGTTCGTCCAACGTTATAGTGAAGATCTTCACAATAAATTGAGGTTTTCGACCTTATCTGAAAGGGTCAGGTCCACCAAGACGTCCTTGAAATCTTCCAGAAGCTTCTGGCGATCCTCCTCCAACTGCTGGGCACATCAGAGTTAACATGGGCCGGACATCGGTTGTGGAACGACTTAATCTGCTTCCGGTAGTTAGCAGGGATGATAATGAGGGCTCTGACCTCATACCAGGTCAGCTTAGTTCTAGTCGATTGCACAGTTCCAGTCTATTGCTTAGTTCCAGTCTATTGCAACGACAATAAAAAATTAAAGCTCATTTCTTCGTGGAAAATTAAGAGGAAAACACGACAGCAACATGGAGATTTACCCTGTGGTTATTTTGCCGGCTAGTCGGCAACGGTCGGTCAAACACTATTTTGCCGTGGTAATCTCAGTGCTTCATATAATACTAAGTCCAAAAAAATGTTCTTGGGGGCGTAGCTCAGTGGTAGAGCACTCGCTTGGCATGCGAGAGGTCCCGGGTTCAAACCCCGGCGCTTCCATTTTTTATTTGGGAAATTCATTGTTTTCAGTCTTGTATATGTATATATATATATATACATATATATATCGTCCGATCAGGGAAGTTAAGCAACGTTGGGTCTGGTTAGTACTTGGATGGGTGACCGTCTGGGAACACCAGATGCTGTTATCCCTGGGGATAGGGAAGAAAGTATACTTGCCACGTATTCCCTGCGTGTCGTACAAGGCGACTAAAAGGGGAGGGAGCAGAAGGTCGGAAATCCTTTACTCTCATTTTCAATTTTACAAAAGACGGAACAGAGAAGATATAAAGATATTGTAAAGATGTAACTAATATAAGATATAAGAATGAATGGAAGATACGGATGTAGCTGAAACAAGGAGTAATGAAGATTAAGATGCAATGAAAATTATTCTGTGGTGAAGATGAATGTATATGTTGAGATTTATCTGGTGCAAAACAGGCAAAGGAATCTGTGACATTTACGTTCGCCTTCCCAGCAACGTAAAAGAGATCGGTCGCTGGAATGGTTGAATAAAAGTAAAAGGAGAATTGTGATATATTTGCGTCACGCTGGATTATCTCAGTTGTCGTGTTTATATTTCTGGTGCCTGCTGTTATCTCTCTCTCTCTCTCTCTCTCTCTCTCTCTCTCTCTCTCTCTCTCTCTCTCTCTCTCTCTCTCTCGTCCTGGCAAGGAGCAGATGGGGACGCAGCCAGATTTTGTATTGAACATCAAGAAGTAATGATAATGATGAGAGTGTAGTGATGATGAGGGTTTAGTTAGGGAGTGGTGACAATCGCCTTTACAATGATAATAAGGAGGTAACACAATGAGGAACACAAACTTTCCAAAGCTACGTTCAAGTCAGACTTTGAACTAAGTTCGATAAACAGAAGGATGATGTTAAGATGAGAGTGTAGTGAGGAAGAGTATAGTGATGATAAGGATACTGTCAAGATAGGTTGTGGCGAAGATACGAATGTAGTGAAGATACGAATGTAGTAGAGATAATGATTATTAAAGAATAAAGTTTATTCAGAATGATTATGTAGTGAAGATAAGAACTATTTCTAGTGAACATCAGGGAGTACAATGATGATGGTATGGTAGAAATAACGGTGTAGTGAAGAAGAGGGTATATTGAAGATATAATTAAGTGAAAATAAGCTAGTAGTGAAGATTCACGTTAGTGAATATGAGGTTGTAGTGAACTTAACCTTATTGACCTGATCCCCCAAATCCTTCAAACTCCGTTCAAGGGCGGATCCAAAACCAATCAAAAAGGCTATTTCTCTGTGTATTATTAGTGGTGGTGGTGGTGTGTAGGTGTGTGTAATCATGTATTTGCACTGTATTAGGAGGGGGTTTTACACTCGTGGGGCCCCGTGTAAGTACGTTGTTTGTGTAAGCGGGTAAAATCTAAAGCCTTCCTTGAAACCAGCTTAGTCAAGATAAGGTCATATGAAGATGAGGTTGTAGTGAAGATTATGATAAGCCTTGCATAGTGAAGATAAAGGGATTAAGTAGAGGAGATGTAGTAAAAAAGATTATAGTGAACACAAAAGGATTCAAGCTGAGTGCAGGCTCGGCCTACAGGCTTGAACTTATATTTTAGGTCAAAGGCATCACCAGCACACCCCGGCCAGCCTTAAAGTTTATCCGTACACACACACACACACACACACACACACACATAAGTATATATATATATATATATATATATATATATATATATATATATATATATATATATATATATATATATATATATATATATATATATATACATATATATATATATATATATACTTAAGTGCGTGTGTGTGTGTGTGTGTGTGTATATATATATTCACACTGTGCCAGAAGCGTTAACAAAAGCTCATTTGGTGAAATCGTGTTTCCTCACATTAAATGTTATCCCAGATGTCCAAAATTCTTCTCTTTGGTCTTTCATTTTCTATGTTTTCCACTTGACTTTCTTCAGTCGAAGTGATTTACCGTTCATGTTTTAGATTAAACTATATTTGTCAATTCACCAATTCCCTCTCCCATCTCATCATGACGCTTCTTATTGTTCTTTGATTTGAATCTTCAGTTTTCACCTCTCCTTCAACATGATAACCTCTGAATCTGTGAGTGTGTAATTACCTATTTTTACTGTGTGAGGAGAGAGTTCTACACTCGCCAGGCCAAATCTCTAGAACATTCTGTACTATTATACAACTTGTAAGATTTATGTATGGTGTCTGCCTTAACCATGACCTCATTCTTCTTATTCCATTCATCAACCACTCTTATATAAACTTTAAAATTACTTCTCTGAATATATTTGAACAATATTGCCCTAATTTCATGCTATGTTCTCTAGGTTTGTGTGTGTCTGTGTTCTCAGAAAGTAACTGTGTACTATTCAACAATGATTTCCCAAAAGCCATTTACCTCATATCCTTTTATTTCGATGCTTGAAAATGGCTAAATTTTCGTCAAAGTGGTTTTTGTCTTATTATTACTTATGATGATTTATTGATTCAAAAAGTATTGGTATTTCGAAACTATTTAGATCCTTCAACATCTCTAGCCATCTTCACTACACTATCAACACCACTAGCCATCTTGACTATTTCTTCAACACCTTTAGATTTCATCAAATAATGATCGCAACAAAACTAAATGAATCCGTCTACATATCCGGATTTGTATGGGATTTAATCTGGATAGATCTGCTTATGTGACGTCACATAACCTAGGGGTATATAAGGCCGGCGGCGAGAGAAGTGTAATCATTTGAGGATGGGACTCCGTACCGACAACATCTCCTCTCACACTCTCCGGCAAGAAGAAAATTTGGTAAGTGCGCCTCAGGCCGGAATCAAAATGAGTGTTCCAGTTGTAAAGTTGACCCAGAAGGATGTGAATGACCTGGTGGTCATGAGAGAGGTGGGTCGGGGAGGCAACGCCAAGATTGAAACGGTGTTGTTCCGTGGATCGTGTTGCGTCATCAAAACCCTTCTGGACGGAGTGAGTTGGAAAAGTCTTATGGATGAAGCCGACATTCACAGGAGACTGGCTGGGGCTGGAGGAGCCCCTCTCCTTCGAGCAGTGTGCCGCAACCCCCCACTGATCATCTTAAGCCACACTGGCCAGCCTTATGATAAGTACATGAGAACATGTCGGTCGGACGAGGAACTGGTCGAGTCCGCCATCATGGTCGCTCGTCGGCTGATGGAAATCCATAAGAAAAACATTGTCCATAATGACGTCAAGGTCGAGAATGTGACCGTGACGATGGGTGAGAAGCCAGAGTTTCACATCATCGACTTCGGCTTGAGCGTTAAGAAGGGAAGCTGCGTTGAGTACAATGTTCCTGACCTGTGGTTGGCCCCTGAGGTCAGGGAGCGCAAGCCGGTCTCCCCAGCCAGTGACGTCTTCTCTTTTGGGCATCTAATGAGGCACGTGTCAATCCTGGTCAGGAAGCAGGGTGTGCGGGAAAGCCTCCAGGATCTTTACCAAACAGCGACCCACAGCGACCCCTCAGAGAGACCATCTCTGCCACTTATTATTGGTGAGCTGAAGAAGGTGATGAGGTCAGTCCGCCGGAGGCGTACCAGAGGAGGGGGCCAACGGAACCAGAGGAAGGGCAGGAAATGAGGTGCCCTTCCTCAACTATCTACCTCACAATAACAACTTTGTTTTAGAGGAAATTATTATTTTTACATATCTTAAAACGGGATAGACCTTTATTTTAGAGGAAATTAAGATATTTATTTAAAACGGGAAAAAATTATGGAACTCGACATGCAACCACCTCCTCGTGGTGAGTTCTGGGTGATAAGAGATCAAACATCTCTTATCAGCTAAGAGTTGCATACAAACGTATTTCCTGATAAGTAAAAGACAACTGGATAATGTTCTTATGATCTTAAATGTTCTTAGAGTCTGGCTAGTATTATCTTGGAGGTCTTCTATCCCCTACAGCTCGGGCTGGGCCCAGATTGTATCATGGACAACGATAAATGATCTTAGACTAGCAATCATGGACAACGATAAATGACCTTAGCCTAGCTATCAAGGACAGCGATAAATGACCTTAGCCTAGCTATCATGGTAAATGATAAATGATCTTAGCCTTACTATCATGGACAACGATAGATAATCTTAGCCTTGCCATCAAGGCCCATTTTCAGTCGTCCATCATAAATTTGCATGTTATTCTAATATCATTAGTAGTTTTAACCTTATAAAAGACTGACTTGGTTCAGTTGCATGTTTTCATACAAGAACAAGTAGAAGTGTCCCAAGCATTTTGAAATGGCATTTGTACTACTTAACTCTCGATGTTAGTGAAAACATGTGAGATAACCACGGCTGAGCAGCTTTCCTGTGTGCTGTGAATTTATTACCTTCCTTTTGCCTCTCTCTCTCTCTCTCTCTCTCTCTCTCTCTCTCTCTCTCTCTCTCTCTCTCTCTCTCTCTCTCATCAAAATATTCGAAATTATGAAATTAAATGTAGCCAAACTTCTGAATTTCTTGTTTATCTTGTAAAGTGGATCGTAGGGTTTTGTTGATATATATATATATATATATATATATATATATATATATATATATATATATATATATATATATATATATATATATATATATATTTTTTTTTTTTTTTTTATACTTTGTCGCTGTCTCCCGCGTTTGCGAGGTAGCGCAAGGAAACAGACGAAAGAAATGGCCCAACCCCCCCCCCCATACACATGTACATACACACGTCCACACACGCAAATATACATACCTAAACAGCTTTCCATGGTTTACCCCAGACGCTTCACATGCCTTGATTCAATCCACTGACAGCACGTCAACCCCTGTATACCACATCGCTCCAATTCACTCTATTCCTTGCCCTCCTTTCACCCTCCTGCATGTTCAGGCCCCGATCACAAAAAATCTTTTTCACTCCATCTTTCCACCTCCAATTTGGTCTCCCTCTTCTCCTCGTTCCCTCCACCTCCGACACATATATCCTCTTGGTCAATCTTTCCTCACTCATTCTCTCCATGTGCCCAAACCATTTCAAAACACCCTCTTCTGCTCTCTCAACCACGCTCTTTTTATTTCCACACATCTCTCTTACCCTTACGTTACTTACTCGATCAAACCACCTCACACCACACATTGTCCTCAAACATCTCTTTTCCAGCACATCCATCCTCCTGCGCACATCTCTATCCATAGCCCACGCCTCGCAACCATACAACATTGTTGGAATCACTATTCCATCAAACATACCCATTTTTGCTTTCCGAGATAATGTTCTCGACTTCCACACATTTTTCAAGGCTCCCAAAATTTTCGCCCCCTCCCCCACCCTATGATCCACTTCCGCTTCCATGGTTCCATCCGCTGACAGATCCACTCCCAGATATCTAAAACACTTCACTTCCTCCAGTTTTTCTCCATTCAAACTCACCTCCCAATTGACTTGACCCTCACCCCTACTGTACCTAATAACCTTGCTCTTATTCACATTTACTCTTAACTTTCTTCTTTCACACACTTTACCAAACTCAGTCACCAGCTTCTGCAGTTCCTCACATGAATCAGCCACCAGCGCTGTATCATCAGCGGACAACAACTGACTTACTTCCCAAGCTCTCTCATCCCCAACAGACTTCATACTTGCCCCTCTTTCCAGGACTCTTGCATTTACCTCCCTAACAACCCCATCCATAAACAAATTAAACAACCATGGAGACATCACACACCCCTGCCGCAAACCTACATTCACTGAGAACCAATCACTTTCCTCTCTTCCTACACGTACACATGCCTTACATCCTCGATAAAAACTTTTCACTGCTTCTAACAACTTTCCTCCCACACCATATATTCTTAATACCTTCCACAGAGCATCTCTATCAACTCTATCATATGCCTTCTCCAGATCCATAAATGCTACATACAAATCCATTTGCTTTTCTAAGTATTTCTCACATACATTCTTCAAAGCAAACACCTGATCCACACATCCTCTACCACTTCTGAAACCGCACTGCTCTTCCCCAATCTGATGCTCTGTACATGCCTTCACCCTCTCAATCAATACCCTCCCATATAATTTACCAGGAATACTCAACAAACTTATACCTCTGTAATTTGAGCACTCACTCTTATCCCCTTTGCCTTTGTACAATGGCACTATGCACGCATTCCGCCAATCCTCAGGCACCTCACCATGAGTCATACATACATTAAATAACCTTACCAACCAGTCAACAATACAGTCACCCCCTTTTTTAATAAATTCCACTGCAATACCATCCAAACCTGCTGCCTTGCCGGCTTTCATCTTCCGCAAAGCTTTTACTACCTCTTCTCTGTTTACCAAATCATTTTCCCTAACCCTCTCACTTTGCACACCACCTCGACCAAATCACCCTATATCTGCCACTCTGTCATCAGACAAATTCAACAAACCTTCAAAATACTCATTCCATCTCCTTCTCACATCACCACTACTTGTTATCACCTCCCCATTTACGCCCTTCACTGAAGTTCCCATTTGCTCCCTTGTCTTACGCACCCTATTTACCTCCTTCCAGAACATCTTTTTATTCTCCCTAAAATTTACTGATAGTCTCTCACCCCAACTCTCATTTGCCCTTTTTTTCACCTCTTGCACCTTTCTCTTGACCTCCTGTCTCTTTCTTTTATACTTCTCCCACTCAATTGCATTTTTTCCCTGCAAAAATCGTCCAAATGCCTCTCTCTTCTCTTTCACTAATACTCTTACTTCTTCATCCCACCACTCACTACCCTTTCTAAACAGCCCACCTCTCACTCTTCTCATGCCACAAGCATCTTTTGCGCAATCCATCACTGATTCCCTAAATACATCCCATTCCTCCCCCACTCCCCTTACTTCCATTGTTCTCACCTTTTTCCATTCTGTACACAGTCTCTCCTGGTACTTCCCCACACAGGTCTCCTTCCCAAGCTCACTTACTCTCACCACCTTCTTCACCCCAACATTCACTCCTCTTTTCTGAAAACCCATACTAATCTTCACCTTAGCCTCCACAAGATAATGATCAGACATCCCTCCAGTTGCACCTCTCAGCACATTAACATCCAAAAGTCTCTCTTTCGCACGCCTGTCAATTAACACGTAATCCAATAACGCTCTCTGGCCATCTCTCCTACTTACATAAGTATACTTATGTATATCTCGCTTTTTAAACCAGGTATTCCCAATCATCAGTCCTTTTTCAGCACATAAATCTACAAGCTCTTCACCATTTCCATTTACAACACTGAACACCCCATGCATACCAATTATTCCCTCAACTGCCACATTACTCACCTTTGCATTCAAATCACCCATCACTATAACCCGGTCTCGTGCATCAAAACCGCTAACACACTCATTCAGCTGCTCCCAAAACACTTGCCTCTCATGATCTTTCTTCTCATGCCCAGGTGCATATGCACCAATAATCACCCACCTCTCTCCATCAACTTTCAATATATATATATATATATATATATATATATATATATATATATATATATATATATATATATATATATATATATATCTTTTTTTTTCTTTCAAACTATTCGCCATTTCCCGCATTAGCGAGGTAGCGTTAAGAACAGAGGACTGGGCCTTTGAGGGAATACCCTCACCTGGCGCAATTCTCTGTTCCCTCTTTTGGAAAATTAAAAAAAAAACGAGAGGGGAGGATTTCCAGCCCCCCGCTCCCTCCCCTTTTAGTCGCCTTCTACGACACGCAGGGAATACGTGGGAAGTATTCTTTCTCCCCTATCCCCAGGGAAAATATATATATATATATATATATATATATATATATATATTTTTTTTTTTTTTTTTTATACTTTGTCGCTGTCTCCCGCGTTTGCGAGGTAGCGCAAGGAAACAGACGAAAGAAATGGCCCAACCCCCCCCCCCATACACATGTACATACGTCCACACACGCAAATATACATACCTACACAGCTTTCCATGGTTTACCCCAGACGCTTCACATGCCTTGATTCAATCCACTGACAGCACGTCAACCCCTGTATACCACATCGCTCCAATTCACTCTATTCCTTGCCCTCCTTTCACCCTCCTGCATGTTCAGGCCCCGATCACACAAAATCTTTTTCACTCCATCTTTCCACCTCCAATTTGGTCTCCCTCTTCTCCTCGTTCCTTCCACCTCCGACACATATATCCTCTTGGTCAATCTTTCCTCACTCATTCTCTCCATGTGCCCAAACCATTTCAAAACACCCTCTTCTGCTCTCTCAACCACGCTCTTTTTATTTCCACACATCTCTCTTACCCTTACGTTACTCACTCGCTCAAACCACCTCACACCACACATTGTCCTCAAACATCTCATTTCCAGCACATCCATCCTCCTGCGCACATCTCTATCCACAGCCCACGCCTCGCAACCATACAACATTGTTGGAACCACTATTCCTTCAAACATACCCACTTTTGCTTTCCGAGATAATGTTCTCGACTTCCACACATTTTTCAAGGCTCCCAATATTTTCGCCCCCTCCCCCACCCTATGATCCACTTCCGCTTCCATGGTTCCATCCGCTGACAGATCCACTCCCAGATATCTAAAACACTTCACTTCCTCCAGTTTTTCTCCATTCAAACTCACCTCCCAATTGACTTGACCCTCACCCCTACTGTACCTAATAACCTTGCTCTTATTCACATTTACTCTTAACTTTCTTCTTCCACACACTTTACCAAACTCAGTCACCAGCTTCTGCAGTTTCTCACATGAATCAGCCACCAGCGCTGTATCATCAGCGAACAACAACTGACTCACTTCCCAAGCTCTCTCATCCCCAACAGACTTCATACTTGCCCCTCTTTCCAGGACTCTTGCATTTACCTCCCTAACAACCCCATCCATAAACAAATTAAACAACCATGGAGACATCACACACCCCTGCCGCAAACCTACATTCACTGAGAACCAATCACTTTCCTCTCTTCCTACACGTACACATGCCTTACATCCTCGATAAAAACTTTTCACTGCTTCTAACAACTTTCCTCCCACACCATATATTCTTAATACCTTCCACAGAGCATCTCTATCAACTCTATCATATGCCTTCTCCAGATCCATAAATGCTACATACAAATCCATTTGCTTTTCTAAGTATTTCTCACATACATTCTTCAAAGCAAACACCTGATCCACACATCCTCTACCACTTCTGAAACCGCACTGCTCTTCCCCAATCTGATGCTCTGTACATGCCTTCACCCTCTCAATCAATACCCTCCCATATAATTTACCAGGAATACTCAACAAACTTATACCTCTGTAATTTGAGCACTCACTCTTATCCCCTTTGCCTTTGTACAATGGCACTATGCACGCATTCCGCCAATCCTCAGGCACCTCACCATGAGTCATACATACATTAAATAACCTTACCAACCAGTCAACAATACAGTCACCCCCCTTTTTAATAAATTCCACTGCAATACCATCCAAACCTGCTGCCTTGCCGGCTTTCATCTTCCGCAAAGCTTTTACTACCTCTTCTCTGTTTACCAAATCATTTTCCCTAACCCTCTCACTTTGCACACCACCTCGACCAAAACACCCTATATCTGCCACTCTGTCATCAGACACATTCAACAAACCTTCAAAATACTCATTCCATCTCCTTCTCACATCACCGCTACTTGTTATCACCTCCCCATTTACGCCCTTCACTGAAGTTCCCATTTGCTCCCTTGTCTTACGCACCCTATTTACCTCCTTCCAGAACATCTTTTTATATATATATATATATATATATATATATATATATATATATATATATATATATATACATATGTTTTCTAAATTGTTTCTTACATTTTTCATATGTATATATATGTATGTGTGTGTGTGTGTGTGTATGTGCGTATGTGTGTGTATGTGTGTGTGTGTGTATATGTATATATATATGTATATTATCCCTGGGGATAGGGGTGAAAGAATACTTCCCACGTATTCCTCGCGTGTCGTAGAAAGCGACTAGAGGGGACGGGAGCGGGGGGCCGGAAATCCTCCCCTCCTTGTATTAACTTTCTAAAATGGGAAACAGAAGAAGGAGTCACGCGGGGAGTGATCATCCTCCTCGAAGGCTCAGAGTGGGGTGCCTAAATGTGTGTGGATGTAACCAAGATGTGAAAAAAGGAGAGATAGGTAGTATGTGTGAGGAAAGGAACCTGGATGTTTTGGCTCTGAGTGAAACGAAGCTCAAGGGTAAAGGGGAAGAGTGGTTTGGAAATGTCTGGGGAGTGAAGTCAGGGGTTAGTGAGAGGACAAGAGCAAGGGAAGGAGTAGCAATACTCCTGAAACAGGAGTTGTGGGAGTATGTGATAGAATGTAAGAAAGTAAATTCACGATTAATATGGGTAAAATTGAAAGTTGATGGAGAGAGGTGGGTGATTATTGGTGCATATGCACCTGGGCATGAGAAGAAAGATCATGAGAGGCAAGTGTTTTGGGAGCAGCTGAATGAGTGTGTTAGCGGTTTTGATGCACGAGACCGGGTTATAGTGATGGGTGATTTGAATGCAAAGGTGAGTAATGTGGCAGTTGAGGGAATAATTGGTATGCATGGGGTGTTCAGTGTTGTAAATGGAAATGGTGAAGAGCTTGTAGATTTATGTGCTGAAAAAGGACTGATGATTGGGAATACCTGGTTTAAAAAGCGAGATATACATAAGTATACTTATGTAAGTAGGAGAGATGGCCAGAGAGCGTTATTGGATTACGTGTTAATTGACAGGCGTGCGAAAGAGAGACTTTTGGATGTTAATGTGCTGAGAGGTGCAACTGGAGGGATGTCTGATCATTATCTTGTGGAGGCTAAGGTGAAGATTAGTATGGGTTTTCAGAAAAGAGGAGTGAATGTTGGGGTGAAGAAGGTGGTGAGAGTAAGTGAGCTTGGGAAGGAGACCTGTGTGGGGAAGTACCAGGAGAGACTGTGTACAGAATGGAAAAAGGTGAGAACAATAGAAGTAAGGGGAGTGGGGGAGGAATGGGATGTATTTAGGGAATCAGTGATGGATTGCGCAAAAGATGCTTGTGGCATGAGAAGAGTGGGAGGTGGGCTGTTTAGAAAGGGTAGTGAGTGGTGGGATGAAGAAGTAAGAGTATTAGTGAAAGAGAAGAGAGAGGCATTTGGACGATTTTTGCAGGGAAAAAATGCAATTGAGTGGGAGAAGTATAAAAGAAAGAGACAGGAGGTCAAGAGAAAGGTGCAAGAGGTGAAAAAAAGGGCAAATGAGAGTTGGGGTGAGAGACTATCAGTAAATTTTAGGGAGAATAAAAAGATGTTCTGGAAGGAGGTAAATAGGGTGCGTAAGACAAGGGAGCAAATGGGAACTTCAGTGAAGGGCGTAAATGGGGAGGTGATAACAAGTAGTGGTGATGTGAGAAGGAGATGGAATGAGTATTTTGAAGGTTTGTTGAATGTGTCTGATGACAGAGTGGCAGATATAGGGTGTTTTGGTCGAGGTGGTGTGCAAAGTGAGAGGGTTAGGGAAAATGATTTGGTAAACAGAGAAGAGGTAGTAAAAGCTTTGCGGAAGATGAAAGCCGGCAAGGCAGCAGGTTTGGATGGTATTGCAGTGGAATTTATTAAAAAAGGGGGTGACTGTATTGTTGACTGGTTGGTAAGGTTATTTAATGTATGTATGACTCATGGTGAGGTGCCTGAGGATTGGCGGAATGCGTGCATAGTGCCATTGCACAAAGGCAAAGGGGATAAGAGTGAGTGCTCAAATTACAGAGGTATAAGTTTGTTGAGTATTCCTGGTAAATTATATGGGAGGGTATTGATTGAGAGGGTGAAGGCATGTACAGAGCATCAGATTGGGGAAGAGCAGTGCGGTTTCAGAAGTGGTAGAGGATGTGTGGATCAGGTGTTTGCTTTGAAGAATGTATGTGAGAAATACTTAGAAAAGCAAATGGATTTGTATGTAGCATTTATGGATCTGGAGAAGGCATATGATAGAGTTGATAGAGATGCTCTGTGGAAGGTATTAAGAATATATGGTGTGGGAGGCAAGTTGTTAGAAGCAGTGAAAAGTTTTTATCGAGGATGTAAGGCATGTGTACGTGTAGGAAGAGAGGAAAGTGATTGGTTCTCAGTGAATGTAGGTTTGCGGCAGGGGTGTGTGATGTCTCCATGGTTGTTTAATTTGTTTATGGATGGGGTTGTTAGGGAGGTAAATGCAAGAGTCCTGGAAAGAGGGGCAAGTATGAAGTCTGTTGGGGATGAGAGAGCTTGGGAAGTGAGTCAGTTGTTGTTCGCTGATGATACAGCGCTGGTGGCTGATTCATGTGAGAAACTGCAGAAGCTGGTGACTGAGTTTGGTAAAGTGTGTGGAAGAAGAAAGTTTAGAGTAAATGTGAATAAGAGCAAGGTTATTAGGTACAGTAGGGTTGAGGGTCAAGTCAATTGGGAGGTGAGTTTGAATGGAGAAAAACTGGAGGAAGTGAAGTGTTTTAGATATCTGGGAGTGGATCTGTCAGCGGATGGAACCATGGAAGCGGAAGTGGATCATAGGGTGGGGGAGGGGGCGAAAATTTTGGGAGCCTTGAAAAATGTGTGGAAGTCGAGAACATTATCTCGGAAAGCAAAAATGGGTATGTTTGAAGGAATAGTGGTTCCAACAATGTTGTATGATTGCGAGGCGTGGGCTATGGATAGAGTTGTGCGCAGGAGGATGGATGTGCTGGAAATGAGATGTTTGAGGACAATGTGTGGTGTGAGGTGGTTTGATCGAGTAAGTAACGTAAGGGTAAGAGAGATGTGTGGAAATAAAAAGAGCGTGGTTGAGAGAGCAGAAGAGGGTGTTTTGAAATGGTTTGGGCACATGGAGAGAATGAGTGAGGAAAGATTGACCAAGAGGATATATGTGTCGGAGGTGGAGGGAACGAGGAGAAGAGGGAGACCAAATTGGAGGTGGAAAGATGGAGTGAAAAAGATTTTGTGTGATCGGGGCCTGAACATGCAGGAGGGTGAAAGGAGGGCAAGGAATAGAGTGAATTGGAGCTATGTGGTATATAGGGGTTGACGTGCTGTCAGTGGAGTGAATCAAGGCATGTGAAGCGTCTGGGGTAAACCATGGAAAGCTGTGTAGGTATGTATATTTGCGTGTGTGGACGTGTGTATGTACATGTGTATGGGGGGCGGTTGGGCCATTTCTTTCGTCTGTTTCCTTGCGCTACATGGCAAACGCGGGAGACAGCGAAAAAATATAAAAAAAAAAAAAAAAAAAAATATATATATATATATATATATATATATATATATATATATATATATATATATATATATATATATATATATCATTATTATTATTATTTTGCTTTGTCGCTGTCTCCCGCGTTTGCGAGGTAGCGCAAGGAAACATACAAATGAAATGGCCCAACCCACCCCCATACACATGTATATACATACACGTCCACACACGCAAATATACATACCTATACACCTGAATGTACACATATATATACACACACAGACACATACATATATACCCATGCACACAATTCACACTGTCTGCCTTTATTCATTTCCATCGCCACCTCGCCACACATGGATTACCATCCCCCTACCCCCTCATGTGTGCGAGGTAGCGCTAGGAAAAGACAACAAAGGCCCCATTCGTTCACACTCAGTCTCTAGCTGTCATACAATAATGCCCGAAACCACAGCTCCCTTTCCACATCCAGGCCCCACACAACTTTCCATGGTTTACCCCAGACGCTTCACATGCCCTGATTCAATCCACTGACAGCACGTCAACCCCGGTATACCACATCGATCCAATTCACTCTAATCCTTGCCCGCCTTTCACCCTCCTGCATGTTCAGGCCCCGATCACACAAAATCTTTTTCACTCCATCTTTCCACCTCCAATTTGGTCTCCCTCTTCTCCTCGTTCCCTCCACCTCCGACACATATATCCTCTTGGTCAATCTTTCCTCACTCATTCTCTCCATGTGCCCAAACCATTTCAAAACACCCTCTTCTGCTCTCTCAACCACACTCTTTTTATTTCCACACATCTCCCTTACCCTTACATTACTTACTCGATCAAACCACCTCACACCACACATTGTCCTCAAACATCTGATTTCCAGCACATCCACCCTCCTGCGCACAACTCTATCCATAGCCCACGCCTCGCAACCATACAACATTGTTGGAACCACTATTCCTTCAAACATATCCATTTTTGCTTTCCGAGATAATGTTCTCGACTTCCGCACATTCTTCAAGGCTCCCAGGATTTTCGACCCTCCCCCACCCTATGATTCACTTCCGCTTCCATGGTTCCATCCGCTGCCAGATCCACTCCCAGATATCTAAAACACTTCACTTCCTCCAGTTTTTCTCCATTCAAACTCACCTCCCAATTGACTTGACCCTCAACCCTACTGTACCTAATAACCTTGCTCTTATTCACATTTACTCTTAACTTTCTTCTTTCACACACTTTACCAAACTCAGTCACCAGCTTCTGCAGTTTCTCACATGAATCAGCCACCAGCGCTGTAACATCAGCGAACAACAACTGACTCACTTCCCAAGCTCTCTCATCCACAACAGACTTCATACTTGCCCCTCTTTCCAAAAGTCTTGCATTCACCTCCCTAACAACCCCATATATATATATATATATATATATATATATATATATATATATATATATATATATATATATATATATATATATATATATATATATATATATATATATATATATATATATATATATATATATATATATATACATATATATATATATATATATATATATATATATATATATATGTTATTCATTTCCATCGCCACCTCGCCACACATGGAATACCATCCCCCTACCCCCTCATGTGTGCGAGGTGGCGCTAGGAAAAGACTACAAAGGCCCCAATCGTTCACACTTAGTCTCTAGCTGTCATGTAATAATGCACATATATATATATATATATATATATATATATATATATATATATATATATATATATATATATATATTATTCATTTATTTTATTATACTTTGTCGCTGTCTCCCGCGTTTGCGAGATAGCATAAGGAAACAGACGAAAGAAATGGCCCAACCCCCCCCCCATACACATGTATATACATACGTCCACACACGCAAATATACATACCTACACAGCTTTCCATGGTTTACCCCAGACGCTTCACATGCCCTGCTTCAATCCACTGACAGCACGTCAACCCCGGTATACCACATCGCTCCAATTCACTCTATTCCTTGCCCTCCTTTCACCCTCCTGCATGTTCAGGCCCCGATCACACAAAATCTTTTTCACTCCATCTTTCCACCTCCAATTTGGTCTCCCTCTTCTCCTTGTTCCCTCCACCTCCGACACATATATCCTCTTGGTCAATCTTTCCTCACTCATCCTCTCCATGTGCCCAAACCACTTCAAAACACCCTCTTCTGCTCTCTCAACCACGCTCTTTTTATTTCCACACATCTCTCTTACCCTTACGTTACTCACTCGATCAAACCACCTCACACCACACATTGTCCTCAAACATCTCATTTCCAGCACATCCATCCTCCTGCGCACAACTCTATCCATAGCCCACGCCTCGCAACCATACAACATTGTTGGAACCACTATTCCTTCAAACATACCCATTTTTGCTTTCCGAGATAATGTTCTCGACTTCCACACATTCTTCAAGGCCCCCAGGATTTTCGCCCCCTCCCCCACCCTATGATCAACTTCCGCTTCCATGGTTCCATCCGCTGCCAGATCCACTCCCAGATATCTAAAACACTTCACTTCCTCCAGTTTTTCTCCATTCAAACTCACCTCCCAATTGACTTGACCCTCAACCCTACTGTACCTAATAACCTTGCTCTTATTCACATTTACTCTTAACTTTCTTCTTCCACACACTTTTCCAAACTCAGTCACCAGCTTCTGCAGTTTCTCACATGAATCAGCCACCAGCGCTGTATCATCAGCGAACAACAACTGACTCACTTCCCAAGCTCTCTCATCCCCAACAGACTTCATACTTGCCCCTCTTTCCAAAACTCTTGCATTTACCTCCCTAACAACCCCATCCATAAACAAATTAAACAACCATGTAGACATCACACACCCCTGCCGCAAACCTACATATATACATATATACATATATACATATATACATATATATATATATATATATATATATATATATATATATATTTTTTTTTTTTTTTTAAACTATTTGCCATTTCCCGCGTTAGCGAGGTAGCGTTAAGAACAGAGGACTGGGCCTTTTTTGGAATATCCTCACCTGGCCCCCTCTGTTCCTTCTTTTGGAAAATTAAAAAAAAGAATGAGAGGGGAGGATTTCCAGCCCCCCGCTCCCTCCCCTTTTAGTCGCCTTCTACGACACGCAGGGAATACGTGGGAAGTATTCTTAATCCCCTATCCCCAGGGATAATATATATATATATATATATATATATATATATATATATATATATATATATATATATATATATATATATATATATATATTTTTTTTTTTTTATACTATTCGCTATTTCCCGCGATAGCGAGGTAGCGTTAAGAACAGAGGACTGGGCCTTTGAGGGAATATCCTCACCTTGCCCTCTTCTCTGTTCCTTCTTTTGGAAAAAAAAAAAAAAAATATATATATATATATATATATATATATATATATATATATATATATATATATATATATATATATATATATATATATATATATATATATATATATATATATATATATATATATATATATGTATATATATATATATGTATATATATATATATATGCAATTATTAATAAATGGACCACTCACGAGCATAGGTAGTTCTGAGTGGAGCTTAACATGTTGTGCTTCTACACAATGACAACAAATATGGATCACTCCCAATTGGTGGTTCAACTATGATGAGTGAACAGCAGGACACAATCGTCCTGGTCTTACACAAGATATCATACCACCATGACCAATGGTTAATGTGTGTGGATCTTAAGATGGTGACTTTTCTCCTGGGTCAGCAGAGTGGGTACAACAAGTAGCCCAGCTTTATCTGTCTCTGGGATAGTAGAGCTGAGGATGAGCACTGGCTGAGAAAACAATGGTCTCTGAGAGAAAACATGTTGGTTGGAGACAAGAATGTAATGGCAGAACCCTTGGTTGATAGAGATAAGATCATTGTACCACCACTGCACATCAAACTAGGTTTAATGAAACACTTTGTGAAGGTTTGGAACAAAGAAGGACACTTTGCTTTGACTACATATGCAGAAAATGTCCAGCGCTGATCATGGAGAAGGTGAAGGCAGGTATTGTCGACGGGTCACAAACCATGGAACTCATGAAAGACCCACATTTCCAAGATTCAATGACCAATGTTGAGGCAGAGGCATGGTCTTCGTTCACTGTGGTTGTAAGGAATTGTCTTGGTCACCATAAAGCAGATAACTACCCTGAACTAGTGGAGAACCTGCCATCTTCTTTCCCTCAACTTGGCTGTAAAATGAACATCAAAGTGCATTACCTCCACACCCACTTGGCCAGACAACCTAAGTGAGGAACTGGCTCAACCATTCCACCAAGATTTAAGAACCATGGAAGAAAGATCCCGGGGACACTGGGATACCCATACCTGGGACACTGGGATACCCATACCTGGGACACTGGGATACCCATACCTGGGACACTGGGATACCCATACCGGGGACACTGGGATACCCATACCTGGGACACTGGGATACCCATACCTGGGACACTGGGATACCATACCTGGGACACTGGGATACCCATATCTGGGGCACTGGGATACCAATACCTGGGACACTGGGATACCCATACCTGGGACACTGGGATACCCATACCCTGGGACACTGATACCCATACCTGGGATACTGGGATAGCAATACCTGGGACACTGGGATACCCATACCCTGGGACACTGGGATACCCATACCTGGGATACTGGGATACCCATACCTGGGACACTGGGATACCCATACCTGGACCACTGGGATACCCATACCTGGGACACTGGGATACCCATACCTGGGACACTGGGATACCCATACCTGGGACACTGGGATACCCATACCTGGGACACTGGGATACCCATACCTGGGACACTGGGATACCCATATCTGGGACACTGGGATACCCATACCTGGGACACTGGGATACCCATACCTGGGACACTGGGATACCCATATCTGGGACACTGGGATACCCATACCTGGAACACTGGGATACCCATACCCTGGGACACTGGGATACCCATACCTGGGACACTGGGATACCCATACCTGGGACACTGGGATACCCATATCTGGGACACTGGGATACCCATACCTGGGACACTGGGATACCCATACCTGGGACACTGGGATACCCATATCTGGGACACTGGGATACCCATACCTGGAACACTGGGATACCCATACCCTGGGACACTGGGATACCCATACCTGGGACACTGGGATACCCATACCTGGGACACTGGGATACCCATACCTGGGACACTGGGATACCCATACCTGGGACACTGGGATACCTATACCTGGGACACTGGGATACCCATACCTGGGACACTGGGATACCCATACCTGGGACACTGGGATACCCATACCTGGGACACTGGGATACCCATGTGATGGTGGATGACTGCTGGATCATTGGAGGTAATTGTGGTGGGTCAGGTGAGCACAAACGTGAGATGTGTGAGGACATGATGAACCATGATGATATATAACTTTCTAGGTTGGGCTCGTCACCGTCACCATTATGTGTGGATGTCATCATCATGATGTAATCATAAATAAACCAATGCTACTTGTAGGAAGCCATTTGTCTTGATGCAACAATAATGATGGTATGTTGTATGTGACACAGCAATTACTGGTATATCATCATATCTCGATCACCAGAGAACAACAACGGACGAGGAGGAGGAGGAGGAGGAGGAAGCCATATTTACAATCAGCCAGCCACCAAACCTGACCTGACCTGACCTGATCATCAACACAAGACTACCACATCATCATGACGACCTCACCAAGTGTCATGTGGTGGTGTTGACGTCATCATCACTGATGACATCATGATGATGATGATGACCTCAGCAAGTGTGATGTGGTGGTGTTGACGTCATCATCAGTGATGACATGATGATGATGATGATGACGTCAGCAAGTGTGATGTGGTGGTGTCATCATCAGTGATGTGGCAAGTGTGGAGGATTCATGTTCACGTCAGGGAGGGGATGTTGCCCAGTGGGGCTCAAACTACCACACCTTAACACCCCGACCTGTGGATGGGGCACTTGTGGACCACCACCACGTCAAATGGCTCAGGGTTGTGGCCCAACCTGACCTGCTGCTGTACGGGGCGTCAGTACACAACGTTTTCTCATCACAGAAAACGACCAGCTGCCAGAAGGAGAGCAGCTGGTCGACACCAGCTGTACCATCCTCCTCTGCTACATATTATGTGGCTCACACTAGTGGCTGGCTGGCTGGCTGGCTGGGTGGCTGGCTGGGTGGCTGGCTGGGTGGCTGTTAGTTATGTGGGTGGCTGGGTGGCTGGGTGGCTGGGGATCAGTTATATGGGTGGGTGGGTGTCAGTTCTGTGGGTGGGTGGGTGTGCAGGTGTGCCATGTTCTGTGGGTGGTGGGTGTGAGTGCAGGTGTCCCATGTTCTGTGGGTGGGTGTGAGTGCAGGTGTGCCATGTTCTGTGGGTGGGTGTGAGTGCAGATGTGCCATGTTCTGTGGGTGTGTGTGAGTGCAGGTGTCCCATGTTCTGTGGGTGGTGGGTGTGAGTGCAAGTGTGCCATGTTCTGTGGGTGGGTGTGAGTGCAGGTGTGCCATGTTCTGTGGGTGGTGGGTGTGAGTGCAGGTGTCCCATGTTCTGTGGGTGGGTGTGAGTGCAGGTGTCCCATGTTCTGTGGGTGGGTGTGAGTGCAGGTGTCCCATGTTCTGTGGGTGGTGGGTGTGAGTGCAGGTGTGCCATGTTCTGTGGGTGGTGGGTGTGAGTGCAGGTGTGCCATGTTCTGTGGGTGGTGGGTGTGAGTGCAGGTGTGCCATGTTCTGTGGGTGGTGGGTGTGAGTGCAGGTGTGCCATGTTCTGTGGGTGGTGGGTGTGAGTGCAGGTGTCCCATGTTCTGTGGGTGGGTGTGAGTGCAGGTGTCCCATGTTCTGTGGGTGGGTGTGAGTGCAGGTGTCCCATGTGCTGTGGGTGGTGGGTGTGAGTGCAGGTGTGCCATGTTCTGTGGGTGGTGGGTGTGAGTGCAGGTGTGCCATGTTCTGTGGGTGGTGGGTGTGAGTGCAGGTGTCCCATGTTCTGTGGGTGGGTGTGAGTGCAGGTGTCCCATGTTCTGTGGGTGGGTGTGAGTGCAGGTGTCCCATGTTCTGTGGGTGGTGGGTGTTAGTGCAGGTGTCCCATGTTCTGTGGGTGGTGGGTGTGAGTGCAGGTGTGCCATGTTCTGTGGGTGGTGGGTGTGAGTGCAGGTGTGCCATGTTCTGTGGGTGGTGGGTGTGAGTGCAGGTGTCCCATGTTCTGTGGGTGGGTGTGAGTGCAGGTGTCCCATGTTCTGTGGGTGGGTGTGAGTGCAGGTGTCCCATGTTCTGTGGGTGGGTGTGAGTGCAGGTGTCCCATGTTCTGTGGGTGGTGGGTGTTAGTGCAGGTGTCCCATGTTCTGTGGGTGGGTGTGAGTGCAGATGTCATATGTTCTGTGGGTGGTGGGTGTGAGTGCAAGTGTGCCATGTTCTGTGGGTGGGTGTGAGTGCAGGTGTGCCATGTTCTGTGGGTGGGTGTGAGTGCAGGTGTGCCATGTTCTGTGGGTGGTGGGTGTGAGTGCAGGTGTGCCATGTTCTGTGGGTGGTGGGTGTGAGTGCAGGTGTGCCATGTTCTGTGGGTGGTGGGTGTGAGTGCAGGTGTGCCATGTTCTGTGGGTGGTGGGTGTGAGTGCAGGTGTGCCATGTTCTGTGGGTGGCTGGGTGGCTGGCTGGGTGGCTGTTAGTTATGTGGGTGGCTGGCTGGGTGGCTGGGTGGGTGTGAGTGCAGGTGTGCCATGTTCTGTGGGTGGTGGGTGTGAGTGCAGGTGTGCCATGTTCTGTGGGTGGTGGGTGTGAGTGCAGGTGTCCCATGTTCTATATCTTACGCCGCTAACTTGGTGTCCACAATATTTCTTGCCACAACCAATGTGTCTAATAGCCATTTTCTGGGTCATGTTTACACCATCATTAATGATCATCATCATCACTACACATACATGATGATATATTGACATTTGAAGTGTGAACAAGGTCAGGTACTCACGTGAGCATAAGACAACTTCTCTCACATTATATGAGTCGCCAACTCACCAATACAGCGGCCGCCATTAATGTCACCTAAAATAACGCCATCATTACTAATATTGTTGACTATATTTTGACCACCATCCAGGATGGTAGTGAACACTGGGTGGCTGATTGGAAATAAGATGAGTCATCACCTGGCACAACACTAACAATACTCCAGGTACAACAATACACCTGGTGACGTCAACCTCCTCCATGACGTCATCACTCCAGCCGGTACATTGCCTCAAGTAGTGACGTCATAGTCTGCAAAATGTTTTGGACAAATATCGCGGTATCTGGCAACTACCTCCTCCTCTAACGTCCCCAGGTCTTCTTTGTATTTGCAGAGTTTTTCTTCATAAAAAGCAAATCATAAGTCCGTATTTTAAGTTTTATTCGTTTCATAGACATGAATACATTTGGCTGGCCGGCATTAGCTGTTAAATAACTTACTTCCTTTGGTGAATTAAGGTGGATGTGCTAGCTGACGCTGCTGCCTGTGATGCCACATTGCTGACACTTTTATAACACCACATTACACTGCCCCGCTTATTCTAGATGCTTCCAAAAGCACTAACAAAATGTTATGTTATTCTGGAGGGAATAAAATTATAGATAACTTACAAATTTGCTGTGACCAAGCTTGAGGTGAGTGGGTATTTGGAGTGAGAGAGTGGGCTGGAGGGACTGGGGAAAAATGCCACATGTGCCAAGATTAATATCAGTTGGTCACCTGTAATTGCTAAATAAAACAAAACATTGGTTCATACTATCCTAGATTACTAAGTAACGTCACTACTATTCATAAAATGTTAAATTGTTTATGTTATGCAACGTCATGATGTGCGTAAATAGCTAACATTTCAAATACGGCGGCAACACCTACTTGCTGGCGACACATTACCCATCCCTCCCTCACCCACTCCTCCCCATTTCCCTCCTTAGCGAGGTAGCGTTAAGAACAGAGGACTGAGCCTTTGAGAGAAATCCTCACTTATATATATATATATATTTCTTTTTAAACCATTCGCCATTTCCCGCGTTAGCGAGGAAACCATATATATATATATATATATATATATATATATATATATATATATATATATATATATATATATATATATATATATATATATATATATATGGTTTGATCGAGTAAGTAACGTAAGGGTAAGAGAGATGTGTGGAAATAAAAAGAGCGTGGTTGAGAGAGCAGAAGAGGGTGTTTTGAAATGGTTCGGGCACATGGAGATAATGAGTGAGGAAAGATTGACCAAGAGGATATATGTGTCGGAGGTGGAGGGAACGAGGAGAAGAGGGAGACCAAATTGGAGGTGGAAAGATGGAGTGAAAAAGATTTTGTGTGATCGGGGCCTGAACATGCAGGAGGGTGAAAGGAGGGCAAGGAATAGAGTGAATTGGAGCGATGTGGTATACCGGGGCTGACGTGCTGTCAGTGGATTGAATCAAGGCATGTGAAGCGTCTGGGGTAAACCATGGAAAGCTGTGTAGGTATGTATATTTTGCGTGTGTGGACGTATGTATATACATGTGTATAGGGGTGGGTTGGGCCATTTCTTTCGTCTGTTTCCTTGCGCTACCTCGCAAACGCGGGAGACAGCGACAAAGCAAAATAAAAGAAAAAAAAAAAAAAAATATATATATATATATATATATATATATATATATATTCCTATGAGTCCACGGTGAAAAAGAAACACGATAAGTTCCCAAGTGCACCTTCGTGTAATAATCACATCATCAGGGGAGACACAAGAGAGAAATATAAGTCAATTGATATACAACAAAGAGACGTAGATAGGACGCCATTTGGTAAACATGCCTTTCATTACTTACTCGAACAAGCCGCCTCACATTAAATACATTCCTCAAACATTTCATTTCCGAAACATCCACCATCTTTCCCACAACACTATCGAGCGCCCATGCCTCGCAACCATATAACATTGTTAAAAGTACTAGTACCAGTGTCCGGGCGTGGCCACTCCTCCATATTGTTTCCCAGGTAGCCACTTGGGCAGCGCTACTGTGCGTCGACTCCCCATTGGTGGACCGCTGCTGCTTGCGATTTGTGATTGGTTCTCTGCGGCCCAATAATTTCTGTGCTACGCCTCCGCGGTAGTTGATTGGTCATCGACCGTAGACCGGCTACTGTGTTACGCCCCAGATAGGAAAGTGGCTGCCATAGCTACAGTATACAATGCGTTGCCTGACAGTGGCGCCATTCACACCACATACATTCCACTCCTCACTCACACCACATGTACTCCACTCCTCACTCACACCACATACACTCCATTCCTCACTCACACCACATGTACACCACTCCTCACTCACACCACATGTACTCCACTCCTCACTCACACAACATGTACTCCACTCCTCACTCACACCACATGTACTCTACTCCTCACTCACGCCACATGCACTCAACTCCTCACACCACATGCACTCCACTCCTCACTCACACCACATGTACTCTACTCCTCACTCACACCACATACACTCCACTCCTCACTCACACCACATGTACTCCACTCCTCACTCACACCACATACACTCCACTCCTCACTCACACCACATGTACTCCACTCCTCACTCACACCACATACACTCCACTCCTCACTCACACCACATGTGCTCCACTCCTCACTCACACCACATACACTCCACTCCTCACTCACACCACATGTACTCCACTCCTCACTCACACCACATGTGCTTCACTCCTCACTAACACCACATGTACTCCACTCCTCACTCACACCACATGTGCTCCACCCCTCACTCACACCACATGTACTCCACTCCTCACTCACACCACATGTACTCCACTCCTCACTCACACCACATGTACTCCACTCCTCACTCACACCACATACACTCCACTCCTCACTCACACCACATGTACTCCACTCCTCACTCACACCACATGCACTCCACTCCTCACTCACACCACATGTACTCCACTCCTCACTCACACCACATGTACTCCACTCCTCACTCACACCACATCTACTCTACTCCTCACTCACACCACATACACTCCACTCCTCACTCACACCACATACACTCCACTCCTCACTCACACCACATACACTCCACTCCTCACTCACACCACATGTACTCCACTCCTCACTCACACCACATGCACTCAACTCCTCACAACACATGCACTCCACTCCTCACTCACACCACATGTACTCTACTCCTCACTCACGCCACATGTACTCTACTCCTCACTCACGCCACATGCACTCAACTCCTCACACCACATGCACTCACCTCTTCACTCATACCACATGTACTCCACTCCTTACACCACATGTACTCCACTCCTCACTCACACCACATACACTCCACTCCTCACTCACACCACATGCACTCCACTCCTCACTCACACCACATGCAATCTACTCCTCACTCACACCACATGCACTCCACTCCTCACTCACACCACATGCACTCCACTATTCACTCACAACACATGTACTCCACTCCTCACTCACACCACATGTACTCCACTCCTCACTCACACGACATGCACTCCACTCCTCACTCACGCTACATGCACTTCACTCCTTACTCACACCACATGTACTCCACTCCTCACTCACACCACATACACTCCACTCCTCATTCACACCACATGCACTCCACTCCTCACTCACACCACATGCACTCCACTCCTCACTCATACCACATGCACTCTACTCCTCACTCACACCACATGTACTCCACTCCTCACTAACACCACATGCACTCCACTCCTCACTCACACCACATGTACTCCACTCCTCACTCACACCACATGTACTCCACTCCTCACTCACACCACATGTACTCCATTCCTCACTCACACCACATGTACTCCACTCCTCACTCACACCACATGCACTCCACTCCTCACTCACACCACATGTACTCCACTCCTCACTCACACCACATGTACTCCACTCCTCACTCACACCACATGCACTCCACTCCTTACTCACACCACATGCACTCCACTCCTCACTCACACCACATGTACTCCACTCCTCACTCACACCACATGCACTCCACTCCTTACTCACACCACATGCACTCCACTCCTTACTCACACCACATGTACTCCACTCCTCACTCACACCATATGTACTCCACTCCTCACTCACACCACATGTACTCCACTCCTCACTCACACCACATGTACTCCACTCCTCACTCACACCACATGCACTCCACTCCTCACTCACACCACATGTACTCCACTCCTCACTCACACCACATGCAATCCACTTCTGAGTTGTAGTTGGCCGTATCCTCACCATCAACCAGCTGGTGGTACTCACACTCCACTCCTGAGTTGTAGTTGGCACTATCCTCACCATCAACCAGCTGGTGGTACTCACACTCCACTCCTGAGTTGTAGTTGGCACTATCCTCACCATCAATAGTGCTGCACTTGTAGCTTACAATACCAGCATCTCGCAGGAGAATGTCAAGTGGCCTTAAGATACCTAAACCAGGTCTGGCACCAAACTCTCCACACCATGGACGACTTGGTGAGTTTTACTGTCCGTGGCTGCACGTATTCAGTAATAGGACCAGGTTTCCGGCACCCACCAGCCAAACACTCCAACAACCACGAAATTAAGGAGGCGCCTCCACACCAGCCGTTACTCAGCACCACAACTCGCACAAGATTCCTGCCATTTTCGATATACTCCAATTAACTATTACGGTCCACACATTTTCCAAACTATCCTCACTTACCTGCACACCACGTCACCATCCACTATCACCATCACAATCCTGCTTATTTGTTGTTTATTCTCTAGCCCTCTGTCAACGGCTTACCTCTTGTTCAAAAATGGCGGGCCTCTCTGTTCCTCCATCAGCGCCACTTACACCAACGCGCTATATTTCAGTTAATCACTTACGATGATTACGCATAAATAAGAAAAATTTTAATAAACGTTTTCTCAGATTGCAAACGATCACAGTACACATAACAATATTGTATAACAAATGAATTATAGAATAACCAAATACAGGTTGAGATCAAAGCAAAAGAAAATTGTCATATTTACAAAAATCATAGAAATCAAGCAACAGAAAAATATATTTACAAAATTCATAGAAGCCAAGCAGGAGAAAGTTAACATATTTACAAAAATCCTGGAAACCAGCAACATTGTAGCATTAAAGAAATCCAAAGCTTAGATAAACACCATTGCAAGAATTCTGTGCATCCTGCAGTGCATTAAGAAAATAGAATGCAGACGCTATGTAGAAAAGCAATGTCCATGCTTGACTTCTTGCAGTTATCATTTAAAAAAAGCTCTCCAGTAACACTCACACATTATGCTGAATCAGAAGTATGATATGATATGTTACATATGTCTAATAATTCATACATGACAGAATGATAGCCAATGTCAGTCTCACACCTTCAGTATAGATGATGTATATACAAGTTTATTCACAATCACAATTTACAAAAGCATCAAAATATTCATATCAATGAACCCCAAGCCAACATTTCAAGAACAAGAATCAATGCCTGCAGTACTACAAGAACAGTAGATTCATAACCTACGTTTATATTTATGAATGTCTTACCAATTCCATCACAACAATACCCCTTACCTCTCTTTGTCCTGTGGAAATGTGTGTAAAATGTGATGTGTGGGAGTAGTTTTCCTCCTCTTACATATCACACATAGCTAACATCTTTTTCTGCTCATAATCATATATCTGATTAATCTCATGTGAGTTCTACGTACCGAATCACAGACACCATTATCTCTCACCGTCATGTTCACTACAGAGAGAGACACCATTATCTCTCACCATCATGTTCACTACAGAGAGAGACATTATCTCTCACCGTCATGTTCACTACAGAGAGAGACACCATTATCTCTCACCATCATGTTCACTACAGAGGGAGACACCATTATCTCTATCATGTTCACTACAGAGGGAGACACCATTATCTCTCACCATCATGTTCACTACAGAGGGAGACACCATTATCTCTCAATATCATGTTCACTACAGAGGGAGACACCATTATCTCTCACCATCATTAAGTTCTGGCCTGCAAGTAACAGAGATCTGCTACTCAGGACCACCTGGCCATTGTTTGATTGTGCCAACATTTTCATCTATCGATCTTCACTATATCCTGTCTGTCCCATCAATCAATTCATTATAATGTGTGTCCCGTCTACATCTTCACTATACCCTCTGTCCCATCTATGGATCTTCATTATACCCAGCACCCAGCCTGTCCCATCTATGGATCTTCACTATACCCTGTCTGTCCCATCAATCCATTGTATTGTGTGTCCCGTCTACACATCTTCGCTATACCATCTGTCCCATCTATGGATCTTCACTATACCCAGCCTGTCCCATCTATCAATCTTCACTATACCCTGTCTGTCCCATCAATCAATTCATTATAATGTGTGTCCCATCTACACATCTTCACTATACCCTGTCTGTCCCATCTACACATCTTCACTGTACCCTGTCTGTCCCATCTACGAATCTTCACTGTACCCTGTTAGTCCCATCTATGCATCTTCACTACACCCTGTCTCTCCCATCTATGGATATTCACTAAACCCTGTCTGTCCCATCTGTCAATCTTCACTGTACCCAGTCTGTCCCATCTATGGATATTCACTATACCCTATCTGTCCCATCTATCGATCTTCACTATATCCAGTCTGTCCCATCCACCTGTACCCCTGGTCATCATGTAACAACCATTAACCCACCTACAATATTTTAGATGGTCTCTACATTTAAAATCGCCGAAGTCGACATGCTTTTGTTTGTATGAAGTCGACTATGCTTTTATTTCTATGTGGGATATTAGAGCATGGGGGTACCTTACTATATTTTCCATATCAATATAGACTCACTATATTTGTGGACATACAAGGATAACCGAGGTTACTTCGTAAAGTGCACAACGTAATCATAGTATCTTCAACATGGAAGTTTTTGCAAAAAGCTCAGTTGTGGAGGTGGTCGAGCAGCAGCAGGTGCTCTGGGTCGCCCTCCTTGACCAGGCCTACCTGCCTTTCCACGATGAGGAGGATTTGCTGGACCGTCCACCACACGAGACCCGACTCCCACATATAGATGAGTTGGGCTGCGATGATGACGACATGCATGTCATCGTGCCCACCAACGAGCAGTTGCAAGGGGTTCTCAAAACCGTCCTGCAGAGGTATACCATCAGGGTCGTCAACGTTCCATACAAAATCTCAAGGACGAACGTCAGGGAATTCTTCAAGCAGTTCGGCGACATCGTTCGCTTCGACATGCAGTCCTACACGACCTACGAGAACCACCGCGGGATTGCCGTCATCCAGTACTCCTGCTATGCCTCCTACAAGAAGGCACTTCTTGCCGACGTGACACCACTCTCCGTCAACGGTCGCTGTGCAAAAGTGAAACCTCACCGTCCCACTGATGCTGACCAAGTGACCTCGCCCACTCAAGTGGCACTGCAGCCCACACTCCCTACCAGACCCACCATCCATGAGGAAATGCAGCCCACCACACTTGTCAGGCCCACCTTCAGGGAGACATGGCAGGTCTCAAGACCTGTCAGGCCCACCATTCAAGACCGACTTGGTCCCCCAACACACGTCAGGCCCACCATTCAAGACCGACTTGGTCCCCCAACACATGTCAGGCCCAGCGTTCTAGACCGACTGGGACCAATAACACATGACATGTCCTACGTTACAGACCGACTGCACTCCGCACCACGTACGGGCGTTAAAAGGCGTGTCGAGATGACACACGCTCCCCGTGCCAAAAGATTCAGTTGGTGAGGAACCTGAGTTCTTTCTTCTTGCTGGTGCTGCAGGAGAAAACGGCCCTAGAGTGGACACTCGAGGTGTGTTTGTGTTTGTGTTTGGGTTATCACTAAGGAACCAACACCAAGACAACTTTAGTTTCGCCTCGCCAAGGATAACGTTAATCTGGCGGAAGTCTGGCTTTCTCCCAGTAGTGGATGACACATAATATCTACGTAGGGACGTTGAAAAACAAAGAAAGAAAAAATATGGGAGCATTATCCCGCCCCCCCCAAAAAAAAAAATACATAAATTCACGGGGATAATTTCCTTCGTCTTCAAAGAAAAAATGAAACTCTTCCGACGCTACCGTGCCTTCCATAAAGCAACCCTCAAAGAAATCACTTTCTACACAATGTGCAAGGATTCGGTTGGCCAATCTTCATATGGCTGGGGCTATTGTTCCCTCTGATTGATTCATTTTTCAAGATTAAGGAAAGTTATAATAAAAATATTGTATTGAGTTTCTCCGTTGGCGTCAGGGTAAACACCCATCCCCCCCGAAGCTTGGTTACCTTTCCGTGGTGGGGGGGACTTCATGGATTGGGCAGTAGCAACCATCGTTGGTTGCTTCTGTTCAATCCATGAACGAAAAACCAAGCATCTTGAGCGTAATTGTCGTTTAAATTCACTTGGTGTCAAAACTGACGCGAAAGCGGTTGTCTCAATTTTGTCAGAAATGTTTGTGCGTTTCGGCCTGATGGCGGGAGTCGGTTTGGCGCTGTGGTCATGAGGGAATACGAGGAAGATTGGCAACCGTCCCAGAAGTAGCTACAGTGAGGCCCAGCAGCTGTCCCTAATACTGTGGAAGGCACTCATGTAAGGTGTGCACTGAGGCGCAGCAGTAACAAGGGAAACGGACAACCAAAACAGCAATCTTGATCATCAGGAGGCTATCCAATGCTCAGAGTAGATAAGGACGATTATTGTATGGCTTCGCTCAGAGGATGAAAATCTTAGCCGTGAAAATCAACACGTAAAATAACTAGTAGTTAGTGGTAGTGAAGTGGAATTACCGTATTTCTGTGGTCTTAACAGTAAAACGAAACTTTTCGTTTTCTCCATCAATCTAGAGGTGTTGTAGACCACCATCCTTAAGGTTGTAAGGTAATGGTAACTTCAAGGCTATGACCTCAGCAAATTTGTGATGGAAAGTGCAGGAAATGTGATAATGTATATGATATAAATTATATAGCTGTATAAAAAATGTGTATTAGAATTTTGTCTTCTCTAAGCTACGTGCACTCGGCTTATGAATGTGGTGACTTTCCCTTCATTACCACAATGGTATGCTGAACTGAAGACGTAGAATTCCGTAGACGAAACTAAGATAGGAAATCAATCTACATCAAAAATTGAACGTATGCATCTTTAGATGGACATAAAACAAACGGACAGAGGAGCACACTGGAGCAAATGAATTCCAATATCACCACTTAAAGTAGGCCTTTCAAGTAGTTGTGGCTTTAAAGCAAACTTTTTCTAGCCAAGGTTTAGTTAGCACCTAAACTAACCCCCACGACCTTACCTTAAGAAATATTTTCAGAAGGTACTGTCTGAACATATTTCTAAGATAAGGTGATTTAGGTTTGGTTTAGATGCTAACCTAACCTAGGCTAGAAAAAGTTTCCTTTGCTTCAGAGCCCCAACTACGTAGACGGGCTACTGTTGATATTAAACAGTAACAGGAAGATGATAAAACTGAGATGAAATGAATAAAAAAGATAGAATGGGTCAGTTGAAAGTTGAAGTATTTGCTAGATACAATTTTTGACAGATCCAAATGCATCCTAAATTCAGTCACTTAAATCACAATGCTGAATATTGTTTTAATTGTTGGAACTAGTTACAGGAAGTAAAAATATCAAGCTTAAAGGGATGCCATTACAATAACTTCATATACCTGTATAGGATCTCTTAAACTTCTTTTCCGTAAAGCTGAATGGATTTAAGTCGTTTAATCTGCTTTCTGAATTTGTTTCTCAGACCAGTAATCATCTTTGGAGATTACCTAAGTAATTTCTCCATTCAATGTCTTCCTTTTCAAATTAGTTGACGATCACAGCAGTACAATATCCAAGCTGGGATGGATATGTTTTGGGACGGCGAGAAGTCAGGTCATGCAAGAATGTTAGAAATGGCTTCCATCAGTTTCTACCCTATCTACTCTTAAAATTTTTGGGTTATCAGAACTTAGAGATTTATGAGTAGATAATACAATGTAGTTATCTTGGCAAGATATCCAACATGAGATTATAGTCATAATAATATAGTCACAAGGCCAATATATAGTCACCGGAATATTATATTTATCATGATAATGTATCACTTATGACAAAATATGCATGATTAAAAAATGACAATATAGCACCTACAAAAAATATCACATTGCTAATATAGCCAAGGTGGCGATATATACATGATAGTAATGTAACCAAAATAAGAAGATAGCCAAAATGACAATATGTTCATAATGACGATACTACCACTATGAATATATAATCTCCATGACATATAGCTACACTGACAGTAAAGCTATCTTCACAAAAGCGTAAAATTGAAAATACAGCAAACGACAATATAGCCACCATGACAATACAGCCATCCTGACGATAATGTCACGTTATAAATCAATCGCCAGCACATTAGAGTCACTTTGATACCAATCTTACAATGACTTTGTAAATATCATGAAAACATAGCCCCCATGTCAACATATTAGCTATGACAATTTAGCCATTATGATAATATAGTCACGTCGACAATGTATTCACTATGACAATAAAGCTACCATGATCATATAACTGATATGATAATATAGTCAAAGCAAAAATATAGGAACATCCAACTTATATTCACAAATGCAATATAACCACCTGGCAGTATAGATACTGTAAATGAATAGTCGTTTTCGGATCATAGGAAACATATAGACTTCAGGACAATATAATCTCTGTGAAAGAACAGTGACTCAGACAGGATTTATCATTATAATATAGTCATAACATTATAGCTGTCATGTGATTGTAGTCAACATGACAAAATTATCACAATGAAATAAAACGGTATTACAATATAGTTACCATAATTATACACCAATCATGATTATATAATCAGCAGGTTGACATAAACAATATCACAGTGTAAAAACCATGACAATATAAGGATGTGATGATATGATATCTATTCACTTACACTTACAATACCAAATAAGCCGCCATGAAAATATTATCATCATGATCATATAATGACAACAATATTGTAGATAATAACAAAATATATCCCGAACGACAAAATTAACCATAGCAATATAACCATCAAGTTGATATAGCGACCAAGATAATGTAGCCAGGACGGCATTATATTGAAAATAACAATACAGCCACCATGCCAATGTCTTCACCATGACAATGTAGCTACCATGAAAATATAGTAACCTTGACTATGTAACTACCATGATGTAATATTCAAATTGAAAAATATCTACAATAAGAGTTCAGCTGCCAAGACACTATATCTCCAAAACGTTATTATTGCCATCATTATAATATAACGCCAGAATAGAAATATATATACCTACTACTCGACAATATAGCTATCCTGACAATATTGCCAACATGAAAAGACAGTCACCTCCTTGTTATATAACAAAAATGGCAAATAGCCATCATGGCAATATAGTGACCTAACAATACAGCCACAAAGGCTATACAGTTACCATAACAATGTAATGTTAATGACAATATAGCCAACATGACTATATAGTCACAATGACAATACAACCACCGTGACAATACAGATAACATGACATTACCGTCTCACTTTGCACACCACTTCGACCAGAACATCCTATATCTGCCACTCTATCATCAAACACATTCAACAAACATTCAAAATACTCACTCCATCTCCTTCTCACATCACCACTACTTCTTATCACCTCCCCAATAGCCCCCTTCACTGAACTTCCCATTTGTTTCCTTGTCTTGCGCACTTTATTTACCTCCTTCAAAAACATCTTTTTATTCTCCCTAAAATTCAATGACACTCTCTCACCCCAACTTTCATTTGCCCTCTTTTTCACCTCTTGCACCTTTCTCTTGACCTCCTGCCTCTTTCTTTCATACATCTCTCACTCATTTGCATTATTTCCCTGCAAAAGTCGTCCAAACGCCTCTCTCTTCTCTTTCACTAACAATCTTACTTCTTCATCCCACCACTCACTACCCTTTCTAATCTGCCCACCTCCCACGCTCCTCATGCCACAAGCATCTTTTGCGCAAGCCATCACTGCTTCCCTAAATACACCCCATTCCTCTCCCACTACCCTTACCTCCTTTGTTATCACCTTTTTCCATTCTGTACTCAGCCTCTCCTGGTACTTCCTCACACAAAGCTCCTTCCCAAGCTCACTTACTCTCACTACCCTCTTCACCCCAACATTCTCTCTTCTTTTCTGAAAACCTCTACAAATCTTCACCTTCGCCTCCACAAGATAATGATCAGACATCCCTCCAGTTGCACCTCTCAGCATATTAACATCGAAAAGTCTCTCTTTCGCGCGCCTATCAACTAACACGTAATCCAATAACGCTCTCTTGCCATCTCTCCTACTTACATACGTTTCATTACGTATATCTCTCTTTTTAAACCAGGTATTCCCAATCAACAATCTTTTTTCAGCATATAGATATACAAGTTCTTCACCATTTCCATTTACAACACTGAACACCCGATGTATACCAATTATTCCCTCAACTGCCACATTACTCACCTTTGCATTCAAATCATACATCACTATAACCCGGTCTCGTGCATCAGAACCACTAACACACTCTTTCAGCTGCTCCCAAAACACTTGCCTCTCATGATCTTTCTCATGCCCAGGTGCATATGACCAATGATCACCCATCTCTCTCCATCAACTTTCAGTTTTACCCATATCAATCCAGAATTTACTTTCTTATACTCTATCACATACTCCCACAACTCCTGATTCAGGAGTAGTGCTACTCCTTACCTTGCTCTTGTCCTCTCATTAACCCCTGACTTTACTCCCAAGGTATTCCCAAACCACTCTTCCCCTTTACCCTTGAGCTTCGTTTCACTCAGAGCCAAACCATCCAGGTTCCTTTCCGCAAACATACTACCTATCTTTCCTTTTTTCTCATCTTGGTTACATCCACACACATTTAGACACCCCAATCAGAGCCTTTGAGGAGGATGAGCACTCCTCGCGTGACTCCTTCTTCTGTTTCTCCTCTTAGAAAGTTAAAATACAAGGAGGGGAGGGTTTCTAGCCCCCCGCTCCCGTCCCCTTTAGTCGCCTTCTACGACACGTGAGGAATGCGTGGGAAGTATTCTTTTTCCCCTATCCCCGGGGATAAATATGATATGTATGGCAATATATTCAGTCACTCCTATATCCGACATTTTTCCTGCTGGCTGGTGCCGTTAAAGTCATATGGTAATTTACCGCAATTAGAGAGGACACAGTCTCAGTTAAGTTGGTGAATGTTGGTTTGCGGCAGGGGTGTGTGATATTTCCATGGTTGTTTAATTTGTTTATGGATGGGGCTGTTTGGGAGGGGAATGCAAGAGTTTTGGAAAGATGTGCAAGTATGCAGTCTGTTGTGGATGAGGGAGCTTGGGAAGTGAGTCAGTTGTTGTTCGCTGATGATACAGCACTGGTGGATGATTCGGGTGAGAAATTGCAGAAGCTGGTTACTGAGTTTGGTAAAGTGTGTGAAAGAAGAAACCTGAAAGTGAATGTGAATAAGAGCGAGGTTATTAGGTACAGTAGGGTTGAGGGTCAAGTCAATTGGGAGGTAAGTTTGAATGGAGAAAAACTGGAGGAAGTGAAGTGTTTTAGATATCTGTGAGTGGATTTGGCAGCGGATGGAGCCATGGAAGTGGAAGTGAATCATAGGGTGGGGAAGGGGGCGAAAATTCTGGGAGCGTTGAAGAATGTGTGGAAGTCGAGAACGTTATCTTGGAAAGCAAAAATGGGTATGTTTGAAGGAATAGTGGTTCCAGCAATATCATATGGTTGGAAGGCGTGGGCTATAGATAGAGTTGTGCGGAGGAGGGTGGATGTGCTGGAAATGAGATGTTTGAGGACAATATGTGGTATGAGGTGGTTTGATCGAGTAAGTAATGAAAGGGTAAGAGAGGTGTATGGTAACAAAATGAGTGTGGTTGAGAGCGCAGAAGGGGGTGTTTTGAAATGGTTTGGCCACATGAAGAGAATGAGTGAGGAAAGATTGAGAAAGAGGATATATTGCGTCAGAGGTAGAGGGAACGAGGAGTAGTGGGAGACCAAATTGGAGGTGGAAAGATGGACTGAAAAGATTTTGTGTGATCGGGGCCTGAACATGGTGGATGATGAAAGGTGTGCAAGGAATAGAATGAATTGGAACGATGTGGTGTACCGGGGTCGAAGTGCTGTCAATGGATTGAACCAGGGCATGTGAAGCGTCTGGGGTAAACCATGGAAAGTTTTACGGGGCTTGGATGTGAAAAGGGAGCTGTGATTTCGGTGCATTATACATGACAGCTAGAGACTGAGTGTGAACGAATGTGGCCTTTGTTGTCTTTTCCTAGTGCTACCTCGCGCACATGCGGGAGCAGGGGGTTCTCATTTCATGTGTGGCGGGGTGGCGACGGAAGTTAACAAGGGCAGACAGTACGAATTATGTACATATATATATATATGTATATATATATATATATATATATATATATATATATATATATATATATATATATATATATATATATATATATATATATATATATATATATATATATATATATATATATATATATATATATATATATATATATATATATATATATATATATATATATTTTTTTTTTTTTTTTTTCATACTTTGTCGCTGTCTCCCGCGTTTGCGAGGTAGCGCAAGGAAACAGACGAAAGAAATGGCCCAACCCCCCCCCCCCCCATACACATGTACATACGTCCACACACGCAAATATACATACCTACACAGCCTTCAATGGTTTACCCCAGACGCTTCACATGCCTTGATTCAATCCACTGACAGCACGTCAACCCCTGTATACCACATCGCTCCAATTCACTCTATTCCTTGCCCTCCTTTCACCCTCCTGCATGTTCAGGCCCCGATCACACAAAATCTTTTTCACTCCATCTTTCCACCTCCAATTTGGTCTCCCTCTTCTCCTCGTTCCCTCCACCACCGACACATATATCCTCTTGGTCAATCTTTCCTCACTCATTCTCTCCATGTGCCCAAACCATTTCAAAACACCCTCTTCTGCTCTCTCAACCACGCTCTTTTTATTTCCACACATCTCTCTTACCCTTACGTTACTTACTCGATCAAACCACCTCACACCACACATTGTCCTCAAACATCTCATTTCCAGCACATCCATCCTCCTGCGCACATCTCTATCCATAGCCCACGCCTCGCAACCATACAACATTGTTGGAACCACTATTCCTTCAAACATACCCATTTTTGCTTTCCGAGATAATGTTCTCGACTTCCACACATTTTTCAAGGCTCCCAAAATTTTCGCCCCCTCCCCCACCCTATGATCCACTTCCGCTTCCATGGTTCCATCCGCTGACAGATCCACTCCCAGATATCTAAAACACTTCACTTCCTCCAGTTTTTCTCCATTCAAATTCACCTCCCAATTGACTTGACCCTCACCCCTACTGTACCTAATAACCTTGCTCTTATTCACATTTACTCTTAACTTTCTTCTTCCACACACTTTACCAAACTCAGTCACCAGCTTCTGCAGTTTCTCACATGAATCAGCCACCAGCGCTGTATCATCAGCGAACAACATATATATATATATATATATATATATATATATATATATATATATATATATTTTTTTTTTTTTTTTTTTTTATACTTTGTCGCTGTCTCCCGCGTTTGCGAGGTAGCGCAAGGAAACAGACGAAAGAAATGGCCCAACCCTCCCCATACACATGTACATACACACGTCCACACACGCAAATATACATACCTACACAGCTTTCCATGGTTTACCCCGGACGCTTCACATGCCTTGATTCAATCCACTGACAGCACGTCAACCCCTGTATACCACATCGCTCCAATTCACTCTATTCCTTGCCCTCCTTTCACCCTCCTGCATGTTCAGGCCCCGATCACACAAAATCCTTTTCACTCCATCTTTCCACCTCCAATTTGGTCTCCCTCTTCTCCTCGTTCCCTCCACCTCCGACACATATATCCTCTTGGTCAATCTTTCCTCACTCATTCTCTCCATGTGCCCAAACCATTTCAAAACACCCTCTTCTGCTCTCTCAACCACGCTCTTTTTATTTCCACACATCTCTCTTACCCTTACGTTACTTACTCGATCAAACCACCTCACACCACACATTGTCCTCAAACATCTCATTTCCAGCACATCCATCCTCCTGCGCACAACTCTATCCATAGCCCACGCCTCGCAACCATACAACATTGTTGGAACTACTATTCCTTCAAACATACCCATTTTTGCTTTCCGGGATAATGTTCTCGACTTCCACACATTTTTCAAGGCTCCCAAAATTTTCGCCCCCTCCCCCACCCTATGATCCACTTCCGCTTCCATGGTTCCATCCGCTGACAGATCCACTCCCAGATATCTAAAACACTTCACTTCCTCCAGTTTTTCTCCATTCAAACTCACCTCCCAATTGACTTGACCCTCAACCCTACTGTACCTAATAACCTTGCTCTTATTCACATTTACTCTTAACTTTCTTCTTCCACACACTTTACCAAACTCCGTCACCAGCTTCTGCAGTTTCTCACATGAATCCGCCACCAGCGCTGTATCATCAGCGAACAACAACTGACTCACTTCCCAAGCTCTCTCATCCCCAACAGACCTCATACTTGCCCCTCTTTCCAAGACTCTTGCATTTACCTCCCTAACAACCCCATCCATAAACAAATTAAACAACCATGGAGACATCACACACCCCTGCCGCAAACCTACATTCACTGAGAACCAATCACTTTCCTCTCTTCCTACACGTACACATGCCTTACATCCTCGATAAAAACTTTTCACTGCTTCTAACAACTTGCCTCCCACACCATATATTCTTAATACCTTCCACAGAGCATCTCTATCAACTCTATCATATGCCTTCTCCAGATCCATAAATGCTACATACAAATCCATTTGCTTTTCTAAGTATTTCTCACATACATTCTTCAAAGCAAACACCTGATCCACACATCCTCTCCCACTTCTGAAACCACACTGCTCTTCCCCAATCTGATGCTCTGTACATGCCTTCACCCTCTCAATCAATACCCTCCCATATAATTTACCAGGAATACTCAACAAACTTATACCTCTGTAATTTGAGCACACACTCTTATCCCCTTTGCCTTTGTACAATGGCACTATGCACGCATTCCGCCAATCCTCAGGCACCTCACCATGAGTCATACATACATTAAATAACCTTACCAACCAGTCAACAATACAGTCACCCCCTTTTTTAATAAATTCCACTGCAATACCATCCAAACCTGCTGCCTTGCCGGTTTTCATCTTCCGCAAAGCTTTTACTACCTCTTCTCTGTTTACCAAATCATTTTCCCTAACCCTCTCACTTTGCACACCACCTCGACCCAAACACCCTATATCTGCCACTCTGTCATCAGACACATTCAACAAACCTTCAAAATACTCATTCCATCTCCTTCTCACATCACCACTACTTGTTATCACCTCCCCATTTACGCCCTTCACTGAAGTTCCCATTTGCTCCCTTGTCTTACGCACCCTATTTACCTCCTTCCAGAACATCTTTTTATTCTCCCTAAAATTTACTGATAGTCTTTCACCCCAACTCTCATTTGCCCTTTTTTTCACCTCTTGCACCTTTCTCTTGACCTCCTGTCTCTTTCTTTTATACTTCTCCCACTCAATTGCATTTTTTCCCTGCAAAAATCGTCCAAATGCCTCTCTCTTCTCTTTCACTAATACTCTTACTCCTTCATCCCACCACTCACTACCCTTTCTAAACAGCCCACCTCCCACTCTTCTCATGCCACAAGCATCTTTTGCGCAATCCATCACTGATTCCCTAAATACATCCCATTCCTCCCCCACTCCCCTTACTTCCATTGTTCTCACCTTTTTCCATTCTGTACACAGTCTCTCCTGATACTTCTTCACACAGGTCTCCTTCCCAAGCTCACTTACTCTCACCACCTTCTTCACCCCAACATTCACTCTTCTTTTCTGAAAACCCATACTAATCTTCACCTTAGCCTCCACAAGATAATGATCAGACATCCCTCCAGTTGCACCTCTCAGCACATTGACATCCAAAAGTCTCTCTTTCGCACGCCTGTCAATTAACACGTAATCCAGTAACGCTCTCTGGCCATCTCTCCTACTTACATAAGTATACTTATGTATATCTCGCTTTTAAACCAGGTATTCCCAATCATCAGTCCTTTTTCAGCACATAAATCTACAAGCTCTTCACCATTTCCATTTACAACACTGAACACCCCATGCATACCAATTATTCCCTCAACTGCCACATTACTCACCTTTGCATTCAAATCACCCATCACTATAACCCGGTCTCGTGCATCAAAACCGCTAACACACTCATTTAGCTGCTCCCAAAACACTTGCCTCTCATGATCTTTCTTCTCATGCCCAGGTGCATATGCACCAATAATCACCCACCTCTCTCCATCAACTTTCAATTTTACCCATATTAATCGGGAATTTATTTTCTTACATTCTATCACATACTCCCACATATATATATATATATATATATATATATATATATATATATATATATATATATATATATATATATATATATATATATATATATATATATATATATATATATATATATATATATGTGAATATATATATATATATATATATATATATATATATATATATATATATATATATATATATATATATATATATATATATATATATATATATATATATATATATATATATATATATGCTCAAATTACAGAGGTATAAGTTTGTTGAGTATTCCTGGTAAATTATATGGGAGGGTATTGATTGAGAGGGTGAAGGCATTTACAGAGCATCAGATTGGGGAAGAGCAGTGTGGTTTCAGAAGTGGTAGAGGATGTGTGGATCAGGTGTTTGCTTTGAAGAATGTATGTGAGAAATACTTAGAAAAGCAAATGGATTTGTATGTAGCATTTATGGATCTGGAGAAGGCATATGATAGAGTTGATAGAGGTGCTCTGTGGAAGGTATTAAGAGTATGTGGTGTGGGAGGCAAGTTGTTAGAAGCAGTGAAAAGTTTTTATCGAGGATGTAAGGCATGTTTACGTGTAGGAAGAGAGGAAAGTGATTGGTTCTCAGTGAATGTAGGTTTGCGGCAGGGGTGTGTGATGTCTCCATGGTTGTTTAATTTGTTTATGGATTGGGTTGTTAGGGTGGTGAATGCAAGAGTTTTGGAAAGAGGGGCAAGTATGAAGTCTGTTGGGGATGAGAGAGCTTGGGAAGTGAGTCAGTTGTTGTTCGCTGATGATACAGCACTGGTGGCTGATTCATGTGAGAAACTGCAGAAGCTGGTGACTGAGTTTGGGAAAGTATGTGAAACAAGAAATTTGAGAGTAAATGTGAATAAGAGCAAGGTAATTAGGTACAGTAGGGTTGAGGGTCAAGTCAATTGGGAGGTAAGTTGGAATGGAGAAAAACTGGAGGATGTAAAGAGAGCAGAAGAGGGTGTTTTGAAATGGTTTGGGCACATTGAGAGAATGAGTGAGGAAAGATTGAACAAGAGGATATATATGTCGGAGGTGGAGGGAACGAGGAGAAGTGGGAAACCACCAGTGAATTGGATCGATGTGGTATACCGGGGTTGACGTGCTGTCAGTGGATTGAATCAGGGCATGTGAAGCGTCTGGGGTAACCATGGAAAGCTGTGTAGGTATGTATATTTGCGTGTGTGGACGTATGTATATATATGTGTATGGGGGTGGGTTGGGCCATTTCTTTCGTCTGTTTCCTTGCGCTACCTCGCAAACGCGGGAGACAGCGACAAAGCAAAAAAAAAAAATAAAAAAGAATATGTATATATATATATATATATATATACATATATATATATATATATATATATATATATATATATATATATATATATATATATATATATATATATATATATATATATATATATATATATACGACACGCGAGGAATGCGTGGGAAGTGTAGGAAGAGAGGAAAGTGATTGGTTCTCAGTGAATGTAGGTTTGCGGCAGGGGTGTGTGATGTCTCCATGGTTGTTTAATTTGTTTATGGATGGGGTGGTTAGGGAGATGAATGCAAGAGTTTTGGAAAGAGGGGCAAGTATGAAGTCTGTTGGGGATGAGAGAGCTTGGGAAGTGAGTCAGTTGTTGTTCGCTGATGATACAGCGCTGGTGGCTGATTCATGTGAGAAACTGCAGAAGCTGGTGACTGAGTTTGGTAAAGTGTGTGAAAGAAGAAAGTTAAGAGTAAATGTGAATAAGAGCAAGGTTATTAGGTACAGTAGGGTTGAGGGTCAATTCAATTGGGAGGTGAGTTTGAATGGAGAAAAACTGGAGGAAGTGAAGTGTTTTAGATATCTGGGAGTGGATCTGGCAGCGGATGGAACCATGGAAGCGGAAGTGGATCATAGGGTGGGGGAGGGGGCGAAAATTTCTGGGAGCCTTGAAGAATGTGTGGAAGTCGAGAACATTATCTCGGAAAGCAAAAATGGGTATGTTTGAAGGAATAGTGGTTCCAACAATGTTCTATGGTTCCGAGGCGTGGACTATGGATAGAGTTGTGCGCAGGAGGATGGATGTGCTGGAAATGAGATGTTTGAGGACAATGTGTGGTATGAGGAGGTTTGATCGAGTAAGTAACGTAAGGGTAAGAGAGATGTGTGGAAATAAAAAGAGCGTGGTTGAGAGAGCAGAAGAGGGTGTTTTGAAATGGTTTGGTCACATGGAGAGAATGAGTGAGGAAAGATTGACCAAGAGGATATATGTGTCGGAGGTGGAGGGAACGAGGAGAAGAGGGAGACCAAATTGGAGGTGGAAAGATGGAGTGAAAAAGATTTTGTGTGATCGGGGCCTGAACATGCAGGAGGGTGAAAGGAGGGCAAAGAATAGAGTGAATTGGAGCGATGTGGTATACCGGGGTTGACGTGCTGTCAGTGGATTGAATCAAGGCATGTGTATGGGGGTGGGTTGGGCCATTTCTTTCGTGTGTTTCCTTGCGCTACCTCGCAAACGCGGGAGACAGCGACAAAGCAAAAAAAAAAAAAAATATATATATATATATATATATATATATATATATATATATATATATATATATATATATATATATATATATATATATATATATATATATATAACAATTAGTTGATATATAACGAATAAACGTAGCTAGGACGCCATTTGGCAAACATGCGATTGTCCAAGACAGACAACTAGTGTATCATAGACTTATTATGTGGACAAAAAGGCGGATTGTTTGCAAATCATATCAACAATAAAGTTGTCCAATATGTAGAGACGTTTATCAATATCAAAGTCATAATTCTTTGTGTATTTGATAATAGAAGATTCAATGGTATTTCTCGTGGTACTGGAGTTAGAGTTAATAGCTGATATGGCATTACTCCAGTCAATACAATGGTCATAGTTTTTAACTTGATTAAACAAGTTTCGATTCTTTTCCTTTTCTTATACTATATTTATGTTGCTTAAGTCTAACAGAAATATCCTTACCAGTCTGCACAACATAAAACTTATCACAATTTCTACATGGCACTTTATAGATGCTCCCAGAAGAATTTTTTGGTGAGTTCCTGATTAAGATATTCTTCATGATAATATTGTTGCTGAAGGCAACATTTACATTAAAGGATGTAAGCAATATGGGAAGAAAAGTAAAGTTATTATCAAAAGGAAGAACTAAAATATTCTTCGTGTCGGTGGAAGGTATGGGCTCAACTCTATAAAATGATTTCTTTGCTAATTTAAGGGATTTATTAGTGAAAGATCTAGTTTACTTCAACTTAGATGCAATGGAATATATCCTTTTAAGCACATTATCAGTAAACTATGGACTGCAAATACGTAATGCCCTATGGAACATAGATTGAAATGATGATAATTTAACTCTCTCAAACTGAGATCGCTTGATCACGCACAAAATTGTGATACTTTCCAATATATATATATATATATATATATATATATATATATATATATATATATATATATATATATATATATATATATATATATATATATATATATGTTGGAAAGGATCACAATTTTGGGCGTGATCAAGATATTCCTATGAGTCCACGGGGAAAATGAAACACGAAAAGTTCCCAAGCGCACTTTCGTGTAATAATCACATCATCAGGGGAGACACAAGAGAGAAATATAACAGTCAGTTCATATACATCGAAGAGACGAAGCTAGGACGCCTTTTGGTAAACATGTGATTGTCCAAAACATACAACGAGTGTTCATAAACTTATCATTTTACAAATCTTATCAACAATAAAGTTATCTAATTTGTATGGACCATCACAAATATCAAGATTATAATTCTTTTGTATTTAGTAATAGAAGAATCAATGATATTTCTCTTGGTAATAGAATTAGAGTTAATAACTGAGATGGCGTTACTCTAGTCAATACAATGATCAGTTTTTAAAATGATTAAACAAGACATTTTATGTTGGTCAGACTGGTAAGGATCTTTCTGTAATACTTAAGCAACATAGATATAGTATAAGAACGGGACAAGAATCAAATGCCTTGTTTAATCATGTGTGTGTGTGTGTGTGTGTGTGTGTGTATGTGTGTGTGTGTGTGTGTGTGTGTGTGTGTGTGCAAATATCAATAAAATGGCAGGAGTGGATTATACGTACAAAAGAGGTGCTCATTAAAGAAAGATAAAATACTGAATAGTGGTGAAAACCTTTGTATTTATTCCATTGAGAAAGTAGTAAATTGAATTGCATCTGGAGGGCAATAGGTTTTCAAGTAAGAATGATATTTGTTCTTCAACAAAATCAAACAGAAAAAAAAAATCATAAAAGCCTAATACGTTTGTGTTGCTTATCCAGGCCCATTTTTACTAAGTAATGTTGGAACGGCTCCACCCACTTTAATCACTTGAGTACATAGAATATATTATCGTCGATGTTAAAGAGTTTTCCCTTTCGATGTTATTCTTAAAATAAAGGTTAAGGAAAGTGAGATAGAGCTTAACGTTAAAGTTAGGATTGCTAAGGCATCCTTGATCATATAATCACTAGTCAGGTGTTAATATAGGTTAGGTTAGGTTCAGTATCCTTCATCAGGTCACCATTACCAAGGTGTTGTTATGTTGGGTCAGGCAACTTTAAACCAACTTTCAGTATTATTTACTCATAAATCTTTAAGTTCTAATAACCCAAAATGTTTAGAGTAGATAGGGTAGAAACTGATGGAAGCCATTTCTAACATTCTTGCATAACCTGACCTCTCGCCTTCCCAAAACATAGCCATCCGAGCTTGGATATTGTACTGCTGTGTCCGTCAACTAATTTGAAAAGGAAGACATTGAATGGAGAAATTACTGAGGTAATCTCCAAAGATGATTACTGGACTGAAAAACAAATTCAGAGAGCAGATTAAACGACTTAAATCCACTCAGCTTTAGGGAAAAGAGGTTTAAGAGATCCTATACAGGTATATGAAATTATTGTAATGGCATCCCTTTAAATTTGATATTTTTACTTCCTGTAACTAGTTCCAACAATTAAAACAATATTCAGCATTGTGATGTAAGTGACTGACCTTAGGATGCATTTGGATCTGTCAAAAACTGTATTTAGCAGATACTTAAACTTTCAACTGACCCATTCCATATTTTTATTCATTTCATCTCATTTTTATCACCTTTCTGTTACTGTTTGATATCAACAGTAGCCCGTCTACGTAGTTGGGGCTCTGAAGCAAAGGAAATTTTTTCTAGTCTACGTTAGGGTAGCATCTAAACCAAACCTAAATGACCTTACCTTAGAAATATGTTCAGACGGTACCTTCTGAAAATATTTCTTAAGGTAAGGTCGTGGGGATTAGTTTAGGTGCTATCTAAACCTTGGCTAGAAAGTGTTTGCTTTAAAGTCATAACTAGTTGAAAGGCCTACTTTAGGTGGTGATATTGAAATCTATTTGCTCCAGTGTGCCCCTCTGTCCGTTTGTTTTATGTCCATCTAAAGATGCATACGTTCAATTTTTGATGTAGATTGATTTCCCATCTTAGTTTCGTCTACGGAATGCTACATCTTCAGTTCAGCACAACATTGTGGTAATAAAGGGAAAGTCACCACATTTACAAGCCGAGTGCACGTAGCTTATCCCACCTCGTTAGAGAGAAAACTTACCTGTATTTGAATTAATGAACGGGAACAGAGAAGACAAAATTTTACTACACATTTATTATACAACTATACATCATTTATACCATACACATTACCACATTTCCTACACTTTCCATCACAAATTTGCTGAGGTCATAACCTTGTAGTTACCATTACCTTACAACCCTAAGGATGGTAGTCTACAACACCTCTAGATTGATGGAGAAAACGAAAAGTTTCGTTTTACTATTAAGACCACAGAAATGCGGTAATTCCACTTCACTACCACTGACTACTAGTTATTTTACTTGTTGATGTTCACGGCTAAGATTTTCATCCTCTGAGCGAAGCCATACAATAATCGTCCTTATCTACTCTGAGCATTGGATAGCCTCCTGATGATCAAGATTGCTGTTTTGGTTGTCCGTTTCCCTTGTTACTGCTGTGCCTCACTGCACACCTTACATGAGTGCCTTCCACAGTATTAGGGACAGCTGCTGGGCCTCACTGTAGCTACTTTTGGGACGGTTGCCAATCTTCCTCGTATTCCCTCATGACCACCGCGCCAAACCGACTCCCGCCATCAGGCCGAAACGCACAAACATTTCTGACAAAATTGAGACAAACGCTTTCGCGTCAGTTTTGACACCAAGTGAATTTCTACGACAATTACGCTCAAGATGCTTGGTTTTTCGTTCATGGATTGAACAGAAGCAACCAACGATGGTTGCTACTGCCCAATCCATGAAGTCCCCCCCACCACGGAAAGGTAACCAAGCTTCGGGGGGGATGGGTGTTTACCCTGACGCCAACGGAGAAACTCAATATTAGTGCAGAGATCTTTTCCTCGGTAAAGAAAGTGTAGCCGGACACCGCCCTCATGAGGTTACTGCACGACAGCAAAGATCACCCTTTCGTAGGCTGTGCTATAGGCAGCACAGCTCCGTCAAAGATCTCACTCCATAAGTGAACTTATATAGATTCCTTTTTGAACATTTTGTCTTGTCTATAAGGAACTCATCAGTTCTTCTCCAGTGAAAGCAAAAAATCATCGAGAAATTCATTTGCTTCCTCAATATCAGGATCTTGTGGCTCTGTGTGGGGGACGGGGCTGGTGGGCTGTGTGTCTGGCTGTGTGTCTTGCTGTGTCTGGGGACCGGGGCTGGTGGTCTTTGTGACTGGCTGTGTCTGGGAAGCGGGGCTGGTGGTCTCTGTGACTGGCTGTGTCTGGGGAGCGGGGCTGGTGGTCTCTGTGACTTGCTGTGTCTGGGGAGCGGGGCTGTTGGTCTCTGTGACTTGCTGTGTCTGGGAAGCGGGGCTGGTGGTCTCTGTGACTGGCTGTGTCTGGAGATCAGGGGAAGTCTTGGGTATAAATTTCAATATACTGTGAGCGATATCGTCTCTCAACCGATTCCTCTCGATCTTCTCTTGCACGGCCTTCATGATACGTTTGGGCGGCTTTCTCCATTTTCTTTGCATTTCAGTGGGTGATCCTGCGCCATCGAGCCACATGATACCAGAATAGTATCGTTCCTGTTTCCCAACGGGTCCAATCTTGGTGTCACACATGATGCCGAGTGAACCCAAATGGCGGCCGATGTTTACGTTGGAAGCCACGGGCTCGTTATGTATCTTGCAGTAACTTTCATACCGTTGCTGCAGCTCTTTCCTGCTGATAAGGTACCGCTTCATAGTAATAGTTTTTCCCTTCATTTGAACGAAGGTATTCATGAAACTAACAAAGGAAGCCTTTCCTTTGTAATCCCGTTTGTAGTAACAGAAAGCCACTGAAGACGTGGATTGGGTCTGGCGAAGTTACACAGACTAACAAGATAGTCCTATAATCAATGATCCTGTATCAGCACTGAACTCGAAATACGTCAGAACGACAATTTCAACCCAGGGCTGGAGGGCCAAATGATGATATTCTCACGTCTTGCTCAACCAAGTAACCTCGGTTAGACCTTGTTTATATTTAAATATAGTAAAGCTAATATAGTGAAGCTTGATGATTCTATTTATATGTAAGTTGCAATGTAGTTTGTATATATATATATATATATATATATATATATATATATATATATATATATATATATATATATATATATATATATATATATATATATATACATATATATATATATATATATATATATATATATATATATATATATATATATATATATATATATATATTTTTTTTTTTTTTTTTTTTTTTCAATAATGGATGGAACTTAGGTCCAAAGGTGATTTTGTTGTTGGAGTGGGACCTCCAGCCATTCTGTCCACCTTTTCCCTTTCTAGACATGTGGTGGTGCATTGGGTAGTGTGGCAACCTTCGTCTTCATCTTTTTGGGTGCAGGTTTCCAAACCTCGTGGAGTAGTTGTGGGGTTTGCTTCTTTGCTGCACCCGACATAGCCATCTGGGCGTAGCTATCTACCCGGGCTGGTGGGTCAGCCAGCATAGCTACACGCTCACTCGGTACCTGGGCTGGTGGACGAGCAGCCTTCCTTTCTTCCATGGCTACAGTTTGCCTAACGACCTGGGGTTGTGGAGCAGCCATCCTTACTACCACCCAGGTTGGTTGGGCAGCCTTCTTTCGTTTCTTTGCTACACCCTTCTGGTTGGGCTGGTTGGGCAACCTTCTTTTTTCTCTTCTTCCATACAACCTGCCAACCGAAATCGTCTGCTGGGGGGTCCGTTTCTTCCATGGATACAATCTCTGTAGCCACTTGGGCTGGCCGGTCAACCTTCGGTTGTAGGTAAAAGTATATATATAGAATAATGTGGTTATCATCAGCAGCCAGATGCCATTCCTCCCTCCTTGCCTGCAGAGTTCTTGATTTTCTGGAAAGTTCTACGAGATTCTGGTAAGATAAATACCATTGAGAGGACGTTGTTAGGGGACAGTCAGGTTCAGTTTAGAGTTGGTTGTGGGATGGTCCTTTTACTGTGTCGTATCAGCCAGATGGGTATTTCTTTTCACAGTTTTCGTTAAATTTTGTTTTCTAGAGGCATGATCTAGAACACTATGTTCCATATGTTTATAATTTTTCTTGTTATAGTTTCATTATCATCATTAGTTTTGTTATTGTTGACTTTCAGATATTTCATGTTATGTTTGTGATTCCCGTGGAAGTGTCTGACATCTTGCTAGAAGACTTTCTGGTCACAATATTTCTGCACTGGGGAGTTGATCGTATTCTTTTATTGCAGGTTTTGTTATTATCTTGCTTTACATTAAGGTCTACTGGAGGTTTTCCCAATGCTGGTTGAACATATGTCCAGCAACAGGAGATGGCGTAAGATACAGTATTGATGAAACTTATCTATCTATATACCTATCTAAATATCGCTCTATCAATCTATCAATCTAACTATGTATCAATTTATATATCTATCTATCTTTATCTGAAAGTCAACAATAATAAAATCATTGATATATGAAGTATAACAATGTCCTCTCAATGGCAATTATCTCACCAGAATCTTCTAGAACCTTCCAGAAAACTATGAACTCTGCAGGCAGGGAGGGAGGAATGGCCTCTGGTTGATTATATGTAAAACATTTAGATGAAATCACATCTTTTCTTATCAGGTCCCATGGTGTAAGGGTTAGCACTTTGGACTCTAAATCCAGCAATCCGAGTTCGAATCTCGGTGGGACCTCACCTTTTCAGTTTTCTTAGAAACTGATGATGGAACTGAGCCATATAGTTGACCTTCGATGGACATATATTTCTTACGGCCCACCATTTTATTTAAGTATGAAGATCTCACGGCAGAGAGGAAACGTGTGATATTCAAAATCAAAAGCCGCAATTGCCCTCATGGTAATGGCCGACATGTTTGCAGACAGATGACACAGACATGTGAGAAGTTAGACAAATATGGACGTTCCTGGTTGCTGTATAGCCTAGGTTTATTATCACTTGTAATGAAGGAGAAATGTTGCACATTATTCCACACCTTTTAATTTAGGCTAGGTTAGTCTAGGATGAATAGGGTCATTAACGTAACAGAGCGGGGAAATGCATCATATTGGATCTGTATTTGTGCAAAATGGCGCAAGTTTGTGGAAGTGATTTACGCAATGCCGGAGAGAATCCACCTCCCCCAGAAATAATGTCTTAGACCATACAATATCTGCTGTTGGACGAGCAGGGGACATTAGACCAATATATTCCTGTAGTTTACTGCTCTTCCCAAACACGCAGCAAGACATTCGTAAAAGCGTTAAAGTGAACTTTTCCATCGGTTTTCATATCTTTAATTACTTACACCAGTTCCAACAGATGGAAAAAATCATTTGAAAAATCAGAAATTATTTGCCCATAAAAAGCATTTTGATCGATCGTACCAAATATTCAATTATTTCTGTACCCGACAAAATATTCAGTCACTCCCATATCCGACATATTTCCTGCTGGCTGGTGCCGTTAAAGTCATATGGTAATTTACCGCAATTAGATTATAGATATATTCATCTATATGGAATGGCTCAGCGTGAAGAAACATATATATTTTCACTAAATCCTCCTCTTCACTACACTCCCATCTTCACTACATAGTTCTAACACAACATCTTGACTACACCATTGTATGACCACATTATCATATCATTGTGTTCTTATCTTCACCACAGCCTCGGCAAAATTGATGTTTTCGTTACACATCAGGGTAGATGGCCATCTTTATGATGACAGAAAACACACATAACATATTAAACCACTTATCTTTAGTCACTTTAATCTAATTTCTGCTGATAAAAACGAATCATGACAATCCTTGTGTTCTGTGACGGGACATTGTACGGGTGAAGGAACTGTTGTGAGGCACATGTATCAAACTATTGAGAAATAAACTTAACTGTATTAAAGTACTAACTTCACTATATTAGACTTCTCTATATTAAGCTATGCTAGGATATGATCAGTTCCCAGGGTATATAAGGGCGGGAGCCGGGCCGAGAGCATCATTTGAGCTGTGACCTCTGTCGAGAGAACATCTCTGCTCCGCCTTGCAAGCTCCCTCAACCTTTCCTCGAACACTTCAATATAATAATGTTCACCAAGGAGGTAGGACGATCATCCTTTGTCCAGGAGATGGAATTTGAATATGTCCATGTATTTGACATGGGCTATGGCTGTGTGGACATGGAAGTGGAATACCCAGACGTGGAAGTGATGGATGGAGTGGAACTTGGCTGTGTAGATATGGAGGTGGAATACCCAGAAGTGGAATTGGAGGAAATGGAATATGGGTGAAGCTGGTATGAACGCCATATGGATTTGGTGAAGGTTGACCTCGTAATGTTTTGACGTAAAATAGGTCAACCACTGTGACCATGTGGCGGGGAGGGCCACATCCACCAACCACGAAGCGAGCCCCACCACGGAGAAGTATCCTGGCTGCATTCACGTACGAGAACCACCGCGGGATTGCCGTCATCCAGTACTCCTGCTATGCCTCCTACAAGAAGGCACTTCTTGCCGACGTGACACCACTTTCCGTCAACGGTCGCTGTGCAAAAGTGAAACCTCACCGTCCCAATGATGCTGACTAAGTGACCTCGCCCACTCAAGTGGCACTGCAGCCCACACGCCCTACCAGACCCACCATCCATGAGGAAATGCAGCCCACCCCACTTGTCAGGCCCACCTTCTGGGAGACATGGCAGGTCTCAAGACTTGTCAGGCCCACCATTCAAGACCGACTTGGTCCCCCAACACATGTCAGGCCCAGCGTTCTAGACCGACTGGGACCAATAACACATGACATGTCCTACGTTACAGACCGACTGCACTCCGCACCACGCACGGCGTTAAAAGGCGTGTCGAGATGACACATGGTCCCCGTGCCAAAAGATTCAGTTGGTGAGGAGCCTGTGTTTTTCTTCCTGCTGGTGCTGCAGGAGAACACGGCCCTTGAGTGGACACTGGAGGCGTGTTTGTGTTTGTGTTTGGGTTATCACTGAGGAACCAACACCAAGACAATCTTAGTTTCGCCCCGCCAAGGATTACGTTAATCTAGCGGAAGTCTGGCTTTCTCCCAGTAGTGGATGGCACATAATATCTACGTAGGGACGTTGAAAAACAAACAAAAAAAATGGGAACATTATCCCGCCAAAAAAAATACATGAATTTACGGGGATAATTTCCTTCGTCTTCAAAGAAAAAATGAAACTCTTCCGACGCTACCGTGCCTTCTATAAAGCAATCCTCAAAGAAATCACTTTCTACACAATGCGCAAGGATTCGGTTAGCCAATCTTCATATGGCTGGGGCTATTGTTCCCTCTGATTGATTCATTTTTCAAGATTAAGGAAAGTTATAATAAAAATATTGTATTGAGTTTCTCCGTTGGCGTCAGGGTAAACACCCATCCCCCCCGAAGCTTGGTTACCTTTCCGTGGTGGGGGGGGGACTTCATCGTTGGTTGCTTCTGTTCAATCCATGAACGAAAAACCAAGCATCTTGAGCGTAATTGTCGTTTAAATTCACTTGGTGTCAAAACTGACGCGAAAGCGGTTGTCTCAATTTTGTCAAAATTGTTTGTGCGTTTCGGCCTGATGGCGGGAGTCGGTTTGGCGCTGTGGTCATGAGGGAATACGAGGAAGATTGGCAACCGTCCCAGAAGTAGCTACAGTGAGGCCCAGCAGCTGTCCCTAATACTGTGGAAGGCACTCATGTAAGGTGTGCAGTGAGACGCAGCAGTAACAAGGGAAACGGACAACCAAAACAGCAACCTTGATCATCAGGAGGCTATCCAATGCTCAGAGTAGATAAGGACGATTATTGTATGGCTTCGCTCAGAGGATGAAAATCTTAGTATACAAGCTAGGCTTTTAAAGTGTCTCAAATCTATGGAGAATAAACAAAAATCTATGAAATTATTTCTTATAATATAGTAACCTGTAATGAGGTTAGTGATTTTGTATATTTTATGCAACCTACGTTAACAAAGTTGATCAGGGAATAGGCCAGATATATATATATATATATATATATATATATATATATATATATATATATATATATATATATATATATATATATATCATCTTGGTGTATGGGAAGGCCATATGGGAGACGGAGAGAGAGGCAGGAGCAGGAGAGAAATGATCAAACCTTCCCGCTTGTTCATAGTTGCTGCCTGAAATTTGTCTTCTGATAGTTCTACAGTTTTTGTTTGTGTTTGTTATACTAATTATTAACATAAGAAAATTGTAATATAATGATTAAAGAAAATTATAGTAATTATATTTAGAATTGTTATAGATCAAGATTTGTACGTGAAGCGGAAGACCAAAATATGGTACGGGTCAGCCATTCGTGAGTGTAAGCGACAGCTATTGATAGTTACTGGCTTTAATTTATGATCATTTATGATATCTATTTTTTACTTTTGTGTTAGCTGATTTAAGCATTTGTTTTGTTTGCACACTAAAACTTCTCTTATATGTTATTGTTTCTTGGGAAATTCTAGTTAATCGAGACGTTCATAAAGAATTATTTTTGGTCAGTTTGTTTTGTTTGAACAGACATGTATGGTGGTAAGGGACAGAATAAAAGTTACGGTTTGTTTATATTTGTTATTATTGATCAGTACTTTTCTTTTCTAACATTAGCTGTTTAAAGTGTTTGTGTTGTATTTAGACAAAGTTCTTTTTCAAATCTTATTGATTACCACATGAAAGCTAGGCTCTATAAGTGTCAAGTAAACAATATGTGATATTTTGAGTTAAGTCGAGGTGCTTTTTACCACTGGCGTTTAGATATCTGGGACCCTTGGGGATAGATTTGCCAAGATTATCACGGCCAAATTGACTGGATGGCAACCTAGGAGCTAGGCAGAATTGGATATCATAAAAACCCTAAACAGTCGGTGGTTCCTGGGGCCTACCCTCCATCCTCTTGTAACTACGCTGCTGATAAGCATTTTGTTCTTTATATTTTTCAGAGGAACAAGACACTTCTGCATCTCTGTAAAGTTAAGGACTCATTGAAATTAATTCTTCAGATATTATCTGCAGTAAAAGGTAAAGTTGACAAGTTACTTTGCTCTTCTTCATAATGGGTCTCCCCTGATGTTTTCAATTAATGTTTAGACTACTTAAATTTTCCATTCGCACTAATGTATTTGGATGGTGTACGCAGACTGTAATTTGAAAGGAATGGCCTTGCTGAGCCCCAAGATGACCCTGTTTAAGAGAATACTTTTATTGTGAAGTAAAAATGTCGTACAAGATGTAAATCATTTCCAAAGCTTTTCTCTTTTCCTCATGTTGCCACATTAAAGTATTTAGTTGAGCTAGTTTGTTTTTCCTTGAAACTGTATGAAATATTCATATGTGTGTAACTATGATTATTCCATTGATAATTTTATTTCATGGATTTTCCATGTTTTATGCTGATATCTATCTTCTTGTGTTTAATTATTTCATTCTGGTACCAGTTTTCACAACACATTATGTACTTTTGATTCTTATATTTGGTCTCCAGTTTATTCTTGCATTATGGGTTCACCAGTCTAGCGACAACAAAATTGGCTGTAATATTACTAATCCATGCAAACTGTTTCATTGTTTATCTTTGCTATGTACTGTACACCTCCAGTTGCCTTTTTTTTGTACCTTGCATCAAACCAATAATTTTCATATGTATTCCTCTCAGTGTTATTGTTTACCAGTAAATTAGTTTATGTACATGTTTGGAGTCAGTTTTGTGTTTGAGGTTATTATATTTCTAGTCCTGGACATTTTAGTGTTGTGTGTTCCATATGTTATCTTTAGCTTCTATGTTAGAGGCTATTTTTGTTTCTTATTTGATATATTATATATGGAGAGTCTTCCTACGATCATAACATTATGTTTGTATTAAACCATGTTCACAGCTCCCTTATCGACTGCCACTGTGGTGCTGTGTGTTTTAGTTATCAGTTTTGTTTCTTGAATTAGACCATCGTTGGGATATTGATTTAATCCCATATTTCTACTCCTTGTATATTTCGACATGAAGGATATTATATGGGAAATCTGTACTGCCATAACCTTAACAACAATATTTTTTTCCTTTAGTAAGATTAACAATATTATTTTTCCTTTAATGAGCTTAGCAATATATTTTTCCCATTGGTGTGACTGACAATATTTTTTTCCCTTTACCGCTGCTCTTACTACGTCTCTTCAGTAAACTAGTATAAAAATGGTAATTTCACTTTCAAAGTAATGTAATGACATAACGACTAAAAGATCTGATAACATACCAACCTCTTTAAAGCTAACAGGTGATCAATTTGAGACCTGTCATTCACCGGTGTAAAGTTAATTTTTGTGCAGTGTGTTATTTAAGGTTATACTCAGGCATCTGAAGAATTCACACATATGTTAACTATAGGGAGGTAATGGCCAGGTCATCTATCCACTAATTTCAGCTTATGACATGGGTTCATAGTGCCAATTATATCAAAACGCACTACTACAATTTATGCTTTAACTGCAGTCATTGGTATCACCTCCACTGTACATCACTGTCATCCACTGGAGACTACTCAGAACACTGGACGTACAGCAATCATTCAGAAAATAACTTACAACACTCCGTCACAAACACCTTCACCTCGAGCACAAATTTCCAATAAACAGCATTACAGAATGCGCATTTTCAGTCTTCACAAATAGATTATTCTACACCACAGAACTGCAATGACAAACTAAAGATTTTGCAATTCGGTGCTAGTAATGATAAGAACAAATACACAAACAATCTCAGCTAATTAAGAGAATGCAGTATCCTTGTAGAACTCATCTAAGAAGCTAGTCTCACATCCAGATCTCACAGCTGTAAGAAATAACAGACAAAGAGTAGGTACTCATAACACTTATCCACCAAACCAAAATTTTCTCCACAACTGACACCATACAACAGCTCACAGACAACAACAATATCCTATAAACACAGTACTAGGGGCAAGATAATCAACATCTGCATACCTCCTCACTCTACATACCCCATAAGATACACTACCCAACAGCAGAACCTCGGTAAGATGCTCCCATTATTAAAGATTTGAATGTCCACTTTGTTCAGCATTCACACTTATGATCTCTGAGGTGAATCTCTTCAACTATAACTTCTCAGTATACTTAACCTATGCAACCAACCAACCAACCAGACTCCCAGTCCACCACCTCCTGCAGCTAACTTTGTGAAACAACATTCTGCTCACACCAGCATTACATGGAAGGATGCTACGGCAACCATCCTCTGACCACTTACCCATCCTGAGCACACTCCATCCAGCTCACCCAGTCAATACAAAAGACAGCTACCTGGGTCAGAGGAGTGCAACGTGACGACCACCTGAGTGCTGGATCACTAAACAGGCGTCACTAACCCTCCAGATACCCAGGCGGTTAGTACTGGTAATATACGTCCCTGGTTGTTAGCTTCCTACAAACTACTACCTACTCCCATAAATTACACACATCGTAAAGTAAAGAAACCACCTTACACATAACCGCTCACCATTGATAGAAATCAGAGATCAAATCAATATTCTTAAATAAATCTATCATTAACCTAATCATATAGAGGCAAACAGATAACTGGCACTCCTTCATCAACACAATGAACCGAAAGACCCACATCACCACTCGTCTCACCAGTCCTCACTCATGAAGCACACCTGACTCATCACAGTAAAATCCATTGTCCCAAAGAACTTACAAACATACTCATGAGATACTTCTCAAAAATTACCCACAAACCAATCTCGCCTTTAAAAAGGAAAGTTGTGAAAAATCTACCCTAAATCCATTCACAGACAATCGCCCACCTACCCTTCACTCCCACTGCTACAAACAGTGCCTTTAAAGTCTTAGGGAACTTTCCTCCTACAGACCTTAATAATGTAACAGACTTTCACATGAAACACTATGGTCCATTTGCTAATGGGTTTGGAAGCCTCTCACCAACATGCTCTTGAACTGGCCCAAATGCAGCAGTCACACAACCAGTCTTCCACCACCTAAAACAGTGTTCCTGGACAGAAGTCCCACAGACTTTACATATGCAATGAAAATAATTAAGGTTTGTCGTAGTCATTGATTATGTTAAAATTTAAGTTTTCTGAGTCTATTTAGCTAAATTTTGTGAGTCCATTTAGCGTATGTGAGCACATTAAAAAATGGGTAGTAAGGATAACAATCTGACCTCAACAGGAAATATGTAAACATTGTGTTAGGGATGAATGTTTCACAATCAAAGGTTCAGCTAAGGATTTAAAAACTTCCATTAGTTTCTTATACATTAGATGTCCTCGCTGCTCTGACATCTACAAACTGTACCTTTGATAGAGATTATATCTTAACATTCTTTCAGTTCTATGTAGCCCTTAAACTTGCACCTTTAAAATGCATTTTTGTTGCTTAATATTCTGTTTGGTGACTTTCCAAGGCATATTTGAAGGCAAGTCTGCCTCCACATTGATGGATCTATTAGGTCTTGCAGAACAACAGATGCTGCTGTCCTCAAGGCAAATGACCTGTAAGTAGAGAAGGTCAAGAATCATTGTTTAAGCTTGTATTTAAGAGAATTGATATGATATACAGTTTGTTGTGCAACTATGTAGCTATTTTCCTGACAGTAGAAAGTATAATCAGTTTATTTTTCAGAAATCAGTTTGATGAATCCTGCCCTGAGCCCTTGCTTGCTTAATTCAAAATGAAGCGCATTAAGATGTTGCAGCAAATAATGGAGAAGGCTTACACGCACTTAAGCATACAGATGCTTGACTAGGAAGCATCATAATTTCTAGACACTGCCAATCCCTCCTCAGAAAAGTCAGCAGACCCTGCAGTCTCAGCCATCTTGTTCAGACCAACAACCCAACTATTCCAAGGTCAAACATAAATGAAACTTTTCTCTGTAATGTGAAAATTCCTGCAGCAATGTAGAACTTTCAGAGCTATGTTGTATATGTTCGTGGTAAAGGCTACTTTAAAATGTCATACATGTTGTAGGGGTTTCATATGATGAATCTTTTTTCATATTCAAAGGAGTAAGTGGCTCTTAAAATAGTGAAGGAGCCCTTTTTTTCGGTTTCTTTGAGAAAAAAGACTTGTCTGCTACTGCTGGCATCATGCCACGCCTGTTTTATGCTGAACTATCATAACATTGTCATATTGACAGAGCAATATGTAGGCTTTAAATACTATGATTTACTTGCACACATACGGGAATCACTAGCAGGGCGCAGCTGGCTATCTAGTGGTGTGCTCACCACCCAACAGTACCAAATAATTTCCTGTCAAGTGGAAAAATGAGACTATGATCTAACATTTCTCACAGAAACTGAAAACAAGGTGTAGGGAAATGGAATGACAGTGGTCAAAGATAAGAGAAAATGAATTATACTGTAGCATGACAGGCATGAAAGAGCTGGTCTTCAGAAGAGTTAAAACAGAGATTTTGTCAGGAATACAATATAAATCTTAAAGTAGAGCTTACAAAAATCCTATAAGGCAACTTACAATAAGTGTGATCTTAGAGCACATAATAATAACAATCCAACCAGGTGTAGCTCTCAAAAACCAATGAGGTAGCAAAGTTGAATAACAATACAAAGGCTAACTGAACAATGTGCAAAGGTGAATAAAAATAATATTCATGTATAGGATTTTTGTAAGCTCTACAGTAAATTTGATGGAAGGTACTAAATTGTTAAGGAATGGGGGAAATATTTGTAAATTTTCATTTGTTCGTCAAACACAAAGAACATCATCTACATACCTAAACCAAATTGCATTAGAAGGTAAGATATCCTTTAGTAATTTTGTTTCAGAAAATTCCATATAAAGATTACTTAGTACAGGTCAAAGAGGGTTACCCTTTGCTATCCCAAATTTTTGGGCATAATAATCTCCATTGAATTGAAATACACAGTCTTTTATACACAATTTTATCAGTTCAATGAAATTTGACTTTGAAGCAGGTAAATGAATATCATCCAAGACATCAAATAGATATTCTAAAAGGCCATCAACCGGAACTTTAGTGGAAAGTGAGGAAACGTCAAAGCTGACTAGTTTAAAATCAAAATTAACATTGATATTGTTTAGCCTGTTGACTAAATCTACATTGTTCATGATATTAGAATTTGATACCTTACCCAAAAGGGCTTAATAAAGAAACTAACCATTTTGACAATTCATATGTGATGGAGCCTACTGAACTCACTATAGGTCTTGCTGGAAAATTCTGTTTATGTGTTTTGATAAGTCCATACATATATGGCAATGAAGGGGACAAAGATGACAAACTTTTGATAAGAGAGATGTTACCTTTCAACAACAACTTCATTTCTTTATTGAAATGAGAATTAACTGCTTTTAAGGGAGTTTTACTAAGTTTAGAATATGTTGTGTCATCATTTAGAACATCATTCATTTTAGATAAATAGTTACTTTTGTCTAAAATCACAACAGAGTTAGACTTATCTGCTTTAGTAATATGTATATCCTTGTCTTTCTTTAAGGTGTTAATAGCTCTTATGAATCTTTTAGGGCAATTAGCTTCCACTGGTTTTGACAAACTGGCATACACTAAACCCTTGCAGATATTAATTTCATCTTTACTTAAATTACTGTATTTTTCTAAATTACAAAAAGACTTTGTGACATCAACACAGCTGGCTTCCCTGTCAGAGCACACAAAACAAACCATAGCCTAATGCACACAAGGAATCTTTATCTAGTTTATTAGGTAGGTTTACCACAAAAGATGGGTTTGTGTTCTTGGTCCAGTCGCTGTTATCAATAAGATGGTCCAACTTACAATTTAGTGACACGTGTAGCCTATTGCATTCTTTCCTTAATTTATCATAGCAATAGTCCAACATCCGGTTCTTCCAGTGTGTCGGTATTGCCATTTGAAAGGGACGTTTCTTCACTCTTGAAATGCGAGAAGCCTCCTCCATTTCAAGTTTCTTTAATTCAATGTTTTTCTTTAAAATAATATTTTGGAATTGGTCAAATCGTCGACCAAACAGCTGAAACAAACGTTGAGGTAGGACAGATCTTGGCATCATTTGTTCATCAAGGCATTTCCTAAGGAATCCAAACCGTAACTTCAGTTGGTAAGCCTTGATTAGCGATTTGGAGAAAGCAGTAACGAAAGGAGAAAGCCCATGACAGCTTGTAGAGAAGAAATAGAAGAGCCGTGTGGAGTCCATGTTGGAAAGGATCACAATTTTGCGCGTCATCAAGATATTCCTATGAGTCCACTGGGAAAATGAAACACGATAAGCTCCCAAGTGCACTTTCGTGTATTAATCACATCATCAGGGGAGACACAAGAGAGAAATATGTCAGTTGATATACATCGAAGAGACGAAGCTAAGAGCCATTTGGTAAACATGTGATTGTCCAAAACATACAACGAGCGTTCATAAACTTGTCATTTTACAAATTTTATCAACAATAAAGTTATCTAATTTGTATAGACCATCACTAATATTAAGATTATAATTCTTTGTGCACTTATTAATAGAAGATTCAATGATATTCCTCTTGGTAATAGAGTTAGAGTTAATAACTGAGATGGCGTTACTCCAGTCAATACAATGATCATAGTTTTTAACGTGATTAAACAAGGCAGATAAGTCTAACTCTGTTGTGATTTTAGACAAAAGTAACTATTTATCTAAAATGAATGGTCTTTTAAATGATGACACAACATATTCTAAACTTAGTAAAAATCCCTTAAAAGCAGTTAATTCTCATTTCAATAAAGAAATGAAGTTGTTGCTGAAAGGTAACATTTCTCTAATCAAAAGTTTGTCATCTTTGTCCCCTTCATTGCCATATATGTATGGACTTATCAAAACACATAAACAGAATTTTCCAGCAAGACCTATAGTGAGTTCAGTAGGCTCCATCACATATGAATTGTCAAAATGGTTAGTTTCTTTAGTAGCCCTTTATTGGGTAAGGTATCAAATTCTAATATCATGAACAATATAGATTTAGTCAACAAGCTAAACAATATCAATGTTGATTTTGATTTTAAACTAGTTAGCTTTGATGTTTCCTCACTTTTCGCTAAAGTTCCAGTTGATGACCTTTTAGAATATTTATTTGATGTCTTGGATGATATTCATTTACCTGCTTCAAAGTCTAATTTCATTGAACTGATAAAATTGTGTATAAAAGACTGTGTATTTTAATTTAATGGAGATTATTATGCTCAAAAATTTGGTGTGGCAATGGGTAACCCTCTTTCACCTGTACTAAGTAATCTTTATATGGAATTTTCTGAAACAAAATTACTAAAGGATATCTTACCTTCTAATGCAATTTGGTCTAGGTATGTAGATGATGTTCTTTGTGTTTGACGAACAAATGAAAATTTACAAATATTTCTCCCCTTACTTAACAATTTAGTACCTTCCATCAACTTTACTGTAGAAAAATGATGATAATGGTATGCTACCATTTCTAGATTCCATGATCCATAGACAAGGAAACAAGTTTAAGTTTAGCATATACAGGAAACCCACCAATGTATGCTCATATATCCATTATTACTCATCTCAACATGATCAGTACACCTGCACCCTGAGCCACCGACTCTCGCTCCACTTACAAGAAGGTGGAATCAAACATCATCATGAACAAAAGCATGGAACGAGACTAACGAGGGAGATTATAATGAATAACATCAAAATCATTACTAGTTGTAGTGATCGCAGGAGACTACACAGATTAGAAGCCATTCACATAAGAGAGGAAGCCCCTCTCATCAACATCCAGACAAACATGACCACAGCCTTATAGCTCTTTGATGGCCCGCCAATAGGACGTAGAGCTGATAATGCCTTGTCAAATTCCCGATTGCTCAGATGTGATTAATTACTGTGTTGTTACAAACATTCCATTATACAAAGGAATGTAAAGGTATCCATACAGCAGTGGACCACTGGGCCACTTCGAGGCTGATGGTGATAGTGGAAGATATCAGGAACTCACACATTAGTGTAGTGGAAGATATCAGGAACTCACACATTAGTGTAGTGGAAGATATCAGGAACTCACACATTAGTGTAGTGGAAGATATCAGGAACTCACACATTAGTGTAGTGGAAGATATCAGGAACTCACACATTAGTGTAGTGGAAGATATCAGGAACTCACACATTAGTGTAGTGGAAGATATCAGGAACTCACACATTAGTGTAGTGGAAGATATCAGGAACTCACACATTACTGTAGTGGAAGATATCAGGAACTCACACATTAGTGTAGTGGAAGACATACAGATAATCTAAAGATAAACCTGTATATTGTCAGTGTGACTAATGATGAGACGCAAATAATGTTAGTTTTGAACTTGAAGGTAAATATTTATCAAGTTTATTGTGAAACGTATTTATAATGCTGCTTCCAACCACTCTAACTGGTACATTATTCCATGTTAACAATCATATTGAAGATAAAATACTTCACCTCATCTGAGGTCAAACGTTTGCCCACCAGTTTGTGTCCATTACTACGAGAGACATCAGACGTGACGTCATTAGTAGATAGATATCTATACCTCATAGTGATTTTTGTTGGTAATACAGACAGTTAGTTTCGCTCTATTTCCAATGAACGTAACTTTAAAGTAAAGTACACACGGTAAAAAAGTATCTTCCCGGATGTGTCCGATGAATTTAGAAATGATCAATACGACTCGTGTTGTCTGGGTAGGGTTGGTGAGTGTGAATGTGGACATGTTTCCTCATAATTATGGCAACTTATCTTTATCGTTAATTCCATCGAAATATGAAATCAATATACAATTCAATATTACAATTTGTCCCAGCATTGGCACGGGGTCTTATCATACGATCATAATGAAATTGGTTCATAGTTAGACCTGCCAAGTCTCCTCAAATATGGAATGTTTCTAATTGTTGGATTCACCAGGTCTCCATATGAGTGGTCTGTACCATGACAGGTCGCTAGGTCTATGCTTGGTACGGGCCCTCACCTCAACCCGGCTCTTTACCTGATCTTGACTAACAGGTAGTTTGTTGTTAGGGAGGCTGGCTGCCTGGCTGGCACAGGGCTTTACAATATGACGGATCTCTTTGTACCAGGTAAACATACATGTGTATTATTGAAGTGATCAGAATATCTCCTTTATGACCAAACAATTTAATGGTAGTATTTCGTATAGAGTCAATGTAATGTTGGTATATTTGAAAACATATGAACAGTCATAAAGCCTGAATCCATAGTATATGTCAAACATTAAAGTTATATACATGTTGACTTTTATCATTACCAGTACAACATTGGTGAACTAATGGTCTTCAACCGGCGGTATGCACAACCTCAACAATCAGGAGTTGTTCATTATTTCTGTTATAAAGACTCAGGTACGTCATCCAAGGTAATGATTACTATCTTCTTTACAAGGATCACTTAAACTTGGAATAAAAAGATAATAAATTAAGAACCATATGTATATATATAAACATGGAGATATATGTATCTACTTGAGTCAGACGAATGTGTTATTGCCCTTGCAATCAATAAGGGTGAAAACCTTAATTATATGGGCCAAATATTTAGTGAGCGTGTGTATGACCTTACAAATATCTTCAACACGTGAAGGTGTTCAAGTATTTTTGGTTGAGGATCATGACTAACTTGTTGACTTTATTAACCCTGGCAGTGGATGAGCCACAAGCCCAAATAACCAACCAACCTGGCGATTATTTTAGATGTCTTGCTTCACTGACAATGTAGCACCTGGGTTGAGGCCAAGGACTTGTTACCCTCCTCCTTTCAGTCTGTTTTTCTATCTCTTCCTCACAACACTCCCGAGAACCCTCCAGCAAACTCCACCACACTCCCCTTCCTGCCAAACCCTTCCCTCTACGTCGTCAGTAATCAAGACAGACATTCATAGCTTCATATGCAGCTACCTGCTGGGCCTGGACCATCATTTTATGTTGAACTTATGGTTCACATTCTGGCTTCATGACCTTTAGGTGATAGCCCTTAAATCCAACAACATATATACATCCTGTTATACAACTGATGTTACTGTCTGACGTATGTATGGTGCGGCTTGATGACCTTACCTGCTGATGGTCAAACATGTTATCATGTTGCAAATATCGTGATTTGTATGTTTTGTTGTGTGGCACAGATTCTGGTGTAGATATCTTTAATAACCTTTACCAGTTACTATCCAGTATAGTGAACGATAGACAGACTTACGTGTTACAGACTCCGTATGATAAACACCTGACGAATCTCGACACAAACATTTATCTGTTGGTTAAGATCAGAGAACGAGTCGTCCAGTGGCAGAACATAAACCTACAACATATAACAACAACAACAACAACAACAACAACAACAACAACAACAACAAACAACTGTTATGTGAAGATCTAGTTATTCAAAGTGAGATGATCACAAGGAAGTTAGGGATATAGAAGAGTAGGAGTGAGGTATAAGCTGGAGGCGGACCCACCCACCGTGGCTGGTGCTATATAGAGCAGTGAGGGATAACACCATATCTTAACCCCTGGTGATGTGTGAGCTTATAAACACTGGTGGTATTTATGGCGGCCACCAACCAGGAAGTAATGTTCACCAGGTATTGCTCTGCTCTACACTGATCCAACAACTACAAGGATAATGTTGTTATAACCTTCTTGATCATGCTGGTTATAGAAGTATTATAGATACATGTTGGTGACACAAGGATAATGTTGTTATAACCTTCTTGATCATGCTGGTTATAGAAGTATTATAGATACATGTTGGTGACACAAGGATAATGTTGTTATAACCTTCTTGATCATGCAGGTTATAGAAGTATTATAGATACATGTTGGTGACACAAGGATAATGTTGTTATAACCTTCTTGATCGTGCTGGTTATAGAAGTATTATAGATACATGTTGGTGACACATCATAATGATGGTCTCGTCTGGTGTCCACATAACCACAGTACTTTACTACAGTACATACAGTAATATCAGTCGTAACAACACTATGTATGTAGTCGTGATTACCGTAACATGCGAGTGGCAAGATTGGATGACGTAACGTAACAATATCAGACTTCATCATTCTCAATAGTTTAGGTGGATCATGTAATATTTGGCGTTGCTTCATGTTTTATCAGATGATAAAATGATGGTTGGTCTAATGACCTTCACAAGTCACTGGTCATTAAATCCAACACAGCAACCAACCACTCAGGATGACCAGGAGGGAGCCACCTGGTGCAGACCAAGTGTACCAGCCTGGTGGAGAGGATCAACTGCTCCACCTCAGGATAAGAGCTGCTCAAGTTCTGTAGTGAGGGACACTCCAAGTGGCATGTGAAACTACCAGTCTTAGTTATAAACTACCGCCCGGCTGGCTGGTGGGTGGCTGTGGCCAACATGAACCCAGGGACTACACACACACACACACACACCGCCCACTGACCTGACCACCACCACTGTGACCTGACCACGTGTGGCATGTAGCTCATCCTTGGACAACATTAATCAAATACCTAGACAGAATTTTTATGTTACATAAAAGACATATATTGATAGTAAACATAAGAAATGATGACGAAAGATAAGGGACGCTATTACAGGTAAATATTTTGTTAAAATATGAAATACTCTTCCTCAAACTAGCTCCCTGTACTGTATTTTATTTTACATATCCAGAGGAAAATATATTCTGTGGTTAATCACTATAAATGTTTATGTTTAACAGATCTTTTATTTCTTATAGTATTTCACTGATTCAGGTTTAAGAACCTTGGTTCTGAACAACCATTATAATGCAACACAATACATATTTATCATAAATAAATCATTTATCACAATAACCATTATGTTTGTACCAGATTCTTTAAGTCCTCAATCACGTTTGTTAATATATAAGGCATTTTTCCGCCACATTTCAATACATAACATATATCTACACGTGTGGAAATATATGTATATGTTTTTATAAATTTTTCTTTCTCTTTTATAATCAAGGTGTAAGATATCCGTCTGAAGAAAATACTAGATAATATTATAGGTTATGTGTGTGTGTGTGTGTGTGTGTGTGTGTGTGTGTGTGAGCGCACATAGGAGTGAAAACATATTTTACACTTACAAGGTTAAGAGACGGGGCAACACGAGTGTACAAATCCTTCCTCAAAAGACTCACGTGATAATGATTAAAGTAGTACACACACACACACACACACACACACACACACACACACACACACACACAGAGCGGCGCCAGGCTGGAGGCGGGGCATCGTGACGTCACAGGCAAGTCCCTCCCCCCGCCAGATCCAAACATGTGTTGTGTCTGGTGATGGCGGTTCAAGATTTCCCACATTTATATTGATCTTTACATTATCATCCACTCCCAAAGTCACCTGGCATTCTTGTGTTTCAACAACAGACGTGATATATGCAACACCAGGCAAACATTGTACCATTATCTGATAGGTTAATTGGTGCACAATCAAGAACCAGTGAATTTCATCGCCGCCATAAGTAAGTAAGGAAGGTGACTTTAATGATGATAAATACGACCTGGTATGGCTGTGTCTACACACTACCGCCATCTGGTCAACATTGTACATACCAACATTTAAACTGTGACATTCAACCACAAGGTTTAAAGTCGCTCATGAAAACGCGAACTTAAAATCTATCCATTTAAATCTACCATTCATCAATAAACATTTAAACACCGTTATTTGAACGTCAACCTTCCAGCTGCGTTATTTTACCAGAGTCCTTTAAGATACGTCATATAAACACAACACTTAAATGTACGTTAAGCTTGTGCAAACCATCATTGAAACTCAAACTTTTGAATTAGAATTGTAATGAAAATGCGAACTTTTAACTCTGTCAAATTACAGCTATTGTACAAAATGATTCACTTAATTGACAAATTTTAATGTCAGTTAATTTAACGATATCCTTTGTGGTTCATCTTTGAAACACAAACCTTTAAACTTTGTCTCTAGAACTGAACACAACCATTAAGTTTCATAACTGGAATGGAAATTTGGATAATCTATCAAAATTCGTCATATAACGCGAACTTTTAAATCCTTCCATTCAGTTGGGCCGTTACTTGCCTGGCTGCCATTCATAATATGTCCTTTTATATTGTATGTTGACTACGCTCTCATTCATTCGTCATTTGGATCGTCTCACTGATATTCCATTCATAAACTTCATTCCTAAAGCTTATTTTTGACCACCATGTTGTTTCCTTAAGGTTTATAATTCTTTGTGTATTTAATAATAGAAGATTCAATGATATTTCTCGTGGTACTGGAATTAGAGTTAATAATGCCATCTCAGTTATTAACTCTAACTCCAGCACCACGAGAAATATAATTGAATCATCTATTTCTGAATACACAAAGAATTATAATCTTAATATTAGTGATGGTCGATACAAATTGGATAACTTTAATGTTGATAAAATTTGTAAACAATTCACCTTCTTGTCCACATAATAAGTTTATGATACGCTTGTTGTCTGTCTTGGACAATCACATGTTTACCATATGGCGCCCTAGCTACGTCTCTTCGTTGTATATCAACTGACTGTTATATTTCTCTCTTGTATCTCCCCTGATGATGTGAGTTTTACACGAAAGTGCACTTGGGAACTTATCGTGTTTATTTTCCCTGTGAACTCATAAGAATATACTTGATCACGTGCAAAATTGCGATCCTATTCAATATATATATATATATATATATATATATATATATATATATATATATATATTTTTTTTTTTTTTATAGTTTGTCGCTGTCTCACGCGTTTGCGAGGTAGCGCAAGGAAACAGACGAAAGAAATGGCCCAACCCCCCCCCCCCATACACATGTACATACACACGTCCACACACGCAAATATACATACCTACACAGCTTTCCATGGTTTACCCCAGACGCTTCACATGCCTTGCTTCAATCCACTGACAGCACGTCAACCCCTGTATACCACATGACTCCAATTCACTCTATTTCTTGCCCTCCTTTCACCCTCCTGCATGTTCAGGCCCCGATCACACAAAATCTTTTTCACTCCATCTTTCCACCTCCAATTTGGTCTCCCTCTTCTCCTCGTTCCCTCCACCTCCGACACATATATCCTCTTGGTCAATCTTTCCTCACTCATTCTCTCCATGTGCCCAAACCATTTCAAAACACCCTCTTCTGCTCTCTCAACCACGCTCTTTTTATTTCCACACATCTCTCTTACCCTTACGTTACTTACTCGATCAAACCACCTCACACCACACATTGTCCTCAAACATCTCATTTCCAGCACATCCATCCTCCTGCGCACATCTCTATCCATAGCCCACGCCTCGCAACCATACAACATTGTTGGAACCACTATTCCCTCAAACATACCCATTTTTGCTTTCCGAGATAATGTTCTCGACTTCCACACATTTTTCAAGGCTCCCAAAATTTTCGCCCCCTCCCCCACCCTATGATCCACTTCCGCTTCCATGGTTCCATCCGCTGACAGATCCACTCCCAGATATCTAAAACACTTCACTTCCTCCAGTTTTTCTCCATTCAAACTCACCTCAAAATTGACTTGACCCTCACCCCTACTGTACCTAATAACCTTGCTCTTATTCACATTTACTCTCAACTTTCTTCTTCCACACACTTTACCAAACTCAGTCACCAGCTTCTGCAGTTTCTCACATGAATCAGCCACCAGCGCTGTATCATCAGCGAACAACAACTGACTCACTTCCCAAGCTCTCTCATCCCCAACAGACTTCATACTTGCCCCTCTTTCCAGGACTCTTGCATTTACCTCCCTTACAACCCCATCCATAAACAAATTAAACAACCATGGAGACATCACACACCCCTGCCGCAAACCTACATTCACTGAGAACCAATCACTTTCCTCTCTTCCTACACGTACACATGCCTTACATCCTCGATAAAAACTTTTCACATATATATATCCATCAGTATGTTTACTTTCGATAATTAGGAACAGAAGAATAAGCCAAGCAAGTAAATTTCATCAAAGACATCTCTCTTTTCTTAATGCTGCCTCGCAAAGATTTTCATTAATTCAAATTGAAGAAACAGACGTATTTTCTATTGTCTGGTTAGCTCAGTGGTAGAGCGTGAGTCTGACACACTCCAGGTCGTGGGTTCGAGACCCACACCAGACATAATTTTTGTCTTTTTCTTTTTTCATTTTGTCCGCATCACATGTGTGCAACATTCAGTATGTTCGTCCAACGTTATAGTGAAGATCTTCACAATAAATTGGGGTTTTCGACCTTATCTAAAAGGGTCAGGTCCACCAAGACGTCCTTGAAATCTTCCAGAAGCTTCTGGCGATCCTCCTCCAACTGCTGGGCACATCAGAGTTAACATGGGCCGGACATCGGTTGTGGAACGACTTAATCTGCTTCCGGTAGTTAGCAGGGATGATAATGAGGGCTCTGACCTCATACCAGGTCAACTTAGTTCCAGTCTATTGCTTAGTTCCAGTCTATTGCTTAGTTCCAGTCTATTGCTTAGTTCCAGTCTATTGCTCTGTTCCAGTCTAGTGCTTAGTTCCAGTCTATTGCTTAGTTCCAGTCTATTGCAACGACAATAAAAAAGTAAAACATTTCTTCGTGGAAAATTGAGAGGAAAACACGACAGCAACATGGAGATTTACCCTGTGGTTATTTTGCCGGCTAGTCGGCAACAGTCGGTCAAACACTATTTTGCCGTGGTAATCTCAGTGCTTCATATAATACTATGTCACAAAATATGTTCTTGGGGGCGTAGCTCAGTGGTAGAGCACTCGCTTGGCATGCGAGAGGTCCCGGGTTCAAACCCCGGCGCTTCCATTTTTGTTATTAGGGAAATTCATTGTTTTCTGTGTTATATATATATATATATATATATATATATATATATATATATATATATATATATATATATCGTTCGATCAGTCAAGTTAAGCAACGTTGGGTCTGGTTAGTACTTGGATAGGTGACCGTCTGGGAACACCAGATGCTGTTATCCCTGGGGATAGGGAAGAAAGTATACTTGCCACGTATTCCCTGTGTGTCGTACAAGGCGACTAAAAGGGTAGGGAGCAGAAGGGCGGAAATCCTTTACTCTCATTTTCAATTTTTCAAAAAACGGAACAGAGAAGATATAAAGATATTGTAAAGATGTAATTAATATAAGATATAAGAATGAATGGAAGATACGGATGTAGCTGAAACAAGGAGTAATGAAGATTAAGGGGCAATGAAAATTATTCTGTAGTGAAGATAAATGTATATGTTAAAATTTTGTATTGAACATCAAGAAGTAATGATAATGATGAGAGTGTAGTGACGATGAGGGTTTAGTTAGGGAGTGGTGACAATTGCCTTTACAATGATAATAAGGAGGTAACACAATGAGGAACACAAACTTTCCAAAGCTACGTTCAAGTCAGACTTTGAACTAAGTTCGGTAAACAGAAGGATGATGTTAAGATGAGAGTGTAGTGAGGAAGAGTATAGTGATGATAAGGATACTGTCAAGATAGCTTGTAGTGAGGAAAAGAATGTAGTGAAGATACGAATGTAGTAGAGATAAGAGTTATTAAAGAGTAAAGTTTATTCAAAATGATTATGTAGTGAAGATAAGAACTTCTTTTAGTGAACATCAGGGAGTGCAATGATGATGGTATGGTAGAAATAACGGTGTAGTGCAGAAGAGGGTATCGTGAAGATATAATTAAGTGAAAATAAGCTAGTAGTGAAGATACACCTTAATGAATATGAGGTTGTAGTGAACTTAACCTTATTGACCTGATCACCCAAAGCCTCCAAACTACGTTCAAGGGCGGATGCAAAGGCAACCGAAAAGGCTATTTCTCTGTGTATTGTTAGTGGTGGTGGTGTGTGTAGGTGTGTGTAATCATGTATTTGCACTGTATTAGGAGGGAGGTTTACACTCGTGGGCCCCGTGTAAGCCTAGCGGTAACGCTCCCGCCTGTTGCACAGAGGTCCCGGGTTCAATCCTGGCTGTTCGAGGTTTGTATGTTCTATGAAAGTGCACGTTCGTATCCTCTTAGTTGGCATATATATATATATATATATATATATATATATATATATATATATATATATATATATATATATATATATATATATATATATATATATTACTATGAATCCACGAAGAAAATGAAACACGATAAGTTCCCAAGTGAACTTACGTGTAATAATGGCAAGCAAGTAAGAATGATAGAGTATGAAAGACAAGAACAGTGGGCAGGTGTTATGTATTCTGCGTCCTCGATAACCATTTGATGTGACTCATTCAGATAAGGTCCAAAACGCCAGTTGTGAAGATGTACAAAGGATAATAGAACGATGTACGTACGTACGTGCGTAGTGTGAGTATCTTGACTGATAGAAAGTATTGAAAGCGGCAGGAAGTAGTGAGATATTGTATTGTGCTTCGTACAAGACTGGCGGGCGACTCCGTCCTTCGTGCTGTGCCACACACAGTCTGGTGATTGTCGGGATGTGTAGCCATAATGTTTGATGTTATGACCATTAGTGATACATCATGTGATGTTTACTATCACAACATCGGCTTCTTCCTCCTCCTCCAGGAGAGTGGCAATCAGGTGGCGGTTATTGTGGTAGCCCGGCACGTGCAATTGTAAGATTTCAAGCAACATTGTGAAAATGGGATACATTATAAAGACTTCCATAATTTCTCTAATTCTTCCCCAAATTCATGTGGACCTGCAACGCTGAAAATGTTTAAATACCGCTTGTGTAGAGGGAGGGAGAAGGAGGCCTGGGATGAGAGTGAGGCTTTGTAGGAGAGAAAGGCTCGGGATGAGAGAGGCTGAACACAAGATGTTTGGCCGGAGAGTGAGGCTTTGAAGGAGAGAGAGGCTTGTATGAGATAGGCTGGGCATGAAAGAGGCTTGGCAGGAGAGTGAGGTTTCGAAGTTGAGAGAAGCTTGGGATGAGAGAAAGCTAAACATGAGAGAGACTTGTGGTGGGAGATGCTGGACACGAGAGACCTTTGATAGAGAGTAAGGCTGTGGAAGAGGAATAAACTTTGTATAAGAGAGGATGAAAAGGAAAGGAAGGCTTGGGATGAAGGTTAGGTTGAACACGAGAGAGAGGCCTGGGATGAGAGAGGCGGGAAAAGAGAGAGCCTTTAGGGGAGAGAGAGGCAGTGAACAATAGAGAGGCTTGGAATGGGAGATCCTGGAAACGAGATAGGTTAGGAGAGAGAGAGAGAGAGAGAGAGAGAGAGAGAGAGAGAGAGA